>NC_138241.1:1102308-1444808 GCF_964197995.2 Scardinius erythrophthalmus | reverse complement strand
ATCACTGCAGAATATTATGTTGGATCAGTATGAATCTAACCCTTATTTTCTCTTCTAGTAATGTTGATAGCAGCCGGCGTTGGAGGAGGTAAAATCTAACAAACAAACAACATAATTTAATGATCTATAATTCTTTTTTTTTTTTAAATAGTCAATGTCATACTTGCCAAAGTAATTTCTATTTAAAACAATCTTACGATGTTCATCAGTTGAGAGCGGGGAACAACATAACACTTTTTGACTTACTGAGTTTTAGAGTGTTTATTTTTTCCTACATTAATTTCACAATATGTCTAGTACAATTATGTGGTTTTGTTTGATTAATACAGTGTAGCCTATATATTTCCTTGATTAACGTCAAAAGAATGTCAGTGAAATGTGACAAAATAGGTGAGGTATGCCTACATTATAACATGGTGACCATATGACAGATTCAAATGATATCTGATCTAATCAAAAAAATATATGACACAAATTAAAATATGTTCTCAATAAAATACAATTAACCTTTTCATATAAAATAATGTCATTTGTTATTAAAAAATAAACTAGTTTTGAGTTTGACAACAAACACACAGGAAATCAGCTCAAAACATAATAATAATCATTTCTGAACATTGACTCAGTCTTTATTAACCTTTTTCTCAAGGTTTCTCAACAGAATTCATAAAAGTATAGAATCGAATAGAATAGTTCTGGCAGGAAGTAGAAATTCGGCACAGCACAGGGATCATTCATCAGTGTGTGTGTGTGTGTGTGTGTGTGTGTGTGTTTCAGCGGGTGCAGTGGTGGCTGCTCCGGTGGTTCTGGCGACCGTGGGCTTCACCGGTGCCGGGATCGCCGCGGGCTCGTACGCCGCCTCGATGATGAGCGCGACAGCAGTGGCGAGCGGAGGAGGAGTCGCTGCCACGTCCCTGGTTGCAGTCCTTCAAGCCGCTGGTAATGGGAAGATGACCTACAGTAAAGTCAATAATGCATTTGATAACTTTATTTTCCTAATGAGTTGGTCTCTGAAACGCGCGCGCGTGTGTGTGTGCAGGTGCCGCTGGGATCCCGGCCGTGGCTCAGGCGGCTGTGGGCGCCACAGGGGCCGGTGTGGGGGCAGTTCTGAGCCTCCTCATCTGAGCAGAGTCAATGAAACATTCTGTTCAATACACAAATAAAATTCTCTTCATTATCGCACAGTCTGACTCAGCGTCTCTTTACTTCGCTCTGCTTACATTAGGACAAGTGTGTGTGTGTGTGTGTGTGTGTGTGTGTGTGTGTGTGTGTGTGTGTGTGTCTGTGTGTGTGTGTGTGTGTGTGTGTAACTGTTTTTAACCAGTTATTGTATATTTTCAAATATATATAATATGGCAAGCCGTTCAGGAAATAATTATATTTATCATATGAAGTCTGAATATATAGAATGAAAGTCTGAATATAAAACGAATGTCTGAATATATATAGAATGAAAGTCTGAATATATATAGAATGAAAGATATAGAATGAAAGTCTGAATATATATATAGAATGAAAGTCTGAATATATATAGAATGAAAGATATAGAATGAAAGTCTGAATATATAGAATGAATGTCTGAATATATAAAATGAAAGTCTGAATATATATAGAATGAATGTCTGAATATATAGAATGAAAATATGAATATATATAGAATGAATGTCTGAATATATAAAATGAAAGTCTGAATATATAGAATGAAAGTCTGAATATAGAATGAAAGTCTGAATATATAGAATGAAAGTCTGAATATATAGAACGAATGTCTGAATATATAAAATGAAAGTCTGAATATATAGAATGAAAGTCTGAATATATATATATAGAATGAAAGTCTGGCTATATATAGAATAAAAGTCTGACTATATATAGAATGAAAGTGTGAATATATAGAATGAAAGTTTGAATATATAGAATGAAAGTTTGAATATATATAGAATGAATGTCTGAATATATAGAATGAATGTCTGAATATATATATATATAGAATGAAAGTCTGAATATGTATAGAATGAAAGTCTGAATATATATATATATATAGAATGAAAGTCTGAATATATATATATATAGAATGAAAGTCTGAATATATATATATATATATATATATATATATATATATATATATATATATATATATATATATATATATATATACACAGTACCAGTCAAAAGTTTGGAAACATTACTATTTTTAATGTTTTTGAAAGAAGTCTCTTATGCTCATCAAGCCTGCAGTTTAAAAAAAAAAAAAACAGTAACATTATGAAATATTATTACAATTTAAAATAATGGTACTCTTTTTTAATATAGTTTAAAATGTAATTTATTTTTGTGATGCAAAGCTGAATTTTCATCAGCAAGTACTCCAGTCTTTGGTGTCTTATGATCCTTCAGAAATCATTCTAATATGATGATTTGATACTCAGTTATTATCAATGATGGAAACAGTTGTGCTGTTTAATATATATTTTTTGGAATACTTTTTTCAGGATTCATTGATGAGTAAAACGTTAACAGAATTTATTCATAAAAACAGCATTTATTCAAAATAAAGACATTTCTAACAATATAAATCGTTACCATCACCTTTTATCAATTTAACGCATCCTTGTTGAATTAAAGTACTAATTTCTTAAAAAAAAAAGTTATTGTTCCCAAACTTTTGAACGGTAGTGTATATTGTTACAAAAGATTTCTATTCTAAATAAATACAGTTCTTTTTAACTTTTTATTCATCAAATAATCCTGAAAAAAAGTATCTCAGGTTATAAAAAAAAATAGTAAGCAGCACAACTGTTTCCAACATTGATCATAAATCAGCATATTAGAATGATTTCTGAAGGATCATAATGTGGCAAGAAGCGGAATTGGCTCTCCGTAAATAATCTACCTTATGGTGATAATTGTCGACTACGCCACCCCAGAATACTGGGGACTAACAGCCCTAAGGGCGCACAGGTTCGTTGATCAAAGGATGGAGTGAGGAGACGTGAGTCATATTGAAGAAGAGAAGTACATTTTTATTTATCAACATTGAAAGTATAAATATTTAAAACGTCACAGCAAGATTCTTAGAATCAATTTTACAGTAACGTGCATAATATGTACCAGACACATAACCACAAACCTAGATTTAAATTGAGCTAGTTGACCAGGAGTGGAGGCACCTGGAGAACCGGGCTAGCTGCCTCAATTAGAAGAACCCCAGTAACCCAAACACACGCCCGCACACACGTGAGGATTGGATACAAGAAAACACGGCACTAGGTGTAAATCACCACACGCTAACAGCTAGCCTCCCCACTCCAGTACCCCCAACTCCTGCACAGAAAATAAATATAAACCCAAACTTATAAAAAAAAAATATATATAACACAGCAAACGAAAACAAAACACAAATGACTTATCTTAAGGAAACAAAGAAAAATTAAAAGCACAACTTCACTGAGACTCAGCAATTATAAATTACAATGCCCAGAATGAAGTATGAAAAACAATAAACATTCATAAACACAATATGCTGATGCACAATCAGAAGATCGAGCAGGTGGCAGCTGGTGAAGACAGACCAGCCAGCAAGCCGCACCAGCCCCGACCCAGTCGCGTCACGACACCGCGACAACGTGCACACAGTTAAGTTACTATAAACTAAACGTAGAGGCAAAACAGCAACGTAGTCACAATGGGCTTTATGCACAGCTGCACCACTTCCTGAAATTCAGGCAGGTCCTTTGTTTCCTGTCTGCCTTTATTGGACAAACTGATTAATCCAGGTGTGCCTGACCACCTGGATTAATCAGTTGGTCCAATAATGGCAGACAGGAAACAAAGGACCTGCCTGAAGTTCAGGAAGTAGTGCAGCTGTGCATAAAGCCCATTAAGCGCTTCACGAGTTAATATTGACGCTCAATCCCATTGAGTAGGCAGGGAGGACCCTCAGATCGCAGGATGGTCATCGTAAACAAATCATTCATGGTCGCACACTATGCGGGAATGCAGCCGCTTGATCCAAAACATACCGCTGTAAATAACATGCTGTAATAAGTAGACAGCGAGCGCACAGCAGACGGAAGACAAGGATACAGTCTAAACCGTCGGCGGCAACAGATGACATGACGTCACGGCAATACCACGACGCATATCCGGTCGCCAAAACGCACTTCTTTTATACTCCATACAAGGGCAGCCAATAAGCCACACGCATGCGCACGATCTCCCAATAGGTGGAGTTATTCCACCCTGCTACAATAAGACACCAAAGACTGGAGTACTTGCTGATGAAAATTCAGCTTTGCATCACAAAAATAAATTACATTTTAAAGTATATTAAAAAAGAGAACCATTATTTTAAATTGTAATAATATTTCATAATGTTACTGTTTTTTTCTGTTTTTTGTTTTTGTTTTTTAACTGCAGGCTTGATGAGCATAAGAGACTTCTTTCAAAAACATTAAAAATAGTAATGTTTCCAAACTTTTGACTGGTACTGTATATATATATATATATATATATATATATAGAATGAAAATCTGAATATATATAGAATGAAAGTCTGAATATATAGAATGAAAGTCTGAATATATATGGAATGAAAGTCTAAATGTATGTGAAAGTATGAATACGTGAAAAGAAAGTGTACATTTGACAATTCTCACTGAATAATGTGTAGCTTGTTTTAGCCTTTTGAATTGTGATTCATTTAAAAATGTCATTCCCTGAAATTTTCCAATACTTTGGTGAGCTACAAGACTTTTTTGCAACAGTTGGTCATACTCCAAACAACATAAACAATTTGGAGTCTACATCACGTCATCTCGAGGATCATATTTCCATTCTTGCAACATTATTAGCGCTTATGGGCAGTCATGTTCAACAAAATGTTGCTGAAAGAACATTATGCATCATTCTCGAAGGAATTTATGAATCTTATAAATTCACTGCATTCGCTCTTCCGCGATGAAATAGCGAATTAATTTCTTCATCAGTAGAACGATGTTGAGTACGGTTGCCAGTATTTTGGCCCGTACACGCTTTCGCCGGGGTGTTAATTAGATGATCGTTACTTAAAATTGCTGCTACTAAATTTCGTGCGGACTCGCTCATTGTTCAAAATGTGTATAAAAAATAGTAGATGAATTAACACAAGATGGCGCTGATAACATCAGATTTTCATTCCATATATTCAGACATTCGTTTTATATATTCAGACTTCATTCTATATATATTCAGACTTTCATTCCATATATTCAGACATTCGTTTTATATATTCAGACTTTCATTTTATATATTCAGACATTCATTCTATATATATTCAGACTTTCATTTTATATATTCAGACTTTCATTTTATATATTCAGACATTCATTCTATATATATTCAGACTTTCATTCTATATATTCAGACTTCCCACCACTGTGGGCAGGACCCCCATAAACCGAGGTGGGCGTTTCTTGAATTGTATCTGATACCCTTTTTCTACGGTCTGCAGGACCCAACGAGAAACATTTGACAGTAGCTTCCACGCTGTCAAAGATTCTACTAGAGGTACCAGCCTCTCGAGACTGGTTTCTGGATTTTGTTGTTGTTGAGCAGTCAATTCGACACCCTGTAACGGCGCACCGGCAGGGAGCGACCGAACAGACTGCTCTAACACCCTCCTCGGAGGGGGCGGGCATCCCGAGGCCACTACGTTTCCGGGTGGTCCTTGAGATATGTGCTCGCCGGAGACCGCTGCGCCCTGTAACACCGATGGCGGCAGGGTTGGCAGAACGGTCCCCTGAGGGTACCGAAGAGAGACGGGCACCGTAAAAAGAGGTGTTAACCGCTCTGCTTCGGGGGGGACTACCCTCATTAATCCTGAGCCCTCGGACATCAGGATTTCTTCCCAGCAGCCTTCTTGGCGGTAATAACGGTCCGCAGATCCGTTCTACCCCTCGAAGACTGCTGGGTTTGAGCGCGCCCTCCGTGTCCCCGAGATTTTTGTGGGGGAGCACGAGAGGACACGCTCTGCTTCTGAGTGGCACGATGCTCAGCACCCTTTTTAGATGAGTGAGGCTGCTCCCGCTCAGCAGCCTCATAGAAAGAACGGCGGGGAAGAAGCTTTTGAAGAGCAGATGCTTGTTTAGCGGCTTCTTGTGATTTTGCAACCGCAATATTTACTGCATCCCCAAATAACCCGGCAGTGGAAACCGGAGCGTCTAACAGAACATGCTTCTCTTTGTCCTTAATATCGCTCAGGTTGAGCCACAGATGCCTCTCAGTGGCCACCAGGGCTGCCATAGACCGCCCGATAGATTTAGCTGTCTCCTTGGTGGCTCTGAGAGAAACATCCGTGGCTCTGCGCAGTTCAGCCACAGTGTCGGGACCGATTCCCCCGCCCTCCTCTAAATCCCCCAATAATTCTGCCTGATAGGCTTGTAAAATGGACATCGTATGCAGACACGCTGCAGCTTGACCAGCGGCTGCATACGACTTATTAATCAGGGTGGATGTCAACTTTACTGGCTTTGAGGGAAGTGTAGGAGCCTTCAGGGAAGATGCCGTTGCTGGAGAGAGATAGCCCGCGAGCGTCTCTTCCACCTTCGGCATCTCCCCATAACCATGCTCTTTATATTGTGAAATGGTGGAATATAGAGAGGTGTGTGGTGTGTAAACTCTGTAAGAGACTGGTCTCCCCCACGATCTCGACACCTCGGTGTGGAGATCGGGGAAAAACGGCAGGCTCCTACGCTGGGGCTGAGCACGAGATGGCAGGAAGCATTCGTCGAGTTTGCTTTTTAAACGAACGTCCTGCCTATCCTCTGGCCACTCAATAGACAATCTGTCAACTGCTCTCGTGATCACATCGAGCAGTTCTTCAAAAGCATGAGACTGAGGTGGCGAATCCTCAGACTCAGCATCAATACTTACAACATCCAACTCCTCAGAGCTGGATAGTTGCAGTACTGGTGCCTCTATCGGGGGGGAAGTAACCGCAGCGCGTGCTTCCACACCCTGATGAGAGGCACTGGATCTGTCAGAAAGAGGCTGAGATAAGGCAGAGCCCGTCTCAACATCCACTGACAGATCCATTTGCGAACCCCAGGTCTGAGATCGCCGCCGAGCCTCAGCCGCGGCGGGACCCGAACCCTGGGGAACGTGGTCGGGATTGAACCGAGCCAAACGGGATCGGAGCGTACGCAATGGAAGCGCACAGCAATGCACACAGTCACCACCCTCGAGTGCTGACTGGGCATGCTCCTCTCCCAAACAAACAACACAAAGAGTGTGTGTGTCACCTCCCGTTAAATAACGCGGGCAGGGATGGACACACACTCTAAACTGCTGCTTGCTCGCCATACTGAATATAATATAAATATATACAGACAACACCAAATAAGACAGACAGATTTCAACACAGAGCGCAACTGAAGACTCAGAAAGCTTTCGTTTTCTGTTTCGGGCCGGCTTTTATAGCTTCCTGGTACGTGACGTCACCCGCCTCTGACGTCCCGCTACACCATTGGACTGATTTTACATGTGCTTCAAGACGTCATCACGCAAAGCGTTCCCCATAGCGTCATTCTCGACGCAACGGGAGTTCCCTTGAAAGGGAACTCGAGAGCACGTAGATGTGAATTTGAGAACTTGTACAATAAATATTCGTACTTGTACATGAACATTTACACTCACAGCTCCCATGTAAAAACCTGTCAAATAAAAATCTGAAGTTGAATGTTGAAATTTGCACTCGCAGACAATAGTCACAAACCTGTATTCTGAATCTGAAGCTGCAGACGAGTAGACACAAATGTGTAAAATGCCATTCACAGAAATACAACGACAGACACAAACTTGTAATATATATTTTGCGTTTAATCTTACGTTCACATTCGCAGTACTACCTCAAATAGACACTTGCAACTTCTCAAATCTGTCACTGCAATTTCAAATTTCACACCTTGACTTTTGCTACTCTTTTCGCGATATATCAGGTGCAAAACTAACTTGTGCACTTGAAACTGAGAGGCGGTGAGAGAGAAAGGGGGGCGGGAGGAGGGGGGGTCAAAGGAGCCGTTTTATTGGTTGGCAGTTAGCCAATGAAATGGGAATTCGATGATTTTACGAAACCCGTGTGCACTGAAACGTTAACATGGCCTAATGCATTAGACTGATATTAAAAGAAATAAACGATATTATCAAACTCAGTAAACACAATGCTTATAATGCATACTACAGAAAAGCAGATGAGCACAGAATATGACGAAAGAAAGCAAATGTGTGTTCAGTGCAAATAAACTTGCTTAATTTAACGAATTATGTTTTTTTTTATAACTGTTGGTCCATTAAGTCTTATTAAGCATTTTCTTGGTTTTCTATGGGAGGAAAACGTACAATTATACTCGTTTCATCCATATTCAGAGCTCAATTGCTTTGCTTTATTTGTATGGTGTTTCCTGAGTTTGGTCTTTTAATACCACTGTCTCAATTAAACGCATTGTGTTCATATTCTGTGCTCATCTGCTTTTCTGTAGTATGCATTATAAGCATTGTGTTTACTGAGTTTGATAATATCGTTTATTTCTTTTAATATCAGTCTAATCCAGGGTTTCTCAAACTCGGTCCTGGAGGGCCACTGTCCTGCACAGTTTAGCTCCAACCCTGATCAAACACACCTAGCTGTGAGTTTCTAGTGATCCTGAAGACACTGATTAGCCTGCTCAGGTGTGTTTGATCAGGGTTGGAACTAAACTGTGCAGGACAGTGGCCCTCCAGGGCAGAGTTTGAGAAACCCTGGTCTAATCTAATGCATTGAGCCATGTTAACGTTTCAGTGCACACGGGTTTCGTGACATCATCGAAGTCCCATTTCATTGGCTAGCTGCCAACCAATAAAACGGCTCCTTTGACCCCCCCCCCTTCCTCCCGCCCCCCTTTCTCTCTCACCGCCTCTGAGTTTCAAGTGCACAAGTTAGTTTTGCACCTGATATATCGCGAAAAGAGTAGCAAAAGTCAAGGTGCGAAATTTGAAATTGCAGTGACAGATTTGAGAAGTTGCAAGTGCCTATTTGAGGTAGTACTGCGAATGTGAACGTAAGATTAAACACAAAATATATATTACAAGTTTGTGTCTGTCGTTGTATTTCTGTGAATGGCATTTTACACATTTGTGTCTACTCGTCTGCAGCTTCAGATTCAGAATACAGGTTTGTGACTATTGTCTGCGAGTGCAAATTTCAACATTCAACTTCAGATTTTTATTTGACAGGTTTTCACATCGGAGCTGTGAGTGTAAATGTTCATGTACAAGTACGAATATTTATTGTACAAGTTCTCAAATTCACATCTACGTGCTCTCGAGTTTTGCTACTATTTTACCTTCATAGAGGAGCTGCAAACGGAGACGTGAAGTCGGACACTTTCTGGTTCCCGTGGTGACCGCTCACGTGGTGTTTGCATACTTTACCGCAGCTAAAGTGAAATAAATGCAATATTTGCCCAATAATAGATGTTTCAGAGACATTTCCATTCAATACTTTATGTACTGCTTCACACAGCGTCTGTTTGAACAAGAATAAAGTTCAACATAAGCTACTATTAATGAAGTGGAGTCTACGTTTTTTAATCAGTTTTAATTTGACAAACATGACACAATATAACATCGCAACGACATGAAAAGAGTGTTTACTGTTATACAAAACTGATTTGAGAGCTTTAGAGGAACTAAAGGTGTTCGAATAAACACGAAACACACGTGATCGTTGTCATGCGGTGAATCCGGCCAATGGTGGAACAGCTGTGTCTCATCAGCCCTCGTGCAGCCGCTCTTGAGAAGCTGCGCTGGCTGAGTTCTCCGGTAACTCTCGAATCGCTCTCGCGGTACTTTGATGGCATACGTCACAGTCACGTGGCGTCGGCGCTGTGTCAAGTCGGACAAAATTTCTAACCGGCATGCACTGCTTTAAGTCAGCCGCCGATCGGTCTGCGCAGAGCTGCATGAAGTCGAACAAGCTTTATTTAAAGCCCAGCTCTTGATTTGAGGTCATCAGAAATGGCTGACTAACACGCACTGCTCAGTGACCAATAGCTGCTGTTTTCACAGACATATATAACCTCTCCGGTCCTGTTTACAGCTGGTCTTAAGATGCGTTTTAGTCGATCAGATCACAAGTGGACGATGTGAAATACAGCTGTGAACGGGTCTAAAACGTTTTGAACTTGTCCACTTTTGACCACTTCCAGAGGTAGCGTAAACACTCATGTGGTGGAATGAGAACAAACAGCCACTAAAGACCGTCTACTGACCTAATGCGTAACATTATGGGAGGAGCTCTAGCCAGACGGGATTTAGACTTTGTCGGCTGGAGACACACGTTTGGTTTGAAGAGGAAAAACGTACCAAGCACAATGTTCTCTCACCCTTGCTGATTTCTAACACATTCTCACCGCCAGTATGTGGAGTGTGACGTGGATCGTGACGCGCTGACCCGGGCGTAGCATACGTGTGGGCTACTTGTTGTTGTTGTATATCTGCGATCGCCATTAAAAGTTTGACTAAACTAGTCTCTTGTGTCAGCGTCTCATTGTACCTCATCTAGACACTGCCGTTACCGTACTCACTCCCCAAATAGTCCGGTGAGGTCATGTGAGATCAGTTCACACTATAGACCAGGGCTATTCAATTAGTTTCATTCGAGGGCCGCATTATCAAATCGAAAAGTTGAGGTGGGCCGGTGGGTTGGTTTGGGGGTTTAGCTTATTTATTGAAACATAACAGTTTCAATAAATAAGTTAAAGTAACCCTAAAAAAGTGTGGTATTTACTTGGAAATGTGGTACCCAACAGTATGCAAATATATAAAACCATAATAAATAAAAAAATTGATAATTTACAGCTGTGTACAACTATTTTCCTTGGAACAAATATATTATTTATACAAACTTATAGCTGTTGGTGAGAATAATAATTATTTTATTTATAATTGTTATGCTTAAATGAAAATATTTTAGAGACTTGTTAACCACAGGCTACTCGCTCCCACTGTATAAAAAATGCCTAAACACAAGTTAAAACTATACGCACCTTTACAAAGACACTGACATAATTTCATAACAAGCATTAATTATATATTCCTCTACCCACCTAATAAAACTAATGCAATATAAATCACTATATTTACTATTATACTATATAATAATATAGTATATATATATTTACTATATTTATTTATTACTACATAGTATTCAATATAAATATTGCACATTTCTGCCCAACCATGGTAAATTACGACAGTACATTCATGGTAAATGTTTGTAAGGGTGATTAGGGGATTTAAAGTGTTCTAATTTCGTTCATGCCTCAGTGTTTCTCCTGCTTTCCTCATCAGTCTTGTTGGGAATGTTGAGGCTGTTTCATCCGATTTAATACTAATCAAATCATCGAGTGATTTGTGGTTTGTAACAGAGAGGTTTCTGTCGAACTGAAACGCTTCCCACTGGTTGTCGCAATGCTGTTTAATATAGTGTCCGGGACGGGGAGTAAACGCAACTCCGTGTTGGGCCGTGTTGAAACAACTAGTGAAACAACTGAAAACATCGCTATTTGTTGTTACTGTACTGGCCGAGAAACCGCTTCAGATGATTCAGTGACGGAGCGGTCTGAATGAATCCGAATAGTTTTAGACCGTTATGCAAGCGCGTTTAGAATCGAACCAAAAGAATGTTTCATTCACGAATGATTGGTATCGCTGGTTTAGTCGACATAAATTCGGGACACATATAATAACTGCTGAAATATTCGCACGTAAAACGTTTCTCAGGTCAAACGGAGCGAGTATCAAACTGAATTAGCCGCACCGCCAGGAAAAGAGGAGGAGGGAGGTTGGTGCCGTCGGGCCGCATGGAGATGATTGGCGGGCCGCCAATTGAATAGCCCTGCTATAGACGCTCATAAACGAGCTGCGTTGTGGTTATCTCCGCTGATGAAACGCGAGACTTAAGCCATGGCGAATACACACAGAGCACCGAAATAATGGTGCCTCACAAAAGCTGAGACTGTGAATTCATTTGAGAACCTCATTTGGCGTAAGAACCTCGTCTACACTTTATCTCTGGACACCGAGTTTGCTCCATTTCTTGTTGACTGCGTGCGCTGGGAAAGAAGACAAATGCTTCGATATTCAGAGGTTTTACCGATGATGACGTAGATGTTCCCACGGCGTAACGGCGCATGCGCCAACAAAAGGTCAGCATTTTTGAGCTTATGCTGGGGCAGATCGCTAACTACTGCACAGTTATTTCCCGAAATACTATTGTTAAGAGCTCTACATGCATTGATCACATATGGCAGACAATCAGACTACATTATGGATTCCAGTCGACTGGTGCACATTTGAATGATTTTTCTGCTGTTAAACTAGAGTCTAATGAAGGACCAGAGGATTTGTATCAGAGATGAATGTCTTTTGTTGAGGATAATCTACTACGCAGAGACTCTGGCATTACTCACGGAGATGAACCCATCGCGAGGATGAGGAGCTCTCCCCCACGATAGAAAACTTAGTTGTTCTCACTTGGCTTCTTCTTATACACAGCGAGTTGCTTGTAAAGCAGAGTTATGGCACAGAGTTACGGTCACGCATACTTGAGATATCTCAAGCCCTGTGTTCATTACTAGACGAGCTGCAGTCATCAGAGGATGCTAGAGCAACGCGCTCGGCTGTGTCTTACCCCCCAAGACAGAAGCTGGCTTCACTGGTCGACTCAGGAAATCCTGCCCACTTTTAAAGATGCTTACACACCGGACAATCACTATCTCAGTAAGTGCCCCTTTCTGCCTCCTCCTGACTGAGCTTTCATTGCTAAGCCGCGGCAAGTTGCTGGCTCACCGAGTCATTCTGACGGCGAGTCCGAGGATGTTGTAGCAAATTCAAAGTCCTCAGATCGGGTCTCAAAGAAATCTCTCAAGTGTCGAGGTTCCAGGTCTCAGAAGAATAACTTTATTGACAAGCAACAAAGTGAGATGCAGCTGTTCATCTGGCTTGCAATAGTCGAGCTTCAGGTCTTATACCTTTTCTTATCAGTAGGTAGCCAATCAGCTATCTTTCTTTTTTTTGCTCCGCCTCGAGATCTCGTTACCGTTAGAATCCTCTTTCACAGAGACATCTTTTTATTGTTGGAAAAATCTTTGGCCTCACCCATTTAAAAAAAAAATATCTCAGGTAACATGATTCCCTGCACCTGCAGTGTTCGGTGCCATCCATCATCTTAATTAACATGTTTTTAGTACCATCTTGTGTCAACCACCTATACACATCTCTCTGAGCTTGTTAGGTACTTTTCCATCCTCACAGACCCTTTGACCTGGTTTAACCTGGTTTCTGTCTGAGACACAGCAATACAGACTTTTACATGAGGCAAAGGAAAATCTCAAACACATCCCCCCCTTTGGGACGTATTCTAGTCCCACCTTAATGTTTGTCCCAGAATGTATCTTCATGGCAAAGTCTCCTTCTGTTATCCATCAATTATGGCCAAAAATAGACCATCCGTCTTTCTTATCAATAGTCTTTTGTCACTAAGGTACACTCTGGAGAAAGAGTGAGACCAAACATCTCCGCCCCCCTTGACTGGAATGGAGTAAAAGATCTCACCTTCCTTTTCTATTGTCATTCTTGAGGGAGAGATGAACATCTGTTATCCAGTTTTAATCAACATTTCTCAGTGCACAGATTGAGGGAGTTGTCCCACGGTGCCAGAGGAACTGCACAGGCGCTTCCGGTGTCCTGGAGTGCTATCTGGGTTGCTCCATCGTTGCCAGAGGTGGCCTGGTCCTGTCTAGGGCGCTATCTGGTGTTGGAGCAGACAGCGGGTTTTTAAACCACCAGTGGAGTCTGCCCATGCTGGTCCGGCAATCGCGCTTGTAATTAATTTATCTTTTTACCCCATGGAAACATTTCCAGTAGTCTAATACATGTACTTCACATTTAATTCATAAAAAAAACTTTAAAATATTAAAAAGGACACTTTTATTGTGAGTAAAGCGATTGAAAAGTGATAAAAAAATACTAAAAACATTCTTATCTTTTTTTCCTTTATATGTGTGGCAGCTTTAACTGGTAAAAAACTTTAACTCTAACCCTAACCCTAACCCTAACACTAAAAGGTTTAGTAAATCCTTCTTAACCTACACGGTAGCATGGATCAACAGACCACAGAATAAGGTGGGTTGCTACAAAGTCACTGACTACGCCACCCAGGGGCCTATTTCCAGGAAAACACCCTTAACATAAGAGCAAGGCTCACAGGCTTGTTGCGGCTGAGTCAGATATCAGACATGGGTCGAGAACAAATATAGAAAACTTTTATTCTCAATCAATAAAAATATTGAATTTTTATTCCAACCAATCAAAGAACTCAAAATCACCTTCACAAATGATACACGGACATTACCACTACAGAATTGGGTTCTGGCACTCCTAGATAAGACAGCAATCATACGTGCACACTCACACCACGGCACGCCACGCCACGCCACGCCTCACTGTGAGCACAGCATTCAAGCCAAGAACCCACCACCACAACACAGGGAGACGCTTATCCACGGCCGCTGGCCTCCCCAATTCTGGAGGAAGATACAGAATGACACAAAACACAAGCTAAACCAATTATATAAAGAAAACACATTAATCAAGACATACATCTTACAACACAGTATTAAAAGAGTTCACCACGTCAGTTCGGCCCATCTGATCGAGGTGCCTTGTCAGGCGATGACAAATTTCTTTACTGACTGGAACAGGTCAAAAATCAATTAACAAGTTTACAAAAAAAGAAACACCTAAAAGAATATAATCAGTATAAAATCACAATAAGCAACAAACATATAAAGCAAACAACTTGAATGAAAATCACCAATAAATAAAACAAATATACATACGAAATATAAATGAAACAAACAAAATCGATTCACCTAAAAACAAAATACAAAAAAAAAGACAAAACCTGCAGAACCTACTGGTGACCGCTAAGTGGCTGATCTCCTGTTGCACGTTGCTTAAGGCTTAATTCATGTTTGTTACTCACGACACATTTATACTCGATGGTGAAGGCACCACGCCACATGCCCCAAATCAACGGTCCAGCTGTTCCTGCCTATTAAACACTGCGAACGCAAACAGTTAGGAAGTGAACAGGCACCGTGCACCTACACACGAGAGGAAACAAATGAGTTAATAGCGCTTGTCTGCCAGTCCAATCCAGCAGCGAATAATATAATCCAGTCTCCTGCAACTCTCGCGGGGACAGGATCACAGTCACAGTAACACGGTCTGATGACGTATGGCGAAAATAAAATGAGGCAGACAGCAAAACAGACATCCAGACAGAAGTTTAGAGGCGACCCAAAGCCCACTGTAACGTCCCTTGCACGTTGGCCCACACCTTAAACAAAATACAGCACACACACAAGATATGATTTTAACCAACCAGGCTGCTAACAATCATATGGTTATAAGCTCAGTCAAAATATACCTGTAACACGACGGACTCACATGGCACCGAAACTGTTGCGTATTAAACGCTTATCCATGGGAACGGATATAATTGAAGGCATCCCGCAAAGCTCCTCAGTCCACCTTTTGACAACAATAGACTCATGAAATCCTGTACGACAAACCAACACATGAACAGACCACGATACGATCACGGCCAACAACTCCTACCTCACGGACATTCACAAGCGCCGCCGGAAGTACAGTGACTCGCTCTCTGACCAAGTGAAGACACACACACATAGCGTCACTACGGCCACTTTTATATATCACCCAATGAGCGCAATTAAAAACACCCCATTTCTTATTAAGGGAATAAGTCAGAGGTAGACAGTACTGCTACATATGGTTGCATTACCTCGTACCACGGGCAATGACCTGCTTCAAGACCTTGTATCGTCTCCTCTCATTTACATATTCATATTTTGTGGACAATTAGTGTGATTATATAAAATATACTCAGTAGGATTATATGTAAGAATATATGTAAGAATATACTCTGGAAGGAGTAAGAATATACTCTGGGAAAAAAAAAATTAAATAACTAACTCCCTACTCTACCCATGTTCTAATGATCTATCTAATTTTACCCAAAAAATAAAATACACAGTGTGACTACCTCCCTTTCTATTCAAAAACAGTGTCAAAATTGTTAAAACCAATAAAGTAAAAAATGAAAATAACAAGGCACCCTCTTCCTTACTCCTTCACCAAGACTTCTTACAGGAAGTCATCCAACTCGTCCAGGCCTGGCCCAATAGGGTACACTCCTGAGTTTGTGTACCCAATGTCAACTCCTGAACGTTTGACTGACACATTAATCATCTGTCTGGCAGTGTGGTGTGCAAACAATTCTAATACTGAATAAGAGACAAACATGGATCAATTGTCTTTAAAGATTATTTATTCCCTTGCAAGGAAAGGTCAGCAGTCATATAGTCATTACAAAGTGCCTGCAGAGTGTGACAAAGAGTGGGGGGTATCCTTCATTCTTTATAGTTGACTCCCTCTATGTCATCAGAGTGGCTAAATGAACAACATGTCGCATAACTAATACACTGATGCATCCTACTACCCTTGAGTAAAGGCCCTTTGTCTCAGTCATACATTACTTTTTGTCAAGTCAAGTATACAAGGTCATACACATACGTACATTCATAAGAGTTAATAACAGTTCCTTCAGTTCCATACAGTACTGTTCCATCAATGTAGCAGAGAATCATGGGACTCCGTGTCGTATGCAGTCCTCGTGTCATTTTACTACATTAATCTTATTACTATGACTATAAGAAAATTACACATATAAAACATGTTAAATTTCTTCCACAGCAGCCGCGTTGGCTAGCATAGATCTGAGGAAAGGTACAACACAACAGAACAGCAAAAGGAAAACAACAACCAGAGCTATTATCATTCCCACCTTAATGAACCATTTTTTCCAGGAACCAAATACAGAGTCAAACCAGTATCCAATGTTTCTGTCTACCCTGTATTTTTAGTAACCTCTTGTCTTAGTTTCTTCAGCTTCTTCATGGCTCTAGTAAAAGCTCCATCAGAGGCTGTATTATTTGGAATAAAGGTACAACAGTCAGTTCCAAATATCACACATACTCCTCCCTTTTCTGCCAGTAGCCAATCCAGAGCTTGTCTGTTTTGCCATGTCATTTTGCTGGTATATTTTAGCTGATGGCCTAAGGCCCCATGTGCTTGATCTGTGTAGTTAATAAATCTCTGCTGGTTATAATAAATATAGTTAATCCATTCTTGATTCTTATTTGGTAATATCCATACAAATATGGATTCCAAACCTGCTGCTACCTCATCTCTGGCTTTAAATTCATGGGGTATCCCTCTTGGTTGTCCTATGGAGTCTATCGTTACTTTAGGGTCTGGGGCATACGCTCTTTTAACTCTGCGTTTTTGTTCGTTAATGCTCTCCAGTTTTATTGTTTCATTGAGATCCCAGTCTATAATTCCTACTTCCTGAGCCAGTCTTACTCTGACACAGAGTCCTTTCCAATCTACTAAGGTGGCTCTCAGTCTTCTGCCTCCACACAACCAAAAGTAGTCAGCTATTGCTTAATTTTGATTTTCAAAGGGTTCTATTAAAGGAAAAGTCAATGTAGTGTTCTTACAATTGTCTTTAACAGTCATTATCGTCATGTTGTTGTTTACTGTTGCCGTGGCATATATTGTGCTGAAAGATTTATACACATTTGGGTTATAATACATTTCTTGATCTAGATGCCATATTATGGAACACTTGCCTTGGAATGTGCCCATATCCCGCCGCCCCTTAGTCTTCTTAAAACATTCATATAGTTTGGGGTTTCTCGTTTGGCTGGGTCTATTCTTACATCAAGCTTTTTGCATTCATTTCCTGTCACGGAGTCGACTGAACCATCACTTCCTCAATCTGCACCTGATCACTGCACTCCGCCCACCCGATCACTGTCACCTGAGTTTTGCACCAGCACCTGCACCTCATGATTCACCACAGTATATCAGTCCCCGTTCCCATCACCTCAGTGTCTGGTTTCGTCTTTGCTATGACACAAGACTACTCACCTGTGTGTTACCAGATTCCCCGTCTACTAACCTGTTGTCCTTGCCACCCTGGTCCTCATTGTCTTTGTCATCGCCATCGCCTTCTCTGCAATTGACATTGTTTCAACCAAGTCAGCTAAGTCATCTCTATTCAGCATTCCAAGTAAACGATCATCTTTATTTGCATTGCTCACTCTGCACATTGTAAATAAACCTTTGTTGTTTCACTCAACCTTTGTCTGCCTTCGTCTTGTGTGACACTTCCCCACCCTTTCTGATTTTAAAATTTATGGTAATATAGGCTCCCCAACATAGCGAGACATTCTGCTGGGCAATATGGAGTTGGTTGTCACAATACTGTGAATAGAATCTGACACAGTGTACGTTGTCATTGGTTTGGCACTATCGTTAACTTTTTCAAAGGCGAGGGTGAGCATAACACACAAGTGCTCTTTGTCGTCTGTTTTACCGTGTATTCTGCCCACCTGTACCATTCATTGTGATAAGCTGTATCCAATAGTTTCTCCTTTCTTAGTTCTGATTCAAAGTCATATTCAATTTTGGGGCTCTTTTTACATTGTGTCTGCTTGTTTTGTTACCTTGAGTTGGTTCAGTCATGTTATGGTAACTAATCCCATTCAACATTGGAGAAATCGATGTCAGGGAGATAAATATCGGGGAAATCAATCTTGGGGAGATCAATGTCCTGAAGGTTGAGTGTAGCAAACTCCTGCTGCTGGTGTGGTTCTCTGGTGGAGGGCCCGGCTTCAGGTGACTGTTCCTCTGGAGGCTTTGAGCTTGAGGCAACTGCTGCAACAGATGTCAATACTAGGATCAGTGTTAAGAGAGTTAAATGCAACCGAGTCTTTGTTTTATTCTTAATTGTTGTATTACTGCTTTTATTGCCTTGTAACACTCTCAATATTAGCGATGTCACATCAATAAAATACAAACAGTTCAGTCATCTCACGTTGCAAAGGTGATGTGTATTATATAAACACCCAGAAAGTACATATCATTAATCCAACACATGAACAAAGTCCAACTGGTCATGACTCATCATAGTTCCCAATGTCTTTGCACTAACAAATGAGTCGCATAACTCTTACCACAACCTTCATTAGTCCCAGACAAATGTACCCCAGTCTTTGGTGCTGCATTGCGTCAAAAAGTCCAATGTCACGAAACACTCCAAAACAACACAAGTAAATCCTGCCAGCGAGGCATGCTGCAAACAAGGATATCCACCTGGTAAGTTTGAGGTCCGTCAATTGGAAAAGTTCCCGGGAAAACAACACACCACACCTTGGTTCCTACCCCCTTATATACATATGCAATCACCATTCATGAAGAAAACACCAAACAGGAAGAAACAAAAACAGGAAATAATATAAGAGTCCAGCACAGCATTATAGGAAATGGAGTCAAGAACTTCATAGTATTAGAAACCAAGATACAACTTGATAACCTTAATCCAATTTCCATTCTTGCATAACACACTGACATAAATTAAATATAAATATGTAGAGGTGCTACATAGTTCCCTCCCCCAATCTATGACATAGCAGGAATAGGACCATAGTACCTTTTCAAATTAACAACATTAATACTGTCAGCTTTTTCAGGAGAACCCCACCTTATACTGTAGTTTACTGGCCCCAATTTCTTTTCCACCCTAGCAGGCCCCTCCCATTTAGGCACAAGCTTGGCTGAAAACCTGTTAGGAGCACTAGAGATAGGATGAGAACGGAACTAGACCAGATCACCTGGTTTAAACTGCGCATCTTTATGCCGGGCATTGTAATATCTGGCTTGTCTGGCACGTTGCAATCCCACTCTATGTGCTACCTCATCTGCCAATCTTCTTTGTCTGTCTAGCAATGTATAGGCAGCTTGATTCGGAGATGGTGATTTATATAAAAGTCTTTCAAGCGGACCTTTCAAAGATCTTCCAAGCATCAGTTGTGCCGGAGTTACACCAGTCGACTCATGATGTGCTGAGTTGATAGCGAATCTTAGCTCTGGAAGCCACTGATCCCAATTCGAGTGCTTATCTCCAACAAATGAGGCAATCATAGTCTTCAAGGTCTTATTTACTCTTTCGGTTAATTTGTTTGGGGATGATAACTGGTTGTTAATTTCTGCCCCACTCCCCAATCTTTACACAGTTCAACCAAAAGATTTGAAGTGAATTGAGGCCCCCTGTCAGATACAAGATATCGAGGTACCCCCCACCTGGTAAATATCTCTTCCTTTAGTATTTTCACTATCTTCGGTCTATCTTTTAATGGAAAGAGTTCAACCCATTTTGTATAGTAGTCAACAATCACCAGCAGGATCGTGTTTCTTTTCTTACTTAAAGGAAGAGGACCCATTAGATCAATTCCCAGCGTATGGCTGGGTTCTGTAACTTCAGTTGACTGCATAAGCCCAGACGGTTTGGAACATTCCCCCTTGTATCTCTGGCAAACATTACATGTTTTGACATGTTCACAAACGTCTTTGCGAACAGTAGGCCACCAGGCCACCTCTAAGACCCTCATGAGAGTCTTTAATCTGCCTAGATGTCCTCCCAAGGGGTTGTCATGGAAGTACTCCAAGAACGACTTCATCCAGACTTGTGGGACCACCACTTGGAATTTATGCCCATCCTGTTTTAGAGGTACTCGTCGATACAGAATGCCTTGATGTTCCTCCATTTGTATCCTCCCTGGTTTCTGAGGCAGATCTTGATTACATTTCTTCAATGATGGAATGTCAGGGTCACTAGCCTGGGCTTTAGCTATCTCAGACAGATTGTGTGGCAAGTCAGTAGTGAGTTTGGATCTTGTTATAACTATGCAGGGTAACACACCTTCAGAGCGGGCCGGATATATTCTTGAAAGAGCATCTGGTACCTGGTTGAGGCAACCCCGTCGATAGAAAACCTTGAAGCTAAAAGCTTGCAGACGAAGAAGCCACCTTGTCAACCTTGAAGACGTCTTCGGGCAATTAAAGGCCCAAGTCAGAGCTGCATGGTCTGTATAAACTTCAAACTCCACTCCTTCCAAGTAATGCCTCCACTTATCCACAGCCCAGACTACTGCTAAGCACTCTTTCTCGGAAGTTGAATAATTCGTTTCAGCCCCCTTTAGCATTCTTGAAGCATAGGCAATCACCTTCTCACCTTCTTCAGTACATTGGGTAAGGACAGCACCTAGCCCCACGTCACTTGCATCGGTATGTACCTGGAAGGGGAGTGACAAATTAGGCTGAGATAGCACAGGAGGATTTGTAACTGCACGTTTCAATTGTTCAAAACTGTCCTGACATTCCTGCGTCCAATTCCATCTCACTCCCTTCCGCTTCATACGATTTAAAGGCGAAGCAACATCCGCAAAATGAGGTATAAACTTGTGATACCATCCCACAAGTCCTAGAAAACTTTGTAGCGACAGGAGATCACCGGGCACTGGATATTCACTTATGGGTTGGGTTTTGTCAGGATCCACCTCCACACCATTGTCTGACATTATGTGTCACAAGAACTTCAGCTGACGTTGAAAGAAGTGACACTTCTTCATGTTCAGACTTAATCCTGCTTTACACAATTTCTCCATTACATCTCTCAAATCGACTAGATGTTGCTCTTTTGTCTTGGAATAAATGATGATATCGTCAATATACACAAAGCAGCTTTTTCCAACGATCTCACTCAATACTGTCTGCATCAACCGTTGGAAAGTGGCTGATGAGTTCCGTGCTCCAAACGGCATGGTCTTAAATTGAAATAGACCTGCTGTAGTAACAAAAGCTGTTTTCTGCTTAGACTCCTCTGCCATCTCCACCTGCCAATAACCTGACTTCAGGTCTAAGGCAGAAAACCACGTTGCCCCGTCCAAGGACTCCAAAATTTCGTGGATCATGGGCATAGGATAGGCATCTGAAATGGTCTTGCTATTTACCTTCCGATAGTCAACACAAAATCGGAATGTTCCATTAGTTTTCTCTACCAGAACAACGGGTGACGACCAAGGAGAGAGAGAGGGTTCAATGATGTTTTCTTTCAACATCTTTTCTACTTCTTCCTCAATAATCTTCTTTTTAAATGGTGAAACCCTATAAGCCCTGGATTTTACTGGAACTTCGTCTGAGGTCTGAATTTGATGTTTTACCACTGAAGTTTTTCCCAACTTTCCTGATGTTACATCCGGCCATTCCTGCATCAGCTGCTGTACCGCAGGAGGGAACAGATCTCCGTCACCCATTCCCGGCACATCCTTTCTGGTTCTTGAAAAGGAATATGATTGTCCCTCAGTTATAGGATAATACAAGCTGAGGTTGCTCCGTGGATGAGAGCTAATCATTTGATTTCCAGATCTTTGGATAAAAGATGGTTGTTGACTACAGATAAAAGGATAACCAGAGTCACCAATTTTAGAAGGTAGTTTGTAGCAGAGTTGTGAGAAGTCAAAGGTGGCACCAACACGAGTCAAGAAGTCCAATCCCAGAACAACGGGAAAAACCAGGTGGAAGTCTTCCATTATATACACCTCCACCTTCCCTCTTTCTTGGTGCCATTCATACTTCAGCTCAACTTGTTTATTTATCTTGTCTTCGCCAGCAGCCATGTCACCCTGTAGCCCAAGACTGGTTGCCCACTGAAGCTAAGCAGGGCTGAGCCTGGTCAGTACCTGGATGGGAGACCTCCTGAGAAAACCAGGTTGCTGCTGGAAGAGGTGTTAGTGAGGCCAGCAGGGGGTGCTCACCCTGTGGTCTGTGTGGGTCCTAATGCCCCAGTGTAGTGACGGGGACACTAAACTGTCAAAGAGCACCGTCCTTCGCATGAGACGTAAAACCGAGGTCCTGACTCTCTGTGGTCATTAAAAATCCCAAGATGTCCTTCGAAAGAGTAGGGGTGTAACCCCGGCATCCTGGCCAAATTTGCCCAGTGGCCTCTGTCCATCATGGTCTCCTAAATCATCCCCAAATACTGATTGGCTTCATCACTCTGTCTCCTCTCCACCAATAAGCTGGTGTGTGGTGGGCGTTCTGGCGCAATATGGCTGCCGTCGCATCATCCAGGTGGATGCTGCACATTGGTGGTGGTTGAGGAGATCCCTCCTTCTATGTAAAGCGCTTTGAGTGCAGAGAAAAGCGCTATATAAATGTAATGAATTATTATTATTATCATTATTGTCCCTTCGATTGATGCATCTTTCCATCAGCCATCACAAAGTTCTGCTTAACATTCTGAATTTCATCATGCATACCTGCAATCTCCTTCCATCGGCTCTCTTGCATTAGGGTAAAGGCACTTCCCGTATCCACCACAGCCTCAACCTGCCATCCACTCAGCATGATAGGGACCACCAGAAGTGATGCTGGATTAATTTGATTCCGATGGTGATGGCGCTGTATCATTGATAGACCTGCTGACATACTGGGAGCAACGGGTTTGTTAGAGCCTCTTTTATTTATCTTGTCTTTTCCAGCTTGGTCATTGACATTTTGCCAGTAATCTTTTATACTCATACAATCTTTTTCCACCAGGGATCCAATCTTCACTAACTGCTCAACCGAATGTACAGTGCCCCTCAAGGAACCTGCTATTTTGGGGTTGACATTATTGAGGATCTTGTTAACCAACTCTTCCTCACTCAACTCAGGTTTCCATTTTATACACAAAGCTCTGTAATCATATGCAAAGTCTCTGAGCTTTTATCCAGGTTGCTGCATTATCACTTTCAGCTTCTCCTCCACTTCACTTATATAGTCTGCAGGGAGAAAGGCTGCCATGAAAGCTTCTTTAAATGATTTCCAATCATGGACTGTACACTTTACCGCCCTCCACCAACTTGAGGATGAACTTTTTAAAACTGTACTCAATGTCCCAAGCAACTCAGGCCATGAAAGAGGTCTTATCTCCATGTAGCTTTCACATCGTTCTATGAAATGCAATACATCCGCAATTTCCATGGATAGTCCAAATTCAGGAAACTCTAGTCTAATCGGAGGATTTGCACAGAAGGAGGATGCACCGGCCAGACCAGACAAGCTATGTGTATTAATCTGAGACACATTACTCACAGGCTCAACATGGACTTGGGGAATCGTAAGTAACCGTGGAGAACTAGGGGTACTACAGAACTTATCTTTCAACAGTTTCCTCTCCCATTTCTCATCTCGACGAAGCAAACAATTCACCACTTCCCTTTCCAACCTTTCCAAACCCTGATTATATCTTTCTTCTAATTGGAGAGACTGATATCGATAATTTCCCTCAAACTGGTCTCTCTATTTAGAGAGCTATTAATGGCATCAGTTAGTTTAGTTTCTAAAACTTGTATCTGTTCTTTCACATTCCCAACTTCAGTTTTCATTTGCACCATTTCAGTTTGTGACAAAACATTTACAACACTTCTTGTCTCATCATCATCATCATCATCATCATCATCAGACTCATCTCTATCAGATGTAACATATAATGAACTTAACATAGAAGATATTTCATTGGTGGAGTTCCTTCTTAATACAAAAGATTCAGCAGAAAAATCTGGCTCTTTAGCCTTTTGTTCATTGTTTTGTCCCACTACTTTCTCCTCATTAACAATCTCCATTATCCCCAATAATATACACACCACTTGCACATAAACAACTTCCCCGTACGGGCCACCAATCTGTAACACTCTCAATATTAGCGATGTCACATCAATAAAATACAAACAGTTCAGTCATCTCACGTTGCAAAGGTGATGTGTATTATATAAACACCCAGAAAGTACATATCATTAATCCAACACATGAACAAAGTCCAACTGGTCATGACTCATCATAGTTCCCAATGTCTTTGCACTAACAAATGAGTCGCATAACTCTTACCACAATCTTCATTAGTCCCAGACAAATGTACCCCAGTCTTTGGTGCTGCATTGCGTCAAAAAGTCCAATGTCACGAAACACTCCAAAACAACACAAGTAAATCCTGCCAGCGAGGCATGCTGCAAACAAGGATATCCACCTGGTAAGTTTGAGGTCCATCAATTGGAAAAGTTCCCGGGAAAACAACACACCACACCTTGGTTCCTACCCCCTTATATACATATGCAATCACCATTCATGAAGAAAACACCAAACAGGAAGAAACAAAAACAGGAAATAATATAAGAGTCCAGCATAGCATTATAGGAAATGGAGTCAAGAACTTCATAGTATTAGAAACCAAGATACAACTTGATAACCTTAATCCAATTTCCATTCTTGCATAACACACTGACATAAATTAAATATAAATATGTAGAGGTGCTACAGCCTTTTGGATAAATGCAGATCCAATGTCAGAACTAATCTGAGATGGGATGCCGAATCTTGGGATAACTTCTCTGGTTAAGAATTTGATCACTGTTTGCGCTCCTTGTTCTGCTGAGGGTTCTACTTCGACCCATCTACTAAATCTGTCTATGATAACCAACATATATCGTTTTCCCCTTACTGATTTTATCATGTCCACATAGCCCAACTCATTTCTGGAACTGGGATAGAGCCTATTGGGGTCGCTGTTCCTTTTCTGACATTGTTTTGTGCACAGATTTCACATTCGCTTAGTATTCATCTACTCTTGCTTGCAGATATGGTGACCAGAATCCTTTTAATCTTTTTCAGAATCTCCCCCCTTGCGCAATGGTCAAAACCATGCGCATCTGGAATTAGACTATTAAGCAAAGGGGTTAGGGCTATCATATGGTCTTCATGGGATCTCCAGATATTGTTAGCGTCTCTCGTTCTATCTACAGTGGGGAGGGGCTGGATGAGGACAGACGGGGCCATGACTGCCAGTTGACACCCTGAAGCCTTTTTAGCAAGGATGTCAGCTGCATTATTGCCTTTAATCACAAGTCATTACCTTTTTAATGAGGCTGACATTTGATGATGGCTAACTTAGTATGAAACATCATAGCCGTGATCAATTTAGCAATTTGGTCCTGTTACAACCCTGGCTCTAGGGATGCAACATAAAGGACACAAAAACAAAAGTCTGCCAATCAAAAACAAAGTTTATTTAATATTAAAAGAAAACGGGGACTGTAGAAGCAGAAACACTGCTACTGCAAGATGTGAGAGAGAGAGAGAGAGAGAGAGAGAGAGAGAGAGAGAGAGAGAGAGAGAGAGAGAGAGAGAGAGAGAGAGAGAGAGAGAGAGAGAGAGAGAGAGAGAGAGAGCATGTGTCCTAGATTTAAAGTGGCTCCCTTCAGGTGACACAAATTAACCCATTGATTGCAGGTGAGCTACCAGGGAAACTGCAATGAAACACAGATTAGAACACTCCCACATAACAGGTCCCCATGTTGGATTGGGGTTCCATCACTCTTTTTGAATCCTCTTTGTTTCCATACTGCACCAAAGAGATGACATACACCATGGGCATAAGCAGAGTCGGTATAAATTTTGCCGACTCTGTTTTTGTCCAGTATACAAACTTCAGTAAGTGCCTTTAGTTCTGCCAGTTGTGCTGAGCATGGTTGTTCACAATGCTGCGCAGGGCCGTCGCTAGTGGGGTGAAAGGTGGTAACAATTATAGCAGTTATACTATATAGGCCCCTGTTGTATGAATAATTCTAATATTTATATTAGTTGTATGCCTGAGATTTAAATGAAAACCACAAAAACATGCAATTTGGTTAAATATTTTTTCCAAATATTCTTTTACCTCCCTATAAATGGTTTAGTCTGATCTAAAGTATTTATTAATTATTCAGTCAGTGATAAACATCAGATGGACTCAATAAAATTGTAAGTCCCACCCCAGCTCGTGAACAGAACCAATCGGAGTTAAGGCGGCAGGGCCTAAAGTTAACGATGAACTTGGTGGAAGAGCAGGAGATTGACTGACAAAATCTCGGGGAAAAGAAAACATAAATCAGGGAACCAGAAACGCCATGAGAAGAAGGAGAGGGAGGCCAGGAGAGTTGTTGTATCCCAGTCGATCAATACGTTCTTAAAGACAGGTTACATTGTTATTTCGCTGGGAATAAGAAAACTACCGTCTACAGCCTGCCGGGTACTGTCACTTTTCATTATGATTACGTGGTCAAAATTCCTGTCTTTTACACTATTGTAAATAGAGTTAAAAAATTGACACGAGTCACAATGCACTGCATTATGCACCTGACCTGCCGGCTGATGATGTATTTATTACATCAAGAAAACACGAATAAACACTGCACTTGAATTAATACATTTTAGCTTTATTTAATAATATTATCTTTATTAAAAAATAAGACAATAAATGACTTTATTTTTTTAATTTGACTGCATTCTTGTCAATTTATAAATGTTTACTTTTTGATTTATGAATTATAACAGACTAATGGGGAAAAACATTATTTTGCTGTTACTTTATAAAAATTGGTTTTATTATTATTAAACTATTTATTTTTATTAGTTGTCATTTTTATATAAATTTAACCCTCTGGGGTCTGGGCTGTTTTTGGGGCCCTTGAGATGTTCTGACATGCCCTGACATTTGTGCTTTTTTCAGTTGCTTATAAACATATTAATGGCAAAGGTGTAAATTCACTCTATAAAGCACAAACAGGGCTACCATAATATGTGAGCCATGTGTATGTACATGTTTTCATTTTTGAGAGAATAATGTTTATGCGTGGTTATTGAAAAAAATAAAAAATAAAAATTCTGAAATAAGGCCACAAAACACATAGTAAATATGTGTCAATAAGACTTTTGACAAATGGATGTCCTCGCCTAGTGTTTTTTCTTCAAAATTATGTGAAAATAGTCTTGCTTTATCGTTCACATAAAACCATACATTGATTTAAATTGATGTAAAACAGGTTTTGCTTGGAAAGCCAATATGCGAGGGGGAGGAGTAGTTTACACCTTAGATTACAGTGTCCCACCCACTTTGCATAATGATGAGCCATTCACTCAGGTGTGAAACTGACTGAGCCACAATACAAGAACAACAGATATATTTAGAAGACTTATATTGACCATTTAAGATTTTGCTTACATCTATCTTGTAAATATGTTTTGCTATTTTATTAAAAAGGTTACAATTACAACAATAATTACAATTTCAACAATATTTCAAGTGTACTCTTTCTTTGTAAAAAAAAAAAAAGATTATAGGCCTACATTTTATCTATGTATTCATATTTCAGTCGATTTTTACTCATCTCAGTAGCAATTCAGTTTGCTAAAACATCATCATTCATTCACACACGCGATTTAAATTTAACTTCTGGCAAAGATGAAGTTGACGATAGGCTATTGACTCGCGATCTTCGCAGTAGGCTAGTGTTTTGGATGGTTTGTTTAGAACCAGCTTTCTGTAAATATATTTCACATTTTTTAGACATGTGAGGCGAGTATAGGCTACGGTCTGGTTCATGATGATCTCCAGTTCAAGCACCTTATGTTGTGATTGCTAGCCTATATTTACTTTAAATCCAGGAAATTTGTTAATGAAAAAATTATTAAAATTAAGATACAATTGATACAAAACGAAATTCGTTTTAAAGAAAGGATTTGTACTTTCTGTTTTGAGGTCTCTGTGAAAGTTTGAAAGTCTTTTAGTGCTTTTTTTAGAGCGCTCGCGTCCATAATGGAGAACTGTCACGTAATATTGTTTTTTCCTCATAAATGCGAACACGAAAAATAAAAGACAAAAGACTTTTAAATAAAACTTACTCTGAAATTGTGTTCTCGGCGGAATTCGCTCTTCAAAATGCTGTCGTTCGTCCTCTGAGGAAAAGGTGCATTCTTCCTCGCTGTCCAGAATCATCTGAAGGGAGTCTTTATTACTGGAGAAGCCTGTCATACTCAAAACGCGATGAACTATCAGTCTGAAGTCTGATGAACAAACTGTGTTTTTATGGCATTGATCGGGGGGCGTATGCGATGCATACTAGATCAGGTAAACTATTTACATGTGAATCGCGCCGGGGGCGGGGCGGCTGCAGCTCATTTAGAGATAATGAAGGGAGAAGGAAAAACGGTACCTCTCCTTGCTTTCAAAGGGATTACATGAGTTAAAAACATTTGTTTTTTATATAAATTACTTCATTTAAAAGAGGAGATTTCAAGCTTCATAAAGACATATCTCACGTGCCTGTGTGAGAAGTATTCGCTGAGTTATGATTCATTTTCGGACGCGTTTCAGAATGGACTACACGGACAGAGAGAAGGCAGAACTCGCTTCGTGATTATTTTTCTTTATTTGGCAAAAAGCACAACATTTTGTTTTTATTGTGAGTATACACAAAAATAATACACATTTAACAGAATCGATTGATGTATGAAACTTGTTTTATAAAATCAAAGTCAAAAGAGTATTTGGGGTCTCAATTCAACTCATAAGGAAAAAAGCGAGCAGATCACGCCGGCGTGATCTCCGACCTCTGAGGGTTAACTTTTAAAATAAAGGTTTTACAACAACATCACCTTTATTGGTCACCTTTACAACATCACCTTTCATTCTGTTATATGTGGGCCTCCATGCTCATCTATTGTACAATAAACGATATTGGTGGAGGGTTGTGGGGGCCCACATCAAGGCAAGGCAAGGCAAGTTTATTTATATAGCACATTTCATACACAATGGCAATTCAAAGTACTTTACATAGAGTACATTAAAATAATAAAAATAAATAAGAATAATTAAAACAGTTTAGAAAAATTAAATAAAATACAGTACAGTACAAACAGTCGGACGGACAGCGGCACAGTGCTCATTCAGTAAATGCACAGCTAAACAGAAGTGTTTTGAGTCTGGATTTGAATGTGACTACTGTAGGAGCACATCTGATCTCCTCTGGAAGCTGGTTCCAGTTGCGGCTGGCATAATAGCTAAAAGCGGACTCGCCATGCTTAGAGTGAACCCTTGGTACTTCTAGCTGATGTGATCCTAATGATCTGAGTGATCTGTTGGGTTTATATTCAGTGAGCATATCTGCAATGCATTGAGGTCCTAGGCCATTGAATGATTTATATACCAGTAATAATACTTTAAAATCAATCCTAAATGTAACTGGGAGCCAGTGTAAAGACCTGAGGACTGGTGTGATATGTTCATATGTTCTGGTTCTGCTCAGCATTCTGTCTGAGCTGACACTGTCTTATGGTCTTTTTGGGAAGGCCAGTGAGGAGTCCATTACAATAATCCACCCTACTGGTGATGAAAGCATGCACAAGTTTCTCTAAGTCTTGTCTGGAAACAAAGCATCTAATTCTTGCAATATTTTTCAGATGATAGTATGCTGATTTAGTTATTGCTTTGACATGACTACAGAAACTAAGGTCTGACTCTAGTGTCACACCAAGATTCCTGACTTGATGTTTAGTTGTTTGACCCCTAGAGTGAAGGTTCACCTTGAGAACTTCATCTTTGTTTCCAAAGGCAATGACTTCAGTTTTGTCTTTGTTTAACTGAAGAGAGTTTTGGCACATCCAACTGTTGACTTCATCAATGCATTGGCACAGGGAGTCAATGGGGCTGTAATCGTTAGGCGATAGGGCTAAGTAGAGCTGTGTGTCGTCTGCATAGCTGTTGTAAGCAATTTGGTTCTCTCTCATTATTTAGCTCATTGGGAGCATATACAGGTTGAACAGGAGTGGCGCAAGAATTGAGCCTTGAGGGACTCCGCATGTCATGGATGTCCACTCAGACTTATGGTCTCCTATACTCACATAATAACCTCTCCCATCTAAGTATGACCTGAACCATTTTAGGACTATCCCAGAAAGCCCCACCCAGTTTTCCAGCCTGTCAAGAAGTATGTTATGATCGACAGTGTCAACTGCAGCACTGAGGTCGAGTAGTACCAGCACTGATAATTTGCCTGAATCAGTATTTAAGCGAATATCGTTTATTATCCTTATGAGCGCTGTCTCTGTGCTGTGGTGCAGTCGGAAACCAGATTGAAAATTGTCAAAGTATCCATTCGAGCTTAAGAATTTGTTCAGCTGATTGAAGACAACTTTTTCAATGATCTTGCCTATGAAAGGAAGATTTGAGATCGGTCTATATTTGCTTAATATGGTCTTATCCAGATTGCTCTTTTTCAGGAGGGGCTTGACAACTGCAGATTTCAGGGAGTTTTGGAAAACTCCCAGAGAGAAGTGAGGCATTTACCACTTCTAGAAGATCTGCTTCTAAACTGTTTAACACACTTTTGAAAAATGATGTGGGAAGTGTGTCAAGAGTGCAGGTTGATGTTTTAAGGTGCTGTACGGTTTCTTATAAAATTTTGCCATCAATTTCTTTGAAATCAGACAGAGAACTACTTTCTCAGGTGGTCTGATCTGTCTGACCCCAGCGCAACTCAAGGATGTGCTGATCACCTTTCTGATATTATTGATTATTAATTATTATTGATTGATATTATCCTCTATGAAGTACTGCAGGGTGGTCACGCCATTTAAAGGGGTCCAGGTATATGCCAGATGTGCCATGGGCATGCCTGGTTCAGAAACTGCATTAGAAGAATTGACCTGTCTGGTACTTGGCGACCTCCTTCAACAGGGCCAAGGTCGCTGATGACCTGTATTGTGGCGGACACCCTTGAAGACCTTCTTGTGGTGTGTAAAAAGGTCTTAGTGACCCTCCAGGCTTGCAATCTGTGCTCGGCTCCCAGTAAGACTGTTGTTGCCCCAGTCCAGACCGACATTTTGGGGTAGGTGTGGAGTCAGGGTACTATTCGCGCTAGGTCGCACCGCATTGCAACATTGGCTTCTTGTGCCCCGCCTGCGACTGTTCGGTCCTTCATCGGTGCGTATAAAGTCCTAGCACGCATTTTTAAAGGTTGTGCGTAGATCCTTGCCCCCTTTGACAATGTGGTCGCTGGTGGTGAGTCGACGGCTGCGATTGTGTGGTCAGATGAGCTTCTCCATTGTTTTCATAAGGCTCAGCAGGCATTATCCACTAGTTGCACTGTGACGATACCGCAACCTGATGATCAGCTTTGGATTGTCACTGATGGTGCGACAATGTACGTTACACGGGGGGAAAAGTTGCTGCTCGCTAGATATTTTAGCGATAAGCTTCATAAAAATCAGATGAATTGGCTTCTGTGCAAGATTGAGGCCCTGGCTATAGCCACCTCCCTGAAGCATTTCGCCCATATATTGTTCAGTCATCACAGAAGGCATGTGTGCTCACTGACAGTAAACCATGCGTGCAGGCCTTTGAAAAGCTGTGCAGGGGAGAATTCTCTGCAAGCCCGCGAGTTACCACTTTCTTGTTGACTGAAACCCGCTTCCAGGTCTATGTTGAAGGAGCTGCTATTCTTCCATCAGATTATGCTAGTCGCAATGCTGCACAATGTGACAGTCCTACATGTCAAGTGTAGGACTGTCACATATGACGGTCTCTGCGGTGTGACTTACTGACGTTGCTGACATCTTACGTGGAGCTCAAAAGGCACCATTTGACAACAGAGCCATGTGGGTGTCCATTCAGGCAGAGTGTCCGGACCTTCGTAGGGTGCGCCCACATCTTCGGCAGGGTATGTGCCCTTCCAAGAGAGTTACTAACGTTAAAGATTTGAAACATTATTTGAACACTGTTACCTTGGCAAGAGATGGGCTTTTAGTTGTACGGCGTAACACACCACTGTCGACCACCACTGAGTGCATCATCGTTCCTAGGTCAGTGTTGCATGGTTTGCTTATGTCATTACACATTAGGTTAGATCACCCCTCGGCACACCAGTTGAGACTTATCGTCGCCCGGTACTTCTATGCCCTGGATTTGGAGTCGGCCGTCCAGTTTACCAGTAAGTGATGTCACCAATGTGCTGCACTAGCACAGTCCCCAGTGTTCGCAGTGGAGCAGTCCAACTGCGATCCACCTGAGACGGTCAGGTCTACCTTTGCAGCTGACGTGCTTAAACGTGAACGTCAGCTCATCCTAGTCGTTCGTGAGTGTGTGACATCCTTCACAGCCGCTTTGTTGATTGATGACGAACGGAAGGAGACATTGCGGGATGGTATCATACGCTTGTGTATTAGCCTTCGTCCGCTCGATGGCCACTATGCTGTAGTTAGAACGGACCCAGCACCAGGTTTCAACAGACACAATGCTTGCTCAATACAGGCTACCCATTGAGGTAAGCGATGATAAAAATATCAACAAAAATCTGGTGGCATCAAATTTCCTGAACTCTGACCTTTCCCATGATCGCTAGAGCAACGTAGAACAAGCCGGTAACGAACTTCCAGTTTACGTTAGCCTGAAGATACTGCTATCAGAGAGCCTCAACAAGCCCAGACAACTTGCTTGGGTAATGACGAGTAGAGCTTAGATTGGGCCCAAAAAATCAAGCCCGACCCTACCTGAGCCCGTTGTGTCCAAGCCCGGCCCGGCCCGACACATTAAGGGTGTACTCACACTAGGCACGGTTGCCATGAACCGGGTCCGAGTACGATTGTCCCCCCTCCCCACTCCCCCTCTGGCCTGCACTCACATAGGGTTTCAGCATTCGTGCCGGAGCACGCTTACGTCATTATGGTTCGACGGTTTCGGGATAAACAGGAAGAGCGGCGCTCTCACTGAACACAATGGAGTCCATCGCTCTGTTTACTTTGTGGATAATTTTGAGTCGTTTGGTCCACGGTGGTCCACAGCCCTCTCACAGCCTTGCACCTCTGCCGTAGACCAAAGCGACCCTTTCCCCGCCATGTTGGTTTTGGAGCGTCGCAAAACCGTGAAGTCACGCGTCCTGTTCCGTGCTAAAGTCCATTTTAAAGGAGAACTCGGCAACTCTAGCGAACTCTAGTCACTTCTTCGCTGATTTTCCCTTTTGTTGTCGCATGTTTTCCCCACGAGCTCCCCCTACAGCTGTGGGGGGGCGTATATGTCACAACACGGTCGTAAAAAACTCACTTGCGGCGGCCTCCTCCCCCTCTCTACCGCTGCTCATGTGCGTTTGTTTTGGTCGGAGCAAGCCAACTGAATCGTGTGGAGCTTTGTCTACCGAGGTGGGTAATCTGGTAATACATCATACATGCGTGTGTGTTTATGTCGAATTGCCGTAAAGCGATTCGTGTTTCGCGCTCGTTCTCGTTCTTGTTCCCGCTTCTCACGAGACTTCCAATTTCTATTTTGCCGGGACGCTAGTCCCCAAGTTGCAAGGTTGGTTTTCCGCCTGGGAACGCTGGGGGGAGCGGGGAAAGTCACCAGAATCACCAGAACAGGTTGTTTAACCATCCAAATGATTTCTAGACAGTTTTATTAAGTTAAAAAAGTTACCAAGTTCTCCTTTAAATCCTCAAAGGCGAACCATCAACATTTTACAGCCCCAACCACTAGCACACTCAAAAAATCCCGGGTTTTTTTTATACAAATGTGCAAACAATTGCTACTCCCTGCTGGTCTCTCCCTGGACCTCCCCCCCACTGCCTTCCTATAGGATGACTTGTTGATGCGCTAAGCGAGGTAACCCTCCGAATCTCACGAGAGTTCCTCACAGAGTTAAAGACCCATACCCATAAAATCAACATCCCATGAAGACATTACAATGACGGTATAAGGACACAATATAAATAACCTAGCTCTTTTGAGGTGTAGCTACAAAGAGACTGAGAGAAGAAAGAGAGAAGGAGATGGAGATGAGAGAGGAAGAGTATTGCATACTGTGCCCAGAATGAATTCATATGAATTGGGCAACTTGTAAAATATGAACTATTTAGCAAAATAAAAATAAAAAATAAAAAGAAATGTCGAAACCACCACATGTGGTGAAGGGGGCCTTACATAACGGTGACAAATGGTAGGTTCTTATGGCGTTTGTTAAAGTCTGCGTGAACCGGAAGTTGCAAACGACTTTTCTCCAGTGTTGTGACGTATTTCCCAGTGAAACGGAATATTGAGCAGATGTCACATGCCTGTCCTGTCTTGTGCTGCACATGGGTGTTTTGTTATTTTGGGCCATATGCTCGTGTCTATTGTCTAGCCCCTCCCATCTTGTTATCTAATTATTGATTATTTGTTCCACCTGTTCCCTCTTGATTTATTCCCTTTTTAAGTCCCCTCTTGTTTGCTGTCTGTGTTGGTTCGTTGTCAAATGTTTCTTGTTTCCCCGTGACCCTGCAGTTAGTTTTATGTTCTGGTTTTGTTTGGTATTGTGTTTACTAGTTATGTTTTTCCCCCTCGTGGGTTTTGTTTTGTGTTTGTTCTTTCTTTATTAATAAATAACCACTCTTCCGCACTTGAGTCCTCGCACCTTTTGTACTTCCCCAAGTCGTGACAGAACGAACCAACCCAAAGATGTGGATTCAGCGGAGTGAGTTTTTTTCTGGCGAGGATAAGGGGTCTCCAATCTCCTTGTTTGAGTATTTCGCCAGGTGTGCTCAGAGGACTATGGAGGAGGAGAGACTCATGGCAGATGGCGGTCAGCAGAAGGGCAAGCCCTCACCGCTGGTCCCGAGACGGAGGAGAGGAAGGAAGAACCCCTCCGTGACTGTTCCGGTGGTCCCGAGTCCGGTGGTCCCGAGTCCGGTGGTCCCGAGTCCGGTGGTCTCGAGTCCGGGGATCCCGAGTCCAGTGGTCCCGAAACGGAGGAGGAGAAGGAAGAATCCCTTCGCAACAGTGCCGGTGATTCCAGTTCCGGTGGTCCCAGTTCCGGTGGTCCCAGTTCCGGTGGTCCCGAGTCCGGTGGATCATAACACGGAGACCATCCCGGAGGTGACTATCGTCCTTAATGAACCTCCCAGACGTCGTCCTCTGCCCAGGCGTCTTGCCCTGCCCGCGCCGCCCAGGCGTACTGTTCTGCCGGTCCCGCCCGAGCTGCTCGCCCTGCCGGCCCCGCACGAGCTGCTCGCCCTGCCGGCCCCGCCCGAGCTGTCTGTTCCTGAGCCGGTGGTGTCTGTTCCTGAGCCGGTGGTGTCTGTTCCTGAGCCGGAGCCGGTGTCTGTTCCTGAGCCGGAGCCAGTGTCTGTTCCTGAGCCGGAGCCAGTGTCTGTTCCTGAGCCGGAGCCAGTGTCTGTTCCTGAGCCGGAGCCAGTGTCTGTTCCTGAGCCGGAGCCAGTGTCTGTTCCTGAGCCGGAGCCAGTGTCTGTTCCTGAGCCGGAGCCAGTGTCTGTTCCTGAGCCGGAGCCAGTGTCTGTTCCTGAGCCGGAGCCAGTGTCTGTTCCTGAGCCGGAGCCAGTGTCTGTTCCTGAGCCGGAGCCAGTGTCTGTTCCTGAGCCGGAGCCAGTGTCTGTTCCTGAGCCGGAGCCAGTGTCTGTTCCTGAGCCGGAGCCAGTGTCTGTTCCTGAGCCGGAGCCAGTGTCTGTTCCTGAGCCGGAGCCAGTGTCTGTTCCTGAGCCGGAGCCAGTGTCTGTTCCTGAGCCGGAGCCAGTGTCTGTTCCTGAGCCGGAGCCAGTGTCTGTTCCTGAGCCGGAGCCAGTGTCTGTTCCTGAGCCGGAGCCAGTGTCTGTTCCTGAGCCGGAGCCAGTGTCTGTTCCTGAGCCGGAGCCAGTGTCTGTTCCTGAGCCGGAGCCAGAGCCAGTGTCTGTTCCTGAGCCGGTGATGTCTGTTCCAGTTCCTGAGCCAGTGTCTGTTCCTGAGCCAGAGCCAGTGTCTGTTCCTGAGCCGGTGATGTCTGTTCCAGTTCCTGAGCCAGTGTCTGTTCCTGAGCCGGAGCCAGTGTCTGTTCCTGAGCCGGAGCCGGTGTCTGTTCCTGAGCCGGAGCCGGTGTCTGTTCCTGAGCCGGAGCCGGTGTCTGTTCCTGAGCCGGAGCCGGTGTCTGTTCCTGAGCCGGAGCCGGTGTCTGTTCCAGTTTCTGAGCCGGAGCCGGTGTCTGTTCCAGTTTCTGAGCCAGAGCCAGTGTCTGTTCCAGTTTCTGAGCCGCTGGAGTCTGTTTCAGTTCCTGAACCGGTGACTGTTCCTTGGCCGCCCGAGGGGTCGTCTCCGCCGTGGCCGCCCGAGGGGTCTTCACCGTCCTGGCCGCCCGAGGGGTCTTCACCGCCCTGGCCGCCCGAGGGGTCTTCACCGCCCTGGCCGCCCGAGGGGTCTTCTCCGCCCTGGCCGCCCGAGGGGTCTTCTCCGCCCTGGCCGCCCGAGGGGTCTTCTCCGCCCTGGCCGCCCGAGGGGTCTTCTCCGCCCTGGCCGCCCGAGGGGTCTTCTCCGCCCTGGCCGCCCGAGGGGTCTTCTCCGCCCTGGCCGCCCGAGGGGTCTTCTCCGCCCTGGCCGCCCGTTGGACTGTCGTCTCCGCCCTGGTCTGTCCCGCCCTGGTCTGTCCCTCCCGTCCCTCCCTGGTCTGTCCCTCCCGTCCCTCCCTGGTCTGTCCCTCCCGTCCCTCCCTGGTCTGTCCCTCCCGTCCCGCCCTGGCCTGGCCTGATGGAGCGTCTGGTAGCCGCTCCGTAGGGAGGGGGTAATGTCACATGCCTGTCCTGTCTTGTGCTGCACATGGGTGTTTTGTTATTTTGGGCCATATGCTCGTGTCTATTGTCTAGCCCCTCCCATCTTGTTATCTAATTATTGATTATTTGTTCCACCTGTTCCCTCTTGATTTATTCCCTTTTTAAGTCCCCTCTTGTTTGCTGTCTGTGTTGGTTCGTTGTCAAATGTTTCTTGTTTCCCCGTGACCCTGCAGTTAGTTTTATGTTCTGGTTTTGTTTGGTATTGTGTTTACTAGTTATGTTTTTCCCCCTCGTGGGTTTTGTTTTGTGTTTGTTCTTTCTTTATTAATAAATAACCACTCTTCCGCACTTGAGTCCTCGCACCTTTTGTACTTCCCCAAGTCGTGACAGCAGAGGGCAGGGGTTTACTCTAGCGCTCCTCCTCTCCATCTCTGCTCATAACAGACTAACGGTTTGAGGGGAGTGGTTAAGCGTTTCCCAAACCAAGCCGTCAAACATACGTCATCAGGGAAGGTCCTCCAAAGCAGAGGGGAGGGGCATTTTCAGATTTTGATTAAAGATTACGAAGCCAAAAAATGTTTTTGTGTGGATTGACTTGCATGGATGAATTGTTCACCACAAAACGATCAATTTAGGCAAACAAAGTAAATATGGTCAATTTTGATTTCATGTGGACTTTAAGTCTCAAATCCCACACACATAAAAACCAGGCGCATACACGTGATACGAGCGCATAGAACAGTATCCATCCTGTGATTGGTCACTTCCACACCTAATTATCTTCTCATATATATTTCATGTAGTTTAAATTTGCTACAAAAGCATTTACACCCAGTGCAAGTTAGTCAAGTCTGAGCTGTGGAGAACAGGAATTGGCCATTCACATGACTCTTTTTCTTTTTGATTAAGTGCAAATGGTCTAGTTGATGTTTTATTTATTTTATTTTGTATTGAGTAAGAAGTTCCAAAGCAGAATAATGACACAATAGAGCAGAAGTGAGATTTTTTTTCAAAAACAGAGGATCCCCCCCCCAAGTAACTAGTCGGTGTTCATTTAAAATTCCAAACATACTGAAATGGGCATAATCTCTCGAATAATCTGATAAAGCCATTGTTCTGCCCTTTATCTCAAACGCCTTGCTTGAGTATGCAGTCAGGTAACGCCTCCCAAAGCCAACAGACACAGGGATTGTTTCCAAGGTTTACTGCTGCCCAAGGAATAACGTAAAACTGAAAAATAAAATACAAAATTCTAAATGTACAGAGTCAATTACATGTTTCCATAAGCACAACAAAGGCTTTTACATTGCATATAGTTAGCATCAACTATAACAGAAACAGATTGTGCATTCACGAAACAAAGATATAACAATTAAATATGCATAGGAATTATAATGTAGCAACATCTACATACCGAAAGTGCCTTCAAAACAAGTCAAGTCAAGTCAAGTCAAGTTTATTTATATAGCGCTTTTCACAACACAGGTTGTATCAAAGCAGCTTCACAGTAATAAATTAGAACAATACATCAATGTTTGTTTCTAGTGGAACGTCTACGCTTGGTAATGCTGATCAATAGTATCGTTGATTGATTAATTCAATTAAATATCCCCAAATATCCCCAACTGAGCAAGCCAAAGGCAACAGTGGCAAGGAACCGAAAAACTCCATCAGGTGACCTAATGGAGAAAAAAAAAACCTTGGGAGAACCCGGGCTCAGTCGGGGGCCAGTTCTCCTCTGGCGTTTATGAACTAGAGGTCGGATTTAACTGTAGGATTAAAAGTATTATATGAATGCCTGGCTGAAGAGATGCGTCTTTAATCTAGTTTTAAACTGGGAGAGCGAGTCTGAGCAACGAACAGTATCCGGAAGACTATTCCAGAGTTTTGGTGCTAAATGTGAAAATGCTCTCCCTCCTTTGGTGGACCTAGATATCCTAGGTATGACCAAAAGCCTCGAATTTAGTGACCTTAAAGAGCGCGATGGATTATAGGGCGATAGAAGATCCGTTAAATAGACTGGAGCTAAGCCGTTTAGGGCTTTATAAGTCAGTAGCAATACCTTGTAATTAATACGGGACTTTATAGGTAACCAATGTAGAGATGATAAAATCGGTGTTGTATGATCATATTTTCTTGATCTAGTTAGAACTCTAGCAGCGGCATTTTGGACTAACTGTAGCTTGTTTATTGAGGATGCAGGACAACCGGCTAATAACGCATTACAGTAATCTAGTCTCGAGGTCATGAATGCATGAACTAACTTTTCTGCATCAGAAACAGATTACGTAGCTTAGCAATGTTTCTAAGGTGGAAAAAGGCTGTTCTTGTAACATATGAAATATGATTTTCAAAAGACAGGTTGCAGTCTAATATAACACCCAGGTCTTTTACTGTAGAGGATGAAGTAACAGGACATCCTACTATGTTAAAGTTGTATTGTGAGAGGTTTTGTGGGTGGTTTTTTGAACCGATAAGTAGTACCTCTGTCTTGTCTGGATTTAATAAAAGAAAATTATGCGTCATCCAATCTTTTATATCTTTAACACACTCTGTCAATTTGGATAATTTAGCGTTTTCATCTGGCCGTGATGAAATATAGATTTGAGTGTCATCAGCATAACAATGGAAACTAATTCCATGTTTCCTTATAATATTTCCAAGTGGCAGCATATATATTGAGAATAATAGAGGGCCTAACACAGATCCCTGCGGCACTCCATAGTTTACTGGAGTTATGATAGATTTTTCTCCATTTAAATAAACAAAATGGTAGCGGTCAGATAAATACGATCTAAACCAGCTTAATGCTTGTCCTTGAACACCAGTATAATTTTGTAGTCGATCTAAGAGTATTGTATGATCTATAGTATCGAACGCAGCACTAAGATCAAGTAAAACTAATATTGAGATACAGCCTTGGTCAGAAGCTAAAAGTAAATCATTTGTGATTTTAACGAGCGCAGTTTCAGTGCTATGATGCGGCCTGAACCCAGACTGAAACTTTTCATAGGTGTCATTTTCTTGTAAGAAAGAGCCCAGTTGAGCGGACACAATTTTTTCTAGTATTTTAGACATAAAAGGTAGATTTGAAATGGGTCTATAATTTACTAGATTATTCGGATCTAATTGTGGTTTCTTAATGAGAGGTTTTATAACTGCCAGTTTAAATGTTTTTGGAACATAACCTAAAGATAAAGATGAGTTAATAATATTGAGGAGAGGCTCTTCCACTACAGGTAACACTTCTTTCAATAATTTAGTTGGTATAGGATCTAGTAAACATGTTGTTGTTTTAGATGAAGTAAAAAGTTTATTTAACTCTTTTTGTTCTATAGTTGTAAAGCACTGTAATTGTTCTTGCGGGGTGATAATTGAGGCTGAATTATAAGGCGCGATTGAGGATTGAACGTTTACAATTGTGGTTCTGATGTTTTCTATTTTCTCAGTGAAGAACTTCATGAAATCATTACTACTAAACTGTAATGGAATATTTTGTTCAGGAGACATCTGTTTATTTGTTAGTCTCGCCACGGTGTTAAATAAGAACTTAGGATTGTTATGGTTGTTTTCTATTAGTTTGCGTAGATGCTCAGCCCTGGCCGCTTTTAGGGCCTTTTTATAACGTGACATACTGTCTTTCCATGTGATTCTAAAGACCTCTAAGTTAGTTTGTTTCCATTTACGCTCTAAATTACGGGTTTCTCTCTTTAGAACACGCGTAGTATTGTTGTACCATGGTGCTTTACTTTTCTCTCTGACCTTTTTTAATCTAATGGGCGCAACAATATCCAATGATCCAGAGAGAATGGTGCTCATAGTGCTAGTTAATTCCTCAAGTTCATCTGTTTGTTTGGGTTCACTGAGCAGCTGAGACAGATCCGATAAGCTGTTTGAAAAATTATCTATGGTGGATGGAAGGATTGTTCTGCCTAATCGATAACGCGGCGCGGCATGATATATTACAGGAGTACGTAATATGCAAGTTACCATGTAATGGTCAGTGACATCGTCACTTTGTGGAATGATATCTATATCGGTTGGATCGGTTCCATGTGATATAATTAAATCGAGTGTATGATTAAATCGATGAGTCGGTCCGGTAATGTTTTGCTTGACCCCAAAGGAGTTTAATAAATCAGTAAACGCAGCCCCTAACGCATCATTTTGATTATCTACATGGATATTAAAGTCTCCAACAATTAATGCTTTATCGAAGTTAACTAATAGGTCTGAGAGAAAATCTGCAAACTCTTTTAGGAAATCAGCGTAAGGCCCAGGCGGTCTATATACGGTAGCCAAGGCTAGAGATAATAGGGATGTTTTTCGAACATCTAAGAGCGTAACATTTAGTACAAGTACTTCAAATGAAATAAACTTATAACCCGTTTTCTGAGTAACATTGAGAAAATCTCTATAGATTGTTGCAACACCGCCGCCACGACCATCCAGACGGGGCTCGTGCTTATAGGAGTATCCTGATGGAGTAGACTCATTTAGACCGAAATAATAATTTGGTTTAAGCCAGGTTTCAGTAAGGCAAAGTAAATCGAAGCTATTATCTGTGACTATTTCATTTACAATAACTGCCTTAGGTGTGAGTGATCTAATGTTTAGAAGACCTAGCTTTAAAATTTGTTTTTGATTACCAATAGCAACATTTTCTGGTTTAATAACAATTAGATTTTTTCTAGATCCTGCAGTAGATTTATGATTTGATCTCACTAAACGAGGAATAGACACAGTTTCTATGCAATGTTCTACACTATTTATATCATTTAAATTGGTGCAGCAGAGACTATGATTTGGACTTTTGGTTACTAGTCAAAAGGTATTTAACATTTTGGAGATGTTATCTGACAGAAGATCCGATCCGAATCTGTTTGGGTGTAAGCCATCAGCACGGTAAAGCCTAGGACGCTCCCAAAACAGATTCCAATTATTTACAAAGAGAAGTTTCTGCTCATTGCACCATGACGTTAACCATTCATTTAGCGCGAATAATCTACTAAACTTTTCATGACCTAGTCGGTACGTGGGAAGCGGTCCTGACACAATAATCGTTATATCAGGCGATGTGCTGCGTACCGTATCGATCAGATTCCTGAAGTCTTTCTTCAGAACCTCCGTCTGGCGCAGTCTGATGTCGGCCCCTCCCGCGTGCAGGACCACGGTTCCGACGCGCTCGTTCAGAATCTCGGGAACGTGAGCAGCGATTTCAGAAACACGAGCACCAGGAAAGCAGTGACTATGCACCTTACTTTTATTTAACGTAACGTGTACGTGTCGAACGATGGAATCGCCGATGATCACAGCATCGCGTTCTGTTTCGCGAAGAGGGGAGAAGCGGTTTTGTGTGGATATCTCGAAAACCGGGAGGGTCGGAGAGAGTTTTCTTGGTCTAGACCTGGCTCGCGTCTTCCGCTGCGGAAAAATCCAGGCTTCGTGATGGCATGTTGGAGCCGGAGTGAACGAGACCATGGCTGATCGCGACCTCGACGTTTGGGACCGATGTTGAGGAACGCACGGAGTAGACGAGGTCGGAGTCAGCGGGTTAGTAACGTTAATCTCTGATTTGTGTGCCTCGGCACGTGATGTTTCAAGAGCTAACCGCCGGTCTATCAGCTCGGCTTTTCTTACTAAAAGGTCGTGGATCTGTTTCTCAACAGCTTCCAGCTCAGACTGCACCGCGTGCAGCTCAAATGTGTCCTCACCTGCACCAAAAGGTAGACTACTTACATTTGATATATTCGCCATTTTAACAGATGGACAGTAAGTTAAGTTAGCAACGACGCTACCAGTGATGCTATCAATATTAATACTAATTTATGGCTTAAGTCTTGGATATAATCCGTCTTTTCAGTGGTACGGGTGTAGAGTAGACGCACGATAGGCGAAAAAATGTTTGTTTGTAAATGAGTGCGGAGAAGACGCGTTCAGCCGTGATCCACGGACGTAACCTATAAGAGTATCCAGCGTTGGATCACTAGGCTTGAGACGCGTCTGCTCAACAATCCGCGTTATAACTATGAGGTGAGGAAAAGTAGAAAATGTTCGTTGTAAGTGAGTTTAAAGAGAAATCAAGAATTATAAATCAATCGATGGAGCTCCAAAGACAACAACGCGCTCAGACGCGACGCATGCGCATTCGAAATAGGAAGTCCAACTTAAATAAAGGAGCAATAGTAGCCATGACCGCATGCTCTTCTTTGCTGCTGGGCTCACATTTGTGATCGTATAAGGACATTAACAATAATTTATGCAATACCCAACTTTGTACAGAATGGGTCACTTTACTACAACTTTTATATCAAATAAATGCAGAATGTTCATATAAAACAGCACAGCCATTAAAGGAACTGTATGTAAGAAATGTATTTCAATTAATCATAAAATGGCCCTGATACGTCACTAGACATTAAAAAATCATGTTGATTTCAAATACTTATATCACTGACAGTAGTCCGGCCAGGATATTGTCATTTAAAAAGTGATGTTGCAGCCCTCAACTGATGTTGATGTTGTCATGTTGTGTTTTGGCCTGATGCGGCGCCCTCCACCTATCTACCAATCACGAAGTCAGTTGTGTTTCGGCACCCGGGTTGCCAGCTCTGCTCTAGTTTCCACAGCTGTACCGAGTCTTTCCGGAAAAAAACGAGCGGCTGGAGGCGGGCCGTGTGGGCGAAGCTAGCTGTGCTAACGCGCCGAGCTAGTAACGTTAACAACACATACATTTGTTCAACAGTTTTACTCACCGCCTGCGGTTCCAACGCGGACCTTTATCATTGTGACTGCTCGATCCTTAAGCATTAGACGATCTGCAAATCCGTCGATCTGGGCTTTGTTCATAAAACAATCATCGTCGAAATGCAGGGAAACAGTCTTGCTCAACTCGTTTTTGCCCCGGAAAAACAAACTGCATCCACTATTCCCTTAACGCTGGGTTCTTTGGGAATCTGTGCAGGGTTGTCTTGCCCTGGCAACCAAAAACCCACTTCTTTGGTGACATTGACTTCCCTAAAGCCGAGCACAGCGCTTTGATGGGCGTACTGCTTTCGCTCTCTTGCTCTGGTCTACGAGTGCGTGCGCGCCCGCGGTCTTACCGGAGAAGTGCCTTAGGACCCATATAAGGAAATTCCGTTACATCTGATGTCACACATGCCCATACTCGAAAAAAAACTTTCCGAAACTTGTGACAAACCGGAAGGACAATTTTTGGCACAGAAATACTCCTTCAAACGTACAATTTAATTTTTGAAACTTTGTCCATGTTTAGCATGGGAATCCAACTCTTTAACAGTGTAAAAAACTCAGTATGCATGAAATAGCATTTCACCCCCCCTTTAAATTTGTGCAAATCGTGCACACGCCTGATTTTAATGTGGGCAAGACTTGAGACTAAAGAAACTCAATAGGTTTTGTTCTGGTTTATTAGAATTGTTTATATCTCACAATTCTTACTTTATTTCTCACAACTGCATGTTTACATCTCACATTTATGAAAAAAAAAACCCAAAAAACAAAGTCTGAATCATGAGATAAAAAAGTCACAATTGCCTTTTGTGTTTTTTATTTTGTGCGCAGAAACAAGCTTTTTTGGGACGGGATGAGAAACAGAGCAAGAAAATGAGAGAAAAAAGAAAGAGAGAATATGATAGAAATGACAGTCGAAGAGAAGGTACTGCTATAGACCCCTTTTCAGTTGGTAAACATGGTGACGTTTTTTTGTGGGCGGAGCTTAGGTGGAGGCAGAACGATTCTCCTGACCGCTTCACTAACGTTAGTTTGCAAGTTTTGTTAGCTTGTTTTTTAACAATGACTGGAGAAACTCCGATTTTATCTTAATGTGCAAGGTCACTCACTGTTAGGACCGCGATTGTTATTTGCAAAAGTTAATTTTAACAGACATCCCAGAATTGTCTGACCCGGCATACACGCTCATTCAATGGATGGACGATCTGACAGGATTAACGTTAACGGTTAACGCTACCTCCAGTTGAGTGGCCTGACTTCTACACCGACCCGATAGAGAAACTGAGCGTAAAAAGAAATAGAGGGCATATACATATTTAGATGCCTATAACTGTACTAAATGGACACATACAAGACTTGTGTGGTAGCCTACGATCTGCAGTTCTGCCTAGCCAGCGCCACAGCCAGACAGAAGACGACAATGTAAAGAGTGACATTATGGTTCAATTTTAATGATTTGAATATTTTCTAGAAATAAAAATTCCAGATACAGCATATTCATTTTTTAACTATGTATGTGATTACACTTTCTTACCAGGTTCTCAAAAAGTCTAGTCACAATAAAAAAAAAAAAACAATGTATAGGCCTACAATCATATGATTCACAAATAATCACAATAATTTAGAAAACATTATGCAATAAAATTTCTAATTGGAGCCTGTACTCCGTCGATTCTTGCACCCAAAAACACAACAAGATGACATTTAATAACAATAATAATAATTTAATCTCCTTATTATGTAGCCGAATCTGTGCTGGTTTGTATTGGCCACCTCCAGTTGTCCGTTTGTTTTGTCTCCAGCTAACGCCGTGACGTAATTGTGACGTTGGCGCAAAAGGGGTCTAAAGTATTATTGTATAAATATATTTTTGTAAATGCAACCGTTAGTATCAGTCATTACTGATTAATCATTACTGCAATATTAAAGTACTAATTTTGTCGGATAAGATTAGAGATAGTATGTTTATCTGGGAGCCACTAGAAAGTTATTCCATAATTCTTTAATCCTTTATTCCTCCAGTGAGCAAACCAGAGGAAGAAAAAGAAACAAAAAGCTCATACCGGTGTTGGATAAAGGATAAAGACAAATATTTATTTGATGATGATGATGATGATGATGATGATGATGATGATGATGTGATGATGATGATGATGATGTTTATGTTCAGACTCTCAGGTCACTGTTGGATATGCACTTCAATTCACTTCACAGATAAATATCTAGTGGAGGTTGAGAAGAGAGACTAATCCTTTGAGTGTACAGTAGTGTCTAGAAGAGCTAGATAAATGCTTCGTTCAGTTTATTCATTCATTAAATTACCTGATTTTTTAAAGGTGGTTTAAAGCGGTTTTTTTAAGATTAGTAGTTTTAATAAAAGTTTTTTTTTTAAATCTATGTAAGTCAAATGTAAACGGTGCTGTATTACCATTGTGCATGAAATGTACTATATATGTAAATAAACCTATATATATATATATATATATATATATATATATATATATTTTTTTTTTTGCTCTCTTGAAGAGAGCAAAAATGTTACTCAGTGTTACTCACACATGTACATGTTATCAATGTATACATAATAGGCAGAATATTTAAACTATTCACAAACATAGGTGTTGCACAGATTCTGGTGTCATCTAATGTTTGATAAGGAAGTGCTTAACACAAGAACCCGAACTATTACATTCATAGACAGATGGAATTTACAATTGTGCTTCATGCAAGAGTGTAAGTGATCATTTCTCTTCTGGGAACAGATTTAAGTATGCCGATGAAGGTTCACATATTTTCAGTGTCAGAATGTATTTTACTGCCACTCTAAACCATTGATAAAACATTGCATATATAAGTGGATTCATACAGGAATTCAAGCACTGCATCCATAACATTACGTTAATTATAAGAGTGTCATTTTCGTCATGCCCAAAAGAAAGAGTAACTATGTAGTATGGCATCCAGCAAAGAAGATAAACCAGTACTACAATCCCTAAGGTTCTTGCTGCCTTTTTTTCTGATTTGGCCTTTTTTTCTGTGACTGAATTTAAATGCTTAGCTTGCCGTTTTGCTACAAAGCAGATTTTCACATGTAAAGGAATAATTATGCAACAAGGAGCCACTAAACAAACAAAAACATCTATTAGAAGATTTTCCAATGTAACAACAAGTATGCATTCTCCAATACATGTGTGGTTCCCCTCTGGATACAGTAAAAATTCATACAACAGATAAAACGAATAAAAGAAGGAGAATAACCAGTTTACAACAATAGAAACAACAGCTCTGTTATTATTGACTCTTATTGGATATCGCAAAGGGTCAGTCACAGCAATGTATCGATCCACAGAAATTATAATCATATTACCAAGAGATGCATCGACAACAACATAAAGAATAAGAAGGAATAGTGAGCAAAATATTTCTCCAAAGTACCAGCATGGCTCAATCAGTTTCATTCCCTGCACTGGCAAGATAATCAGTCCTGCGATCAGATCAGCCACTGCCAGAGAGAAGATCAGCACATTGGTGGGAGTGTGGAGCTGCTTGAAGTGCAAGATGGAGATGATCACCAACAGGTTCAGAAACACGGTGAACACTGATGTTACAGCGACAAAAGTGTACACAATAATGTACTCTGCTTCAGGTCGGATACTTCTGGTACAAGACAAATTGTTGTTTGGAAAGCAGTATTGGATTGTTTGATTTTCCATGTTTGTCAGTCCCCAGTTCAGATTCTGTGTGAGGATGCTTGTTAGTTTAGCCCCCTGGTCCTTGTCACTGACACGACTCAGTTTTATACGTACAGAAAGCACAGCGACCACCCCATTCAACAATACAACCCCTCAAATCCACCCACTACTTAAATATGCATAGACCTGATCAATCTGATCTATACAATATAGTGGATTAGCGAATATAATAAAGCTAGTTTACTCTTACATTCTGCCTATGTAAGACAGCATCTGTACTAACAAACAGCAGGCAAATGCACTACTGTAAGAGCAATCCATCACCTTCCATTCTACTCAAAATAATATTCATGTTAACATACAATAAAAATTAAAGATTGAATCTGGATATTTTCACATTTCCAGTATAGGGCTACCATCAATTTATGTCCCTGGAAATAATCTCATGAAAGGAGCTTTGAAATATGATTAGACTGTTATGCAAAGGCAGAATAGAATAATTCATTTTGTCAAAATTGAATTATGACCACAATTTGTCCTTATAAACTATGATCTGTCCTTTGACAGCTTTGGTTAAACTATGCTTAGATTAAGACAGGGGTGTACAATGTTGCTCCTGGAGGGCCACTGTCCTACAAAGTTTAGCTCCAACTTGCCTCAACCCTCCTGCCTAGTAGTTTCTAATTTGACTAGTAAGACCTTGATTAGCAGGTGTGTTTATGTGGGGTTGAGCTATACTTTGCAGGACTGAAGACCCCTGGATTAAGAGAAAATGGACTGACCAAGGCAAAGCCGGAGGGGTGAGATGGCCCGGTGAAGCCATAAGGATGACAATCCCAGGAGGAGCCGAGGGAGAGAGGGGCCGAGGTGGAGTTGAGGGGGAGAGGGTCCAAGGTGGAGTCGACTGGTCGATGGGCCATGGTGGAGTGACGGGCTCAGAGGATTGAGATAAAGCCAGGGGAATGACATCTTTTGGCGGAGCTAGCAAACTGGAAGCCCCAGGCAGATCCAAGTTGCTAGGTGATGCCAATGAGGGAGGATCCGAAGGGCTGAAAGGAGCCAGCAAATAGTGTTGCTTTCGTCTACGAAAATTATGACGAAATATTGTCGTCAACAAACCTTTATCACCTGACGGAAAACGAGACGAGACGCAACGTAAATGCTGGTCATGTGACGATGACTAAAATAAATGTATAATGCAATATTTTTGACGAATAAAAACGAGACTAAATGTGGTTTACAAAATAAAAACTACGCTAAAATGTCTCTTCATTTTCGTTGACCAAAAAGAGACGAGACGAAATGTTCTAACGCCACGACGAATGAGAGAGTTGTGCGTGAACTCATAGCTCATGAACTCATGCGATCTGGTCACCCGATTATCAGCGAATTTAACAATATTATTCCATTAGTTATTCCATTAAAATGTCTCATTGATATATTTGACACATTCATAATAATTACTTTTGCCGGTTCTTTGTGACAGCTGTTATGTGTGTTATTGGCAGCATCACCCTCTGGTTACATGAACGCGTCACCACCGCATCAGCACCGAAAACATGGAGTTTATTTTAAAGGGGACCTATTATGCAAAATTCACTTTTGCATGCTGTTTGGACATAAATGTGTGTTGGCAGTGTGTGTACACAACCACCCAATAGTGATAAAAATCCACTCACTCCTTTTTTATTAATCCCCATAAATCATAAGCAGTGTCCCCCAACGTTCCGCCAGAGCATTGAGATTCTTGGATCTGATACCACCCTGGCGGTTCACGTAGGCTACCACTGACATGTTGTCCGTGCGGATCAGCACATGGTAACCCCGTAGGTGTGGGAGGAAGTGCCTCAGCGCGTTCTCAACCGCCATCATCTCCAGACAATTTATGTGAAGGCATTTCTCCTGGTCTGACCATTGGCCAAAGACTGGTCTACCCTCGAACAGGGCACCCCAACCTAGGTACCATTCGGCCGCTGTCCAGGGCTCCAGAGCTGAAATGCAGCTCTGAGTCACTCTGATACGCAGACCACCGGAAGCCCAAGCTCGGTGTGGTACTCGTGCATTCAGCCAGCGTTGTAGCGGGCACATACGTAGCAAACCCAGCTGAAGCACCGCTGCGGCTAAAGCCATACAGCCTAGCATTTTCTGAAAGGTTTTCAGAGGAACGAGGCTGCCCGTCTGAAAAGACGCGGCTAAGTGTCGAATGCGGCACGCACGCTGCATTGACAGGTGAGCCGTCATAGACACAGAGTCCAGATCTATCCCCAGAAAAGAAGTCGTCTGGCTGGGCAGTAATGAGCTCTTGGTCCAGTTGACCGTGAGACCCAAACTTTCCAAGTGGCTGAGAAGCCGCGTTCTGTGAGATAACAATTCTATCTCTGACTGCGCTAGAATCAGCCAATCGTCCAAGTAGTTCAATAATCGCATGCCCTGACTTCTGAGGGGAGCGAGAGCCGCGTCCATGCACTTCATAAATGTACGGGGTGCTAGGGACAGGCCAAACGGGAGGACGGTGTATTGATGATATACCTGACCGTCGAAGGTGAATCTCAAGAATGGCCTGTGACGGGGTATTATCTGAATCTGAAAATATACGTCTTTCAGATCGAGAGATATAAACCAGTCCCTCGGGCGAATTTGCGCGAGGATTTGTCTGGTCGTAATCATTTTGAACGGACGCCTCATGAGGGCTTTGTTCAGGTGTCTCAGATCTAAAATGGGTCTGAGAGCCCCGTCCATCTTTGGGACGAGGAAATAGCGGCTGTAAAACCCTGACTCGCTCTGAGACGGCGGTACTGGTTCTACAGCCCCTTTGCACAGCAGTTTCGCTATTTCTGCGCGAAGTAGGTGTGCTACTTCTGGATTCACTTTCGTTTCGGTCCGGGCTCGGAAGCGCAGAGGGCGACGAGCGAATTGCAGTGCATAGCCTTGCTTCACTGTATTTAGCACCCATTCTGACACTCCCGGAATAGCCTCCCACGCCTCTGCGTGCATGGCTAGGGGTAGAATGGTCTCTTGGTCCCGATCGCTGCACAGAGTGGGCTCGCAAACCTGAGTATGAGGCATTCGATGAGGCTCTCAATCCTTGTATACAGCGGTGTGCTGAAAGCGGCAGCTGGCTGATTTACATGTAACGTCCCGATCAGCTTGGATGGGGAACACTTCATGGGAAAAAACCCGCTGCGCGTGTGTAGTGCTGGGCATGGTGTGTTTGTCAGTAAGCGTGAGTGCCTGTGAGCTGCCACAGCTCTTATGACATAGCTGGTGTGTGATGGCTTTGTATGTTTTTTTCCCTGGGACACGGGTGTAACAGAGCGGGCAGTGAGTAGGTGTGGGCACTGTTCTGTGGGCACATTTCCTACACTTAGTACTCGAGCGGCGTAAGCCAGCTTTAAGAGAGTGGGCTCTGCATGAGTGAATGACACCGGGGGAACCGTGCTTATGTGTAGAGGTGAACACTGGGAAGTGGGCACATTTTTTACACTTAAAACACCATCGGCATGCGCCGGATAACCAGAAATTGTACTCTTTATGAGATTTCTCTGGGTCACCGTAAAAACGGCATTTGTGTGCAGGTGAGCAGGTTGCACGACGCGGTCGTTGGCTGCAGAATACACATCTGCAGTCGCTTCTGCTAAGGGGACTGTCAGAGTGAGATGTTTTGATGGCGGTCCGGCCGCAGCGCGACTCAACCACCGTTTTCTCCTTGAAGCTAGGAGGGCTTCGCTGGCTCAGGCATCAGCGCGGTTCTAGGCCAGGGTCCCCGTGGGGGAGGCGGCCTGCGGCGGCTTGACGAGCACGATCTCTGGCGCAAGCCTTGGTGTCGTTGCAGAGGAGGAGGCTGGGAGGACTGCTGAGTCAAACTACGGGCAGGCGGCTGCTTCTGAGAGCGGCCTGCGGTAGAGCTCGAGCGTCGAGGTAAGAAGAGCTTCATAGCCTGAGTGGTCTTCTGAACCTTGGAGAAACGGTCCACAATCCCGCTCATGGCTGGGCCGAAGAGGCCAGACGGAGAGAGTGGGGCGTTCAGAAACACAGCCCGCTCAGCTTCCCTCATATCTGTGAGCGTCAGCCAGAGGTGCCTCTCTGTGACGGTAAGTGAAGCCATGCAATGCCCAATGGCCTGGGCCGCGGATTTCGTGGCGCGAAGGGAAAGATCCGTTGCGCTCCTTAAATCCGTGACAGTAGACTGATCCGCACCTTTCTCGTCCCATTTGCAAAGCAGATCGGCCTGACGAGCGCTGAAGTAGCCCGGCAGGCTTTAGACGGGAGAGCAGGCTTAGCACGCCATCCAGCGGAGGGCGGACTAAGGTGCACTGCTACCACCTCTTACATGGGGGAATGGCCTTGTACCCTCTCTCACTAGCGCCGTCCACTTGGGAGAGCGTCAAGGAGATAGAGGAGTGAAGTCTCGCGGAGAATGGAGCGTTCCACGATTTAGTGAGTTCAGTGTGGAGTCTGGACGCTGGCGCTTGGCGGCGGCCAGGAAGGAAACACCCATCGAGCCTGTTGGGCGCGGACTCTTGAGGCGGGGACCACTCAAGGCGAATAAGTTCAGCCTCTACGCTGGCCCGAACTCCAGCGGACTCCTGGAGCGAGGGGGAGGGGATGGAACCGGACCAATCCTCACTCTCTGACGCCACGAGGTTAAGGGCGTCCTCTTCCGCTTCATCTCCCAAAGCGCAGACAGTAAGGGCGGTGACCATCGACTTCGTCTGGGAGGGAGCGCGGTGAAAGGGTCGGCGAGGCTGGCGGGGAGGGCTCCGGTGAGCGCTTGCAGACCCTCTCAGGTTCCGGTAGCCTCTGGGAGCGACGCTTCTTGCAGCGCGGTCTGGCGGAGGCGGGCGGAAGTGAAGGCTCTGCATCGAACATTGCAAGTCGAGCCCGCAGGGTCGACATTGACAGTTCTTCGCAGAGGATGCAGCCGCCCTCAGCAAGGGCGAGGGAAGCGTGTTCACGGCCCAGACAGAGAGTGCAGATCACATGGCGGTCTCCGTTGCTGAGCGGGGCTCGGCAAGAGCCACAGGAAATACGAAATGCTTCGCGCTCTTTTAGAAATGTGAGTGTCACGGTGGCGAACACACACAGGCAAAAAAAGGATATGACGCCGGATAGCGTAGCAGGCACGGATGGCTGAAGGCGGCGAAAATCGTCCGGCTTCTTCAAGTGCTGTCCTGGGTGTGCTTCTTCGCTTTATTCGACGGCGTCGGCTTCTCTGGAGGATCAGCGATGAAAAGATTCGCTGAAGAGATGAAAATCAGGTAAGCAGCCTCCGAGCCGTCCTTTTATATGCTAAGCCACTCCCATTCTGGCGGGCTATGACGCATGAGGGCGCTACGTCACGCAGAGCTCAGTGGTAGGCTGCTGCAGTTGCCGCAGAGCAGCCAATGAGCGCGCTAGATAGCCCGCTCTAGATCTGCTAGCTGCTGCACTGCATTGACAATAAATACAAAATTATAGGATAATTTTTGCCTTCAATATCTCAAGAAAAGATGACTTTACCCGTAGCGTAAGCAACTTACGCAATACGAGAGAACCTCTCGTAAGAGAACTAAAACGACAGCTTGACACAAAGACTAGACTAAAACTAAAATTAAAACAGGCCGCCAAAAATAACACTACCAGCAAAGACAAGGCTCGAGAACTGGATGGCATAAGCAGAGGAGGTGGGAGGCTGGGTGGGAGCAGGTTTGGAAATAATCTCTTCATATTCCTTAATCCCACAAGGGTTCAAGTTCATCATATCCACAGCGGCGCCCGGAGTATGGACAGGGCTCCACTCCATGCCTTCGTATTCTGTTAATATTCCCACTGGAACGGATACAGGAATCGGCTCACTCACCTGCTCAGTCTGCTCAGACTGAATTGGCTCAGGTGACAGACATGGCTGCAGGAATTGACTCGGTAGTGGGCATCGGCTCAGGCTCTTGGTCCGTGGCAGGCATCAGCTCCGGGTCTGTGGTGGACTGCGGTTCCGGGTTCTGTTGTGGGAATAGGCTAAGTGCAGATGATATTATAATGGAGGGAGTGGAGTGGAAGGGCTGCAGCGGAGTTACTCCGTCACCCTCCACCTCGCCGACAGTACAATGCCCTAATATTATGTCATGCTGGAGGTGATAACAAGGAGGTGCAGGTGAACATAATTAACCCCCTGGGGTCAGCGGTCGTGCCGGAGATACCAGCTTGTTTTTTTTCTTATCAGTGAAAAAGAGACTCAAAATACTCTGTTGATTTTGATTTTACAAATAAGTGTTATACATCATTGCATCATCATCATCACAACTGTTAAATGTCTTCTTTTATTTGTGTACACTCATAATAAAAACAAAATGTTGTGTTTTACGTAAAATAAAGAAAATAAACATGATGCACATTCTGCCGTGTCTCTCAATGTGAAGTTCATTATGAAACGCGACAGAAAATGATCTGTAACTCAGCGAATGTTTGTCTCACAGACTTGAGACGTATGTCTTTACAAAGCTTGGAGTCTCTTTTTTTAAATGATGTAATATTTTTGGTATATCAAAAACAAATATTCTTTGAGTAATCGGTATGAAAGCAACGACATGTACAGTTTCTTCAGTCTGTGCTCATTAACTCTGTGACCACACCCACGCACACACGAGTGATTGACATGCAACTCGTCCATGTGAAGGAACACAGACCTGTAAACACCCTTATTACCTCAAAAACAACGAATCAGAGACTTCAGTCCTCCTCTGCTTTTCATCGAGTTTGGAAGACATGTTGTGTTTGTGCTGTCCTGACCTGTTTACCTTGGATTTACCTCAGAAGAATTAGAAGAATGCGTTTTGAAGATGAGAAAGATTTTTAAGGTAATGTGTAATTTTGTTTTTGTTTTTTTCACAAACCACGCATAAACTTCATTATCTCAAAACTACAAACTTTTACATACATGCTGCTGACATATTATTGTAGCAGAGTTTGTGCTTAAAACAGTGTAATCAGACTTTATGAATCTCTCTACTCTCAGGACTCTGCATCAATTCCAGCCACCCCAAAGAGCGGCATTACACCACCAGGTGCCGTCTCCGACTCTCCAGCTTCAGTGCGCGGTCGTCAGCCAATCCACACCGCTATCCATACTCCAGAACGACAAAGACAGCGCTCACCTCCACCAACGAGACACACATCTTCTTCCTCATCCTCAGCCTCATCATCCTCCTACTCACTGGCCCAGCCAACCATTCCTTCAATCGGGAATTGGACAGTGTTAGGTCTAAGGCAAGCTTTGACCAACGCGGACGTCCATTACCCTAGACGGATGAATAAAGCCGAATTATACCAATTATACACTAACCTACAGCCAACGTGCGCCCCCTTTAAACCCTCATCTCCCTCTAAGGTCTCCAATAAAGCAACAAACAAAACCAACAAAGGTAAAACACCATGTACCTCCCAAATCCAGTATTGCTCCACAGCGAGACCGGACCAACGTCGATCATCAGGTAGGGGCAGTGCGCCTTCAGCGAGCCTGGGACGGGCCCCAGTTTCCGCCGCTTCTAGACCACTACCCTCTCTGCCTTCTGCTCAGCATCACTCATTACCGGTCACTAACAGCGACCGTCTTCCCTCTAGCGTGAGGTTGCCTCCGCTAGTGGGGCAGGCACAACCTGTTGTTACCATCCCAAATTCTCTCCATCGTTCGTGGCCCGCTGCACCTGACGTGAGGTTGCCTCCACTAGAATCGAGGGCCCAGACAACTTTTCCTTGTCCTTCTCCTCCGGCTACCACTAACCTTTTTTCCCAGCCATGGCCTACAGCAGACCCTAGCGTAAGGATGCCTCCGCTAGCGGTACAGGCCCAGTCGCCTTATTTTTCACCTCAGCTTTCTCTCTCCTTCCTGGTCGCTTTCCAAGCTCCAGGGGCCGTCGCAAACCCAAGACCACCTCCGTTTCCCACGTCGGCCCCAGATTGTAAGACCAAGCAAGACCTTGGGTTTTCCAGTCTCCAGCTCCGCCCAGTAAAGAGAATCCCCCGGCTCTGCCTCCAGTCACTGATCCCGTCACTCCATCTCAGCCTGTCAACCTGTCGGCTCTACCTTGGCTCCACCCTCCCTTTGCTTCACCAAACACCATCATCCTTACAGCTCCACCAGGCTCCCTCATCCCTCCGGCTTCGGTTTGGTCAGATGTCACTCTGCCTACGCCATGAACTTCCGAGCCATCAGCTGCGCTCCTTCTCTCCGTCTGGCTCTGCCTTCCCATTGGCTCCACTTCAGTCCTCTGGCACCCTGGCTCCACCTTGGACACTCGTCACTGCATCTCCGCCTTGGCCTCCAGGACCATCGGTGATGCCTGTTCTTGCTCGCTCTTCGTCTGCACCCAGGGCCCCTTTCTGCGTTCTGGGGTGAGAAGAGCAATGCAGTTTGGTGCAGAGGCATGATTTATAAAGTCCCTGGGATAGGCCTCAATAAGGCCTCCCCGGTACAATGGGTCTTTCTTGAGCAGGATTAGGCCGTCTTTAGCCTCACGAAGAGACTGTGTTTTTGTCTGACTGACCCCGCAGTGCAGAACTGGCATATGGACTTGGGCTGCCAGAATAGGCTCCCCTCACCTCACCTTGCTGAGCTACTGCTCAAGCGTCGGGTTGTAGGTGGTTGGCTTACAAGCAAGCCCCACTCCCCTAGGCTGGGCGCAGAAAAAATTCGGTCACCTCTAGAGCCGCTGACAGCCCGCTAAATCTGCACACTGTTAAATCTCAGGGTTAGGTGGTGGTATTCTCCTGTGATACAGGGTAGGTCTGAGTACTTTCAGTTCTGTATTATCCTACCTCGCACCAAGTTCTAACCTTCACTTCTTTTTGGTTTTCGAGGTACGTTCCCGTGAAGTTAGAGCATTGCCATGAGCTGATACCCATGTCAAGTCAAGTCAAGTCATCTTCATTTATATAGCGCTTTTAACAATGTAGATTGTCTCAAAGCAGCTTTACAGAGATAAGCGTATAATTTAACCTGTTAACCTTTGCCAGTGCGCCCGCGCACTGAAGCGTTTTTTTTTTTATTTAGTTCAAATTTACTATCAGATTTAATGTTATGCCTTGACAAACTATACATCATTAAAAAGATATAATACTCAAGTTTCAGTATTTGACCACTATTGTATTCTGAGAAACTTATAGCGACAGTTATTTCTAAATTTCTGTCAGGAGTTATGAAATGAAAAAATGAGTCGATACCTTTAATATGAATTATGCGCGTCAGCCGCTTTCATTCATAAAAAAACTCCCGTGCTGTCGTCATGACAGCGATACACAAAACAACGTCCCTCAGGGCTTTTAGCTCAAAAATGTGCAGATTTGGAGAAATATTGATAGATTCTCATAGGTTTACATCAGATTTCTATTGACAGGAATAATATTTATTGAATTTATACCCAAATGCGTCGATGTAATCTTTATGAGCGTTTGGCACTCTCATTTACTGGGTTTTCAATTCATACCAGAAGCCTGAGGGCGCTATAAGCACAATAATAACCCATATATGGGACATGAAGAAGAGCCATAATCATGTGACATTCCAGGACGTCACTGATACCAGAGATACACACAAAGCTAACAAGAGATAGCGCTGTATCATGCAGATACAGATATTTTGAAGACAATAAACATGATTGCAATGATATTCGAGTTACCTGTGTTTTTCAAGCCATGCCAGGTATTTTAATAATAATAGATTATATGTATAATGTAATGCTAATCTATAGACCATCATTGTGCAGAATATGATCAAATAGTATATTTTCTGTCAGATTTTTTTTTTCTGATGTCAAATTAGATCACAGAAGATTATTTAAAACACTTCACTTGCGTTTTGAAGTAAGTTTGAAGCACAAACATGGTTTTAATCTCATAAATTGTCATGTATTGATGGTGTGCTAAGCTAACATGCTAGCTAGCTCTAGGTGCTTCTATCTTGAAAAAAATGAACTAAATACAGAGTTTTAGACTTATCATCTTCAGATTTTAAACATAAAATGTTTAGACATGTGGCTTTAGCTGTAGTGCATTTCTAGATTGCTACAGGGTCAACTTCAATTTTATTTTCATGAAGATGTTTCATAAAAATAAATTTCTAATAACTTTACAAAACTTTAAAGCTATTTATAAAAAAAAAATTCATTATGACAATTATTAATTCTACATTTACAATAAACTGCCAGGTGTCAGCTTTCAAATGAGATCATACTTGTGCTTTTAGTGCAAAGGGTTCATGAACTGTATCTGTTTCAGTGTGGGTATGTCATTTCTGGGGATTTTTCAAAAGTGGGCTTGCAGCTTAACAGGTTAAGGTAACAGAGATTGTTTCGGCTTTACAGCAGAGTTAAGTTATTTCCATCTAAAGTTAGTTTTAATTGATTTGGTTCCGTCGCAATGATCATTTGTTATTAAATTAGGGGCCGCTAAGACGACACCATTCTCTCTACACAGACTTTAAACGCGAACCTGTGAGAAACGCTGATGGCGGTCACATGCGCATTTAGAATGGGTTCTATAGTTATGTGCGTTAGAATATACGCAGGTTTGGAATTCCCTACAAGCCAAGCCTAAACAAAATACTTGTCTTTCCTTATAAATTTTGATAAGGAATTTTATTTTATTTGTTGCTTTGGGGTAGGACCGCAAGACGAATTTTCCCGACAACGCCTTATCTGTAGAGTGGTAGTGGGATCCTCCATAGGGAGAGAGTAGTTGGCACTTCAGCACTGCGTTGTCATCGGTCCAGGTGAAGGTCCTTCGTCAGATCTGGATACGGCCTGGATCCGGCAGGCTGCAGGAAAAACCTTGGGATAAACACAGACACTAAAATTAGCGTAGATGCCATTCTTCTCATGATGTAACGAGTACATCAGGATTTTTGGGAAGTGTTCCCGGTTCCGGCTGACCTAATCTATGCAGCATAACATTAAATTATAGAAGTCTATAATGTATTATGTGAAAGCTAGGTCAAAGAGATGTGTCTTTAATCTGGCTTTGAACTGACAGAGTGTGTCTGCTTCCCGGACAATGGTAGGAAGACTGTTCCAGAGTTTTGGTGCTAAATAGGAAAAGGATCTACCGCCAGCAGTGGATTTTGATATTCTAGGTATAATCAACTGGCCGGAATTTTGAGATCGTAATAGACGTGACGGACTATAATGCGTTAAGAGCTCGCTCAAGTACTGCGGAGCTAAACCATTCAGTGCTTTGTAAGTAATCAGCAATATTTTAAAATTTATGCGATGTTTAATAGGGAGCCAGTGCAGTTTTGACAGAACTGGGCTAATATGGTCATACTTCCTGGTTCTGGTAAGAACTCGAGCTGCTGCGTTTTGGACCAGCTGTAGTTTGTTTATTAAGCGTGCAGGGCAACCACCCAGTAGAGCATTACAATAATCTAGCCTTGAGGTCATGAACGCATGAACTAATTGTTCCGCATTTGTCAATGAGAGCATATGACGTAATTTAGATATATTTTTAAGATGGAAAAATGCAGTTTTACAGATACTAGACACGTGACTTTCAAATGAAAGATTGGTATCAAAGAGCACACCCAGGTTCCTAACCAACGACGAAGACTTAACAGAGCAGCCATCAAGTGTTAGACAGTATTCTAGGTTATTACGTGAGGAAGTTTTTTGTCCAATAATTAGAAACTCTGTTTTTTCAGAATTTAGAAGTAGGAAATTACAAGTCATCCAATTTTTTATATCCGCTATGCATTCCGTTAATTTTGTGAATTGATAAGTTTCGTTAGGTTTTGAAGAAATATAGAGCTGAGTATCGTCAGCATAACAGTGAAAGCTAATTCCATGTTTCCTAATGATATCTCCTAATGGTAGCATGTACAGAGTGAACAGCAGCGGTCCTAATACTGAGCCTTGTGGTACGCCATACTTAACCTGTGATCGATGAGACATCTCATCATTTACTGCTACAAACTGATAACGGTCAGATAAGTATGATTTAAACCATGCTAGTGCATTTCCTGTAATGCCAACATAATGTTCTAATCTATTTAAAAGAACGTTGTGGTCGATGGTGTCAAATGCAGCGCTAAGATCGAGTAACACTAATAGAGAGATACAACCACGATCGGATGATAAGAGCAAATCATTTGTGACTCTAACGAGAGCTGTTTCGGTACTATGGTACGGTCTAAATCCGGACTGGAAATCCTCGCAGATATCATTTCTTTCAAGAAAGGAACACAGTTGTGAGGATACTGCCTTTTCTAATATCTTTGACAGAAAAGGTAGATTCGAGATCGGCCTGTAATTGACTAATTCTGAAGGATCAAGTTGCGTTTTTTTAACAAGCGGTTTAATCAAAGCCAACTTAAAGTTTTTTGGTACGTATCCTAGAGACAAAGACGAATTAATGATATTAAGAAGAGGATCTATGACCTCTGGAAGTATTTCTTTCAGTAGCTTAGTCGGTATAGGGTCTAACATACATGTTGTAGATTTAGATGATTTAATGAGTTTAGTAAATTCTTCCTCTCCTATAGCAACGAATGAATCAAATTTTTCCTCAGGGAGACTACAATGCACTGCCTGATGCGATACTGTAGTAGACGGTTGCATAGTTATAATTTTGTCCCTGATATTATCAATCTTATAAGTGAAGAAGTTCATAAAGTCATTACTGCTGTGTTGCTTGGAAACTTCGGTGCTTGAAGCTTTATTTTTCGTTAGTTTAGCCACCGTTTCAAATAAATACCTAGGATTATGTTTATTTTCTTCTAATAGGGTTGAAAAATAAGCAGATCTAGCAGCTTTTAAAGCCTCTCTGTAAGTAATCGAGCTCTCTTTCCATGAAATGCGAAATACCTCTAGTTTTGTTTTCTTCCAGTTGCGCTCCATTTTTCTGGCTGTCCATGCGCACAGATGATAGGCCCCTGACTCTGGGGCCTCTGTTGAGGCAGAGTGGTGTATGTTGTACTCCCCTTGCTTAAAGTCTAATGCGTTTTTGCTGAGTACAATGCCATGGGCAATGTGATTAGGTACCAGGATGCTTGCTGTATGCGCTTTGTAAACAGCTTATCTGCCAACGAAGGCTGCGCTGTTAGGTAGTAGGCCTCAGCAGACCCCCTTGACTGAATAGCACCCAAGAGGGTGCTGTAGGCCAACTTACCTCAGGTGGTTGGCCTTAGTAGTTTGGGCAGTAGACTCAATGATGGGTAGTAGGCCTTAAGCAGGCCTCCTCAGAACGGAGTCCTTACTTTGTGGGACATACATTATAGCTGTGACCAGGTAGCTAGGCTTATTGGGCCTCTTGTGGGTGGCCTTAAAGGGGTGGTAAAACACGATTTCACTTTTCTAACTTTAGTTAGTGTGTGATGTTGCTGTTTGAGCATAAACAACATCTGCAAAGTTACAACGTTCAAAGTTTAAAGCAAAGGGAGATATTTGCTTTTAAAGAAATCAATTTCTAAGAACTACAGAAACGGCTGAGAAGGACTACACGACATTCCTGTGGGCTTGCTGACATCACTAAGCCCAACATTTACATAAACCCCTCCTCTGGGAACACAATACATAGAGGGGGCGAGGCCATTTTATGTTGCTTTGGAGAAGAGTTGTTGTGGTAGTAGAGAGTCTTTGCCGCTATGCCGTCGAAACGCTGTTATTTTCACCCAGATTGCAGGTCCACTTTGTTCAGTCTTCCTAAGGACGGTTACAATTTATTTTTAACTCGGTCCCTCATAATTATAATCCAAATGTCGCTCTCTGTGCTGCACATTTTCCGGAGGAAAGCTTCCTCAATCTACGAGTTACAATGCAGGATTCACACAACGGCTTGTCCTGAAAGATCGAGCAGTTCCAACTTTAAAAACAGAAGCTGTTTACGAGCCACAACATGTAAGTATGATTTTTTCGTTGATGAGTTTTCCTGTAATAGTTCGTATTGTTAATTGTACATTGTAGTGAGGAAGTAAACGAAGGACAACGCTGTTTGTCTCCACAAACCAGTTTGTTAAATGCTAACGTTAATTCATACTTATCCGACAAACACATACAAACTTCTGTTTAATATCACCAGCGCAGTGAACTTTGAATGTTCGTGGTTGTTGTCGTTTATGTGATCACTGTAAATTATTCTTTGATTATAGCTTTTATGTATTGTTTATCTACAGGCATGCTAAACATGGTTTGTGTTTGATTTGGCTACTGTTGTAAAGCCGATGTTTAGTGTTCGTATTGGGTTAATAGTTCTGCGACAGATATTTAGCTACAATCGTTTTAAATATACAAAAGTAACAGCTTCATATAGCGATCACAATAGATCTGCAGTCTTAAAAAAAAACATACCTTTCTGAAACGTCCTTTAACAGCCGTTCTTGAACAGGTTCTGCTCGATCCTCTCCACTAACATTCTCTGGGTCTGATTCGGGCTCAAACTGGTATGGGAATATTAACGCCGTTGTTTACTGAAGCACAAACTACCGGTGAGGGTAAGGGGCGTTTCCGAAACAACGTGCACTTGGCGGTTAGCGAATCACAACACACTGGGCCAGCTAACCAATCTGAGCCCATTACGTATTTTTGAGGGCGGGGCTTCTTAGAACCAGGAAATCATCCGACCGTTTTTACAAGGAGGGACAGAGCAGTGTAGAATAATGGTTAAATATGTGAAAAATAATGCGAATTTTAAAAAACGAAGCATGAACACATGTTACAGTGCACCCCACAAACACAATCAAGCCTTCGAAAAAAGGTGTTTTACCACCCCTTTAATATTTGTGTTGGTGTAGTATGGTTCCCAACAGTATATGTAGCAGAATAGACTGGCTATCAGCTAGTAGGCCCAACCAGGCTTCAATTGGCTACAATTGGCTTCAGTGGGCCTCTCTGGAGGCGAGCCCCGGTTATGACCAGCCGAATAAGATTGACCACTGTCAGGCGGTTGGCCTTATCAGGCCACAATGTAGCTCGGTACCCAACCCTACTGGCCATGGCAGTCAGTTTCTTATCTAAAGAAAACTTTCAGGTGACCGGCTTTAACAGGCCGCTTCAAGACTGAAGGCAGGTAGTAGGCCGACTGATACAACTCTCCTCTCCAGGGCTCCCTGAAGGCGAGTTTCCACGAATGCTAGCATTCAGGTAGTAGGCCTCTCCAGGCCTCCCTGAATGCAGGTAGTAGGCCTCATCAGGCCTCCCTCAAGGCGACTTCAATGCACGTTAATGATTCATGGGCTGTCGCACATTAATGATTCATGGGCTGTCGCTGGTCATAGGATTACCGTGATTTGATTGCGATTTCAGACATCTGAGGCGTTCCCCTTAGCGTCAATTGATGCAGTGTCTCCTTCCCTGTTCTCAGGGAACAGAGGTTACAGTCGTAGCCTAGACATTCTATGTATTTATATCCCTGTGTTTCAGTTCTATGTTGTCGGATCTCTTTATTGTTAAGTCTGAATAAATCTCCTATGTATTCCTGTGTTATGAGTGATTTTGGATTATTAATTAAAGCCTATTTGAATATATATCTCAATTTCTCCTATAATATCTCCTTCGTTGTGTTATTTGACCAGTGAAAAAGTGACTGATTCTGGTATTTCATCTCTTTGCTGTGTATTTTGAATGTGACAATAATTCAGACCCTGTACATTTTACCTGTTAGCTTTCTCAGCACTTGTCCGAATAAACTATTTTGCTGTTCATTTGCGATATAAGGCATTTTATCATTTAACAAAAATTACACGGTTGATTTCTCTTTGTATGCCAGGTACTAAACCAATTATACTTTTAGGTGAGTTAAAACATCCTATAACTTTGGCTGGTTTCATGAAACAGAAAGATATAATGGAAATATGTCTCTCTGCAATGCACTTACAAAACTTACAAGACTACAAACACATACAACATGACTACAAGTTAGTTGTTTTATACAACTGTAACGCTGCAGGCTGAATCAAAGGAGGAAGCAGGATCCATGTGCAGCAGCTTTATTAGATAGACTTAGGCTTAGGCTTAGATTTAGGCTTAGACTTAGGCTTAGGCTTAGGCTTAGACTTAGACTTAGGCTTAGACTTAGGCTTAGATTTAGGCTTAGACTTAGGCTTAGACTCGGGAACAGGACAAACAACATTACAAAGTCAAAAACCCACAACTACTGAAACAAGACACAGGGGGCCTGTACCATGAAGGTAGCTGAACAAACTCGGGGTTACAGGATTAGTTTTGAGTTGACAAAACCAAACCGATGCTTTTAGGCTTTATTGGTACCATGATGCAGCTCATCAACTTTCTCTGTCAACTCAGCTTTGATCCTTAAGCTATGATTACTCCACGCACGCGTGCACATAAAAGAGTAACGTCGACACTGAACAACCAATCGCGGGTAGAGCGAGAGCGATATATTTTTCCGCAGAGGAGCAAGAGATAATCATTCAGAATTACGATGAATTTAAATATGTATTTCAAGCTCGAAACAATACGGTCTCTGCTGCCAAAGCAAGAGAAGACTGTTGGAGAAAGATCGCTGATTGTTAATGTGTAAGTTAAACAAATACGTTCTATATTTATGTAAAATTATGTATGGATTAGTGCTGTCAACGTTAACGCGTTAACGCATGCGATTAATTTTTGTCTGGTTTAACGTGTTAAAATATTTAACGCAATTAACGCAGCATCCGTCTTTTCTGCCATCCGTTGGCTAGCTTTACATTATGATCACGCTCTTATTCATTTAAATGCTTTTAAACATTTCAAGCGCGGCAAGACAAAAGAGAATGCGCTGTCTGTGAATGTCCTTATGTGACACACACACACACACACACACACACACACACACACACACACACACACACACTCATAGACAGGGCGCCAGAATCCAGTTCTCTTTCGCGCTTGAACTAACAATAACAATAACAATCCCAAAATGTCCGTTTTGTCGATTATCCTCATAAGAGCAGTCTTAAATGATTTATATAAAGTCTAAAATGAACAAAGAGTTGCGAGAGAATGAGGCGCGTGTGATATCCATAGACAGTATATAAACGGTGAGATCCGCGTGTGTGTGTGTGTCTGTTCTTAAAGGGACAGCAGCCAATAAAGCTTCCTGTCAGTAAAGTTAAAGAACATAGGGAACAGAGAAAATGACTCACTGCTGTTGACTAAATAACTTTTGTAGCTTTAATAAGGATTAACTATTTAATTTATAGTTTATGCAGTGCAGACTGCATATAACTTTGATAACTTTATTAAATTTCTGTATATTTCCTAACTGTTAAGACAGGAAGGGCACGAATAAATATGACATTTATTATGGGTTTATGTTAGCATTGTTTTAAGTTCACTTAAATTAAAAACTGTTATATTTTTGAAGCCTAATAAATGTGAAAAAAAAAATCAGTAATCAGTATTAATATCAGTAATACTGGCCTTCATTCATAAAAAGATGCCATTAAACAATTATTTAAAATATACTGTCTTTATGTTGTTTCTACATTAATTTGATTAACTGTGAAATTATTACATTATAAAATATATTAAAAACGTACAAAAACATTTCTTTTTTTATTGCGATTAATTGCGATTAATCACAGAAAAAATGTGTGATTAATCTAGTTAAAAATTTTAATCGATTGACAGCACTAGTATGGATATATGTATGTGTAGCCTATATGTGTAATATAGCCTATAGCCTGTTTTTATAATATATAAAAAATGTGCATGTATGTACTAAGAAAGATTAATATTCATTGATTTTTTTTAGATGCAACCCTAACTCCAAATGTTCTTGGCAGCAGATAAAGACAAAATATACAAATATAATTCAAAGTGGTGAGTATTTACCACAACCTTTTATTACTTTTGTTAACATTTTATCACAAACACTTGTTTGCAGCAAACAGAAATAAAGAGTTAAATTCAGAATACACTGGCGGAGGAGTTGGCTCTGAGTAGGCAATAAGGGACGGACGATTATGGATGGGATTCTGGGTACGTGTGCAATACATTACTACTTTTTTTAAGTTGTAAATATGGCTGACTGTATGTTCTGCAGTAGAGGGAAATACAATGTCCCTGCTGAAGCCAGCACACACACACACAGTCTCCCACACAGAGGTCAGTATGCAGCAGACAGAACACCAAACATGACCTGCTTTACAACAGTTATGCTTTATATTGGCCTACTTTTATTTATTAGGGTGGAGGAAATGATGAAGACACTGTCTGTGTGTTCTGAGACAGTTGCTGATGTGAATGCACTGGGCTTTTTATTATGGCAAACATTTCAATGTGTGGCATAAAAAAGGGACTGGCCCTTACACATCTCTTTTATTGTAGGATTTTTCACAACCTGCCCCAGAAACTGAGGCCTCTACCTCGATGGGCTTCAGAAGAAATGTGAACAAGGTAAGGATTTAAAACCCTTGACATCAATTACAGTCAGTCCTGTGTTTGTAGGAAGTCAAAGAACTTTTTGTGATTTGATGAGCCTCCAGAAAACTTGTAATGATCATGTTTGTGGTGGAATTATGTTTCAGGTGGAAACAGACTCAGTCAGGGCCCTGTACAAAAGAGTCTCGAACTAGACTGCACACTAAAGGAGACTCGAACTAGACTGCACACTAAAGGAGTCTTGAACTAGACTGCACACTAAAGGAGTCTTGAACTAGACTGCACACTAAAGGAGCCTCGAACTAGACTGCACACTAAAGGAGTTTTGAACTAAACTGCACACTAAAGGAGTCTTGAACTAGACTGTTCACTAAAGGAGTCTTGAACTAGACTGCACACTAAAGGAGTCTCGAACTAGACTGCACACTAAAGAAGTCTTGAACTAGACTGTTCACTAAAGGAGTCTCGAATTAGACTGCACACTAAAGGAGCCTCGAACTAGACTGCACACTAAAGGAGTCTTGAACTAGACTGTTCACTAAAGGAGTCTCGAATTAGACTGCACACTAAAGGAGCCTCGAACTAGACTGTTCACTAAAGGAGTCTCGAATTAGACTGCACACTAAAGGAGCCTCGAACTAGACTGCACACTAAAGGAGTCTTGAACTAGACTGCACACTAAAGGAGACTCGAACTAGACTGCACACTAAAGAAGTTTTGAACTAAACTGCACACTAAAGGAGTCTCGAACTAGACTGCACACTAAAGAAGTCTTGAACTAGACTGTTCACTAAAGGAGTCTCGAATTAGACTGCACACTAAAGGAGCCTCGAACTAGACTGCACACTAAAGGAGTCTTGAACTAGACTGCACACTAAAGGAGACTCGAACTAGACTGCACACTAAAGAAGTTTTGAACTAAACTGCACACTAAAGGAGTCTCGAACTAGACTGCACACTAAAGAAGTCTTGAACTAGACTGCACACTAAAGGAGTCTTGAACTAGACTGCACACTAAAGAAGTCTTGAACTAGACTGTTCACTAAAGGAGTCTCGAATTAGACTGCACACTAAAGGAGTCTCGAACTAGACTGCACACTAAAGGAGTCTTGAACTAGACTGCACACTAAAGGAGTCTCGAATTAGACTGCACACTAAAGGAGTCTCGAACTAGACTGCACACTAAAGGAGTCTTGAACTAGACTGCACACTAAAGGAGTCTCGAACTAGACTGCACACTAAAGGAATCTCGGACTAGACTGCACACTAAAGGAGTCTCGGACTAGACTGCACACTAAAGGAGTCTCGGACTAGACTGCACACTAAAGGAGCCTCGGACTAGACTGCACACTTAAGGAGTCTCGAACTAGACTGCACACTAAAGGAGTCTCGGACTAGACTGCACACTAAAGGAGCCTCGGACTAGACTGCACACTAAAGGAGACTTGAACTAGACTGCACACTTAAGGAGTCTCGAACTAGACTGCACACTAAAGGAGTCTCGAACTAGACTGCACACTAAAGGAGACTTGAACTAGACTGCACACTAAAGGAGTCTTGAACTAGACTGCACTCTAAAGGAGATTTGAACTAGACTGCACACTAAAGGAGTCTTGAACTAGACTGCACACTAAAGGAGACTCGAGCTAGACTGCACACTAAAGGAGACTTGAACTAGACTGCACACTAAAGAAGACTTGAACCAGACTGCACACTAAAGGAGTCTTGAACTAGACTGCACACTAAAGGAGTCTCGAACTAGACTGCACACTAAAGGAGTCTTGAACTAGACTGCACACTAAAGGAGTCTTGAACTAGACTGCACACTAAAGGAGACTCGAACTAGACTGCACACTAAAGGAGTCTTGAACTAGACTGCACACTAAAGGAGTCTTGAACTAGACTGCACACTAAAGGGACTGCACACTAAAGGAGTCTCGAACTAGACTGCACACTAAAGGAGTCTTGAACTAGACTGCACACTAAAGGAGACTCGAGCTAGACTGCACACTAAAGGAGTCTTGAACTAGACTGCACACTAAAGGAGACTCGAGCTAGACTGCACACTAAAGGAGTCTTGAACTAGACTGCACACTAAAGGAGTCTTGAACTAGACTGCACACTAAAGGAGACTCGAGCTAGACTGCACACTAAAGGAGTCTCGAACTAGACTGCACACTAAAGGAGTCTCGAATTAGACTGCACACTAAAGGAGTCTCGAACTAGACTGCACTCTAAAGGAGATTTGAACTAGACTGCACACTAAAGGAGTCTTGAACTAGACTGCACACTAAAGGAGACTCAAGCTAGACTGCACACTAAAGGAGACTTGAACTAGACTGCACACTAAAGGAGACTTGAACTAGACTGCACACTAAAGGAGTCTTGAACTAGACTGCACACTAAAGGAGTCTCGAACTAGACTGCACACTAAAGGAGTCTTGAACTAGACTGCACACTAAAGGAGTCTTGAACTAGACTGCACACTAAAGGAGACTCGAACTAGACTGCACACTAAAGGAGTCTTGAACTAGACTGCACACTAAAGGAGTCTTGAACTAGACTGCACACTAAAGGGACTGCACACTAAAGGAGTCTCGAACTAGACTGCACACTAAAGGAGTCTTGAACTAGACTGCACACTAAAGGAGACTCGCGCTAGACTGCACACTAAAGGAGTCTTGAACTAGACTGTTCACTAAAGGAGTCTTGAACTAGACTGCACACTAAAGGAGTCTCGAACTAGACTGCACACTAAAGGAGTCTTGAACTAGACTGCACACTAAAGGAGACTCGAACTAGACTGCACACTAAAGGAGTCTTGAACTAGACTGCACACTAAAGGAGTCTTGAACTAGACTGCACACTAAAGGGACTGCACACTAAAGGAGTCTCGAACTAGACTGCACACTAAAGGAGTCTTGAACTAGACTGCACACTAAAGGAGTCTCGAACTAGACTGCACACTAAAGGAGTCTCGAACTAGACTGCACACTTAAGGAGTCTCGAACTAGACTGCACACTTAAGGAGTCTCGAACTAGACTGCACACTAAAGGAGTCTCGGACTAGACTGCACACTAAAGGAGCCTCGGACTAGACTGCACACTAAAGGAGACTTGAACTAGACTGCACACTTAAGGAGTCTCGAACTAGACTGCACACTAAAGGAGTCTCGAACTAGACTGCACACTAAAGGAGACTTGAACTAGACTGCACACTAAAGGAGTCTTGAACTAGACTGCACTCTAAAGGAGATTTGAACTAGACTGCACACTAAAGGAGTCTTGAACTAGACTGCACACTAAAGGAGACTCGAGCTAGACTGCACACTAAAGGAGACTTGAACTAGACTGCACACTAAAGGAGACTTGAACTAGACTGCACACTAAAGGAGTCTTGAACTAGACTGCACACTAAAGGAGTCTCGAACTAGACTGCACACTAAAGGAGTCTTGAACTAGACTGCACACTAAAGGAGTCTTGAACTAGACTGCACACTAAAGGAGACTCGAAGTAGACTGCACACTAAAGGAGTCTTGAACTAGACTGCACACTAAAGGAGTCTTGAACTAGACTGCACACTAAAGGGACTGCACACTAAAGGAGTCTCGAACTAGACTGCACACTAAAGGAGTCTTGAACTAGACTGCACACTAAAGGACACTCGAGCTAGACTGCACACTAAAGGAGTCTTGAACTAGACTGCACACTAAAGGAGTCTTGAACTAGACTGCACACTAAAGGAGACTCGAGCTAGACTGCACACTAAAGGAGTCTCGAACTAGACTGCACACTAAAGGAGTCTCGAATTAGACTGCACACTAAAGGAGTCTCGAACTAGACTGCACACTTAAGGAGTCTTGAACTAGACTGCACACTAAAGGAGTCTCGAACTAGACTGCACACTAAAGGAGTCTCGGACTAGACTGCACACTAAAGGAGTCTCGGACTAGACTGCACACTAAAGGAGCCTCGGACTAGACTGCACACTAAAGGAGACTTGAACTAGACTGCACACTTAAGGAGTCTCGAACTAGACTGCACACTAAAGGAGTCTCGAACTAGACTGCACACTAAAGGAGACTTGAACTAGACTGCACACTAAAGGAGTCTTGAACTAGACTGCACTCTAAAGGAGATTTGAACTAGACTGCACACTAAAGGAGTCTTGAACTAGACTGCACACTAAAGGAGACTCGAGCTAGACTGCACACTAAAGGAGACTTGAACTAGACTGCACACTAAAGGAGTTTTGAACTAGACTGCACACTAAAGGAGTCTTGAACTAGACTGCACACTAAAGGAGTCTCGAACTAGACTGCACACTAAAGGAGTCTTGAACTAGACTGCACACTAAAGGAGTCTTGAACTAGACTGCACACTAAAGGAGACTCGAACTAGACTGCACACTAAAGGAGTCTTGAACTAGACTGCACACTAAAGGAGTCTTGAACTAGACTGCACACTAAAGGGACTGCACACTAAAGGAGTCTCGAACTAGACTGCACACTAAAGGAGTCTTGAACTAGACTGCACACTAAAGGAGACTCGAGCTAGACTGCACACTAAAGGAGTCTTGAACTAGACTGCACACTAAAGGAGTCTTGAACTAGACTGCACACTAAAGGAGACTCGAGCTAGACTGCACACTAAAGGAGTCTCAAACTAGACTGCACACTAAAGGAGTCTTGAACTAGACTGCACACTAAAGGAGACTCGAGCTAGACTGCACACTAAAGGAGTCTTGAACTAGACTGCACACTAAAGGAGTCTTGAACTAGACTGCACACTAAAGGAGACTCGAGCTAGACTGCACACTAAAGGAGTCTTGAACTAGACTGCACACTAAAGGAGTCTTGAACTAGACTGTTCACTAAAGGAGTCTTGAACTAGACTGCACACTAAAGGAGTCTCGAACTAGACTGCACACTAAAGGAGTCTTGAACTAGACTGCACACTAAAGGAGACTCGAACTAGACTGCACACTAAAGGAGTCTTGAACTAGACTGCACACTAAAGGAGTCTTGAACTAGACTGCACACTAAAGGGACTGCACACTAAAGGAGTCTCGAACTAGACTGCACACTAAAGGAGTCTCGAACTAGACTGCACACTAAAGGAGTCTCGAACTAGACTGCACACTAAAGGAGTCTTGAACTAGACTGCACACTAAAGGAGTCTTGAACTAGACTGCACACTAAAGGAGACTCGAACTAGACTGCACACTAAAGGAGTCGAACTAGACTGCACACTAAAGGAGTCTTGAACTAGACTGCTCACTAAAGGGACTGCACACTAAAGGAGTCTCGAACTAGACTGCACACTAAAGGAGTCTTGAACTAGACTGCACACTAAAGGAGTTTTGAACTAGACTGCACACTAAAGGAGTCTCGAACAAGACTGCACACTAAAGGAGTCTTGAACTAGACTGCACACTAAAGGAGTCTTGAACTAGACTGCACACTAAAGGAGACTCGAGCTAGACTGCACACTAAAGGAGACTTGAACTAGACTGCACACTAAAGGAGACTCGAGCTAGACTGCACACTAAAGGAGACTTGAACTAGACTGTTCACTAAAGGAGACTTGAGCTGGACTGTGAGCTGAGGAGGCTCCAAAAAAAAAAAAAAAAAAAAAACATTTGCAGATCAAACATCTGGATAAAACTGATCTCAGTATGTGAACTTATTTAACCAAGTAACACTTTAGTATGAATATTTATTAATGCAACTTTCTCTTGCTCTCTTTCTCCCTCCCATCCCACAAAACCAATGAAACAGTTTGAGATCTGCAGTTTCAGTGTGCTTTTATTAAGTGTAATATTGTATGGTGATTGCATCTACATCTGCACCAGCTGGGTGGTCAAGTGTGATCAGGTCAGTTTCATCAGGGAGAAGCTGGTTTTGTGGTGCCCTGTCTGAGGGTCATGATAGGGGGTTATTGTGTAGGTTTTTCTATCTCAGTTCAAATTAACAGTGTTTTGTACTGTACCAAATTTAACTTGCTTTTCTCAAAGCGCTGACACAACACAGACTCACAGAAAATTTGTGAGACAAGCACTGGAGCCAGGCCATTTGGCATCCAAACTTGTGATCATACGTTCATGACCACAAGTCATCTGCAGATGAAATGTTTAGTAGATCACTGTTATATCTGTTAATGTTACTATTAAAAATTCATCTCACAGAAAATAATCATCTCACATGTAGGCCTATTTGAACAGTAAGGCTGTGAAAGGATTTTCTATTAACATTATCTGCCTCATGTTCTCCTAGAGCAGTGGAGATTGGAGCAATAGACTGCATACATGTTGCAATGACTCTAGGGAATCCTATCATAAGATTAACAGGATAATAATAAATATTTAAAATAATTCTTAACATGTATTATATTGTATAGTACATTTGTGAAATTTGCTTTAAAAAAAAAAAAAAAAAAAAAGTGTTCATGTGATGTCACCCTATCAATATATCTTACCGGCAATTTTATAAAAGCCCTCTTTTATGGACATGGTCGATGAATGTCCGGGGAACACTATTAATGAAATTATTAATGCACTCCTGCAGAGCGAGGACCACCTTGCGAATGGTTTGACAAACCGTGTTTTCCCCTAGCTTCTGTGCGTCACCCACCGTGCAAGACTATACCACTTGCAAAAAAACGCAACGCAATATTTGCGGTACAGTAAGTGCATGAATTCGACATGTTAAATTATGTGCGGCTCAAGAAGTTCGCAAAGATAAGACATTCCTTCCACGGAAAATCTGTATCTTTCATACAAGTAACTATCAGGAAAGGCAAGGGGATTTTGTCTGGCTAAAAACTCTTTCTCTACGAAGTGCTCGTCAAACAATTTGCACTGAGATGTCCACCGGATTTGGAAGAAAAGGTGAAGCCATTGCAACAGACACTGGGAATAAGTTACGTCACCTATATGTTTCTTTGCTCTCAGCTGATTGGTCAAACTTCAGTCTGAGATCTTGAATCCAGAACATAGCCTGCCCCAGAGCAGGTTAGCCGCGCAGCGTAAGATACCATGGCAACGAACACCGATTAAAGCCGAGCTACTTTCATAGTACCTAAAACCCAGGGCTGGCGGAAACTAAACTGAAACATAGCTGGCTAGCCACCTAATCCGGCTTTATGGTATAGGCCCAGGGTTTAAATATAGAGGCAAACAAGCTAAACCTACACTTTGAAGAGTAAAAATGACAGAAGGTTTCGTTAATTCAACTTTATTAAAACTGCATATAATCAAATTGCACTTCCAAAAGTCATACATTTGTGGAAAAAAAAGAAAAAAAGAAATAAACGAATATACAAATTTATTTTAAGTATAATAAATAAAACATAAAAAGCAAAGGCAGATCAGAACATTTAATGAACAAAACCGGGTCTGTATGGCAGACAGTAGCCGAAACAGTGCGAGCGATGCTACATTATTAGAAATTAAAGTTGTAGGTCGTGTTTGATAGCTGAGGTAACTCTTAGGCTAAACGCAATACTCACGTATCCTTGCTCGATGATGAATGAGAACACAATCAGCCCAACAACAGGTGGTTGGAATTTAAAAGGCTGATTTACCCGCTTCAGGGCAGTGACGAGTACATTAAGTAGTCCAGTGGTTGTCAAGACACCGTTGGCACAACCTTAAGCAATGGCCCTGAACGGTGGTTTAATGCCAACATTGTGACAACGCTGTAACAACCTTCACTACACAATGTAGTTATAACGTTGTTAGAAGGTTGGCTACATTTTGCCAACGCTCTGTGTTTGCTGGGAGGATTGCGAAAGAAACCGAAATTAGACAGACGTAACTGGTGCTTTATTCCATGCCAGTATCACAGCAATCAGGCATTCCACTGAATGGTTCTTTTAACTTAAAACAAACATTATAACTGTAAACAACACGTCCACAGAAAACCTTGCATTCACTTAGCATTCACATTCATGCATTGTTCATTTTCATTTGTTAAAACTGCCACTCTTTTCACTGCACACAACAAAAGCATTAAGTTTTTGTCTGTTTTCTAAAGACGCAGTAAAGTATTTTGGGCTAATGATAAGTAACCTTCATCCAAGGGGAATGGATGTTGCATCAGCATATGTCCATGCATCTAACACCTTTAATTGCTAGGCTTCAACATCATGTTTAATGGGACATCATTACTGATGACAAATGTTTTCACGTGCTAATAGACTCTCTGTGGAGAGTTTAAGATTTTGCCATGTAAACAGCTTGGTTCAGTTAAAAGTGCTGATTGGTCTCAAAAGGATTGAACACAGAATCATTACATCATAAGAAAGCCAAGAGGAGTAGAGGACATTGCCGATCAGGGGCTGAACTCACTTTGAATTCTCTAAATAGTTCCTAGCAAGGAAGTTTTAAAGATTTTGAAACCTAATTCACAAAACTGCTAAGATCAAGGTATACTGAGGATTTGAGGAAAATGCTTTGTTTCAGTGTTTCAGCCATAGAAATACATCAATAAAACAGTATGTCCGGATACATTTACCTCAAGAAAGTCGTTCACTGTCCGTAGCTTGTCCGTAAAAGGGCAAATTCCCTAATCAAACACACCTTCTTCAGGTAACCTGATTCAGAGGACCTGATTTAGGCCATCAGCTTATTAGTAGATACTCCAAGACCTAAAATATCATTAAAGGGATACTTCAGGATTTAGCATTTAGCATTAAGCTTTGTATCAGTAGAAAACCTGTAGTATTTTCAAAGTACCATGCTTTCCTCCCTCATATCCCCCTGAGACGAAAGATTTATGTATTTTTTGTCTGGAAAAAATCCTCCGATGACGCAAAAATCGCCATTTTGCCTCATCGGAGGATTTTTTGGCCAGAGGCTAAAGACTACAGCCAGTAGGAGGCGCTGTCCCGCATGTGTTCAACCCGCCCATAGAGGGATCTCACTCACAGAATGTACACATAGTGACTCACCATGTTTGTTGACTGATTCAGAGTCCCAACTTGAGATCCTTTTAGATGCCATCACCTCCTCTCTCTCTCACTTCACTTCTTGTCCGCTCTCTGTTCTGTAGGATTGAGGCCCTGAAGCCCAGAAAGCACCCAGAACCTCTTTTTTAGAGCCAGAGTCCTCATTGTCAGATTTGCAGTCTGTGTCAAGGTCAGGTAATGGGGGCTGGTCATGGATGACATTTTTAATGGTGGTTGGTGTTTTTTTTTGATAGTCTCAGGAAAAAAAGGTACACAAGCTGTCACTAGGGCGATACCCTTTCAATGGTATATCTCTGTACCTTTTTTGCCCCTAAAGGTATATATTGGTACCTAAAGTGTACATATTAATACCTAAATGGTATTAGTAACTTTTTGAAAGGGTACTGTCCCAGAAACAGCTTTTATACTACTTCACAGTGTTTCGCTATACATGTGGAAATTTAGCTGATCCTTGATGTGATCATTGGTTGTGTTGGATTACATTTTTATTAAAAGTTTAATTTAGTTTTTCCACTGCAATAGTATATAAACTGATAAAGTTTAGTAGACTGATTTCAGATGATTATTGAGTCTCCAGCAAAGAGTCTCCTTTCCTGCCAGACTTGTTTTCTCTATTGTGTTTTAAATAAGTCAGATCACTTGATTCTCACCTTTCGGAGCCCAGACGTTGAGTCGTTAGGTTGATTGACTTTCACCTATTGTCTTTAATGGCTCTGGGATGGCTTTTGGAATTGGAGTTCCTGGCCAGTATCAGCATGTGAATAGTTATGCTGATTCAATTGGACTCAGAGTAGGGTGTGTTCCCACTTCATTTGCATGCTTTATTCAGAGTTCCCGCCTCTATGTAATCCCTCCCCCTTGGAATGTATATAGCTACAATGTATAATGTTTTAGTTAGACTGATTTGGGAAGAACTGCAGCCGCGTCAACGCAAAGTCTTCAATAAAGAATAACTTTGTTTGAACGTGATCCCCAACGTCTCCTGGTCTCTTGCTTCGACAAAGAAAAAGGTTTTCAACAATTTGGTGCCGTGACCCGGATGGAGAAACTGAAACTAAACAAAGAATGAACTTTCCAGACGGAACCTTGAAAACTTCAAGCTCAAAGATCTCAACCAAGCTGACTGAGTTCCAGACTGAATCTTCTGAATCCAGATTGAAAACTTCAAGCTCCAAAAAGATCTCAAAGACTGAATTTTTCCAGACGGAATCTTTCTCTACAAATGAAAGACTTGGTGAGTTTCACTCCATTAAAAGAACCAATGCAGACCAGTACAAATGTTTTCCTCTGCGCCGTTCAGAGAAGTAGTTAACAAACAGCTGTAGAGTTTGGTTAACTAAAGATAAGCCTCTAAAAAAGTTTTCTTTTAGAGATGAAATTGATCCTCTGTTGTTGACAGGGAAGATTAACAGTTACATGTTAATATTGTGTGTATGCTCTTGCTAGAGAAGACCTATCTGTAAGCTAGAGAATTAGCTTTAGAATTAGATTTAGCCTCATGTGCTAATAAGATTGTACTCTCTGTTTGTAAGACAGTAGAGAGAAGCTTTTTAGTGTTTGTTTGTGGTAACAGAAAGTCACAAAATGGTTAGAAGGAATGCTAGGCTGATTTCCACAACGGAGAAAGGTGGATTAGCTAGCCCGTTATGGACAGACAATGAGTTTAAATCCTTGTTATCAGAGCACATGGACTCCATCGTGACTGGGCCAGTCAGATTGTATTTAACAAAGAAATTTTGCATTGATCCAGAAAAAGTGTGGTCAATTGAAGATTGTAAGAAGGTACTAGGAGCAAGTATTCGCAAGAACGATATGAAAGCCATTATCTGTTGTCACAGAGAATTCGGTTTAACCCTAGCTACAGAACAGTCTAAGCGCAACTCTGAGCTAGAGAAACAGATCAAAGAGCTCCATACTAGAATATCTTCGTTGACTAAGAAAGTAAACCGCAACAAAGATACAGAAAAAACTGATGTGGAAGAAGTTAGTCAGCCTGATAACAATTATCCTGACTTAAAAGCTTTCGTTGAAACAAATGTAGCCATCCAATCAGTAACTGATCAGCCTGTAGATTCAGTGCAGGTTTGTGGGGCTAGGAGAAGATCTCAGGGAACTAAAAGTGTTCCTCCGACCTCTTCTGTTGTCCAAATACAAACGGTTGCCAAAACATCTTTAGGTCCGAAGGATATAGATAGACTCTCCCAGAGTTTACCCTCAGCACGCACAAATTTTTCTGAATTTAGAAGAGCATTGTTCAGTAAAATGCATCTTTATGACATGTCGTTGCCAGAAGTCACACAGCTAATGTCACAAATTCTAACTGAATCTGAATTCAGCAATTTTGAGTCTGCTGTTACTTCCGAACTGCAACATGTCAGTAAAGGCGATTTGAGAGAAGGTGTTTTGAAAATCCTAAAGAAAATCTTAGGACCCAAAATCGATTGGTCGAAAATTACCAATTGTGTACAAAAGAAGGGTGAAACTGTTTGTGAGTACACAGAACGATTCTGTCAGGTAGCTGTAACGCACAGTGGAATGGTGGAGGATTCCGAAAGTGTGTTAGCTGACAAAGGAGCTCTAATCCGAATTTGGGCAGATGGTCTTGTAGCTGAGTACAGAACAGCCTTGCCATTCCTAGATATTACGTGGGCTAAAAGAACTCTCAGAAGTAACCTAGATAGTTTAACTATTTGGGAAAGAGATTATGATATCAAAGAGAGAGTAAGAATTGCAGCAGTTTCTGTTAAGGTTAACTCAGAGAAGCCAAAGAAACGCAAAAGCCCTAGAGAAGCCAGTTGTTCTTACTGTGGCAAGCACGGACATTTTGGAAATGAGTGTAGAAAAAACAAAAAGAATTTTAAAGATGTAAATAAGGTTACTCAGCTCCTGCTCAGTTTGCTTGCTACTCTGAAGCAACCCTTCCCCTCGTGGGGCAACCTGATACCGTGTTAACCATTTAGGCTGTGAGTGCTTAATTTCCCCAGTAACTCACATCAAAGATGAAAGACTTATTTTTGTTTAATAGAACAAAAAGGAAAGTGACTGTCTCAGCCTTTGTTTGAGGGACATTCAGTATACTCACAGCCTTAAAATGTTATACCACAGAAATATTCCAGTCAGACCCCCATGCTCTATATGATGTCTATTAAGAATGATGTTTCATTGGAGAATGGGAAGTGCCAATTTTTCTCACACACTGTACAGTTGTTTCCCCGTTCTACAGGAACAGGATAGGACACACGGTTCAGTGAGGGCCCTGGAAAGAACTGACGCAACAAGCGTCGGGGGCCAATCCAGGGTGAAGACAACCTCATAGGCCTTCCCCATTATTTAGTCCATCCTTACCTCACTGATCCATAGGTGTCAAATCAATTAAGAAATAGGGATAGAATGAAACAACCGCAGCAGATGCTACAGCCCTAGTGTTTAAACAAATACTGCTACAACCCTAGTGTTTGGACAAATACTGCTCTGTCGTCTTTTGTTTTCTTTCTTCCTCTGTGCAGATAAACACTTGATGGCTGTTCCAAAAATCCATATGCAACGACGTCTCACCTGCATATGAAGCCACAACCTCAAGAAGACAACCAGACCCACTGCTGAACGAACTATCACAAAAGAAAATGAAAAATACACAACGCAGAAAATTCACGACCCTAATCGCATGTTCGTTTCTGTGTCAACATGCAATTACAGAAAATCAACACAGAACATGTGCGACTTATGGAAGAAAGTCCATGCATGAATACAGCTGGTCTGCCGTTTCTTTGTTTTGTTGTGTTACAGGTATGTGTGTATGCCATGATGTCTTCACAAGCAGCATCATGGTATAAAACATCACCTCAGATTTCCATGAACAAACCTCATGAGGGACGAGTCATCAGAGCGACTCTACGTGACAAATGGACTCTACAGGAAACAGACTTCACAGCTATTCAGGCGCCATGGACTTTCAAGACTTCCACTCTTATGCTACATGGTTTTCTGTGTAATCATGTAGTTTATATGACATTTTACACCCTGCGTCGTATGTGTCAACAGTTATGGTTTGGAGAAGAACTATGACACTCATGTAAATCAAGGACACAACACAGAATAAGTTACACGTGCCTGTAATTTACACAAGTTACAAGAATTAACTTTTAAGTGTATAAATTTGTATTTTTGTGAGAGTTATTAGAACTCTCAAAGGGGGAAGTGTTGGATTACATTTTTATTAAAAGTTTAATTTAGTTTTTCCACTGCAATAGTATATAAACTGATAAAGTTTAGTAGACTGATTTCAGATGATTATTGAGTCTCCAGCAAAGAGTCTCCTTTCCTGCCAGACTTGTTTTCTCTATTGTGTTTTAAATAAGTCAGATCACTTGATTCTCACCTTTCGGAGCCCAGACGTTGAGTCGTTAGGTTGATTGACTTTCACCTATTGTCTTTAATGGCTCTGGGATGGCTTTTGGAATTGGAGTTCCTGGCCAGTATCAGCATGTGAATAGTTATGCTGATTCAATTGGACTCAGAGTAGGGTGTGTTCCCACTTCATTTGCATGCTTTATTCAGAGTTCCCGCCTCTATGTAATCCCTCCCCCTTGGAATGTATATAGCTACAATGTATAATGTTTTAGTTAGACTGATTTGGGAAGAACTGCAGCCGCGTCAACGCAAAGTCTTCAATAAAGAATAACTTTGTTTGAACGTGATCCCCAACGTCTCCTGGTCTCTTGCTTCGACAAAGAAAAAGGTTTTCAACAGTTGCAACACAAAGTTGATTCTGGACTAATTTGATCTAATATATTTTTATAACTTTGCTGAAGTGGTTGTTTTGAACAAGTATTAATGTAGATTGTATTATGCAATACTAAAGTGCTTGTTTCAATACTGGGTGTCTTTTACCCTGAGAGTGAGGTAAAAGGCATCTCTTGCCACCTCATACAGTTATATGTCCCACAGGATGTAGCTTAGCCTAGAAATCTAGACGCACCCTAGCGGCAGCAAAATGTATTTCGCAGCCAGGTTAGTCTAGCAACTCTCAATAAACCTTCTCGCTGCAAAAACCCAGATTGGGTCAGGCCAATCACGTTGTGTATAGAGTAGGCGGGGGCGGGCTTAACATACACGACAGAGTTGCGACGGTTACCTGGCTGCTGCTACTTGAAAACAAAGAATGGCGGCTGCTGATGGAGAACAACGGTCTTTCGAATCGGCTTTGGCCGCGACTCTGGAGGACTTGGAGTTAAGTTTTTCTTTGAGAAAAGAGCAAAGAACGGCACTTAAGTCATTCTTAAAAAAAGGAAGATGTGTTCGTCGTTTTGCCGGCCAGATATGGCAAAAGTTGAATCTATCAACTAAGCTCCGCTGTTGGGAAAACGCTCTGGTTGGTTGAAGCGCTGTCCTATTGCGTGCAGAGGGAATTTGAAAGACAGCCGTTTATCCCGCCCCTCGGATTGAGCCGTGACTATGGTGAGTTTCCAGACCTAACATCTTGATGTAGGTCTGGCTTGCCAGGCTAGATGTAGCTCCCACCTGCTCCAAAACACCGGCCTGGAAGTTTCTGGTAATCCTGAAGAGCAGGTTCAGGTGCGTTTGACGCTCTGCAGGACAGTGGCCCTCCAGGAACAGGATTGGACAGACCTATCTTAGTGAGCCCAATCTTTATTTATTTATTTATTCCAGTTTGGTGTATTCAGTGTTTTACAGTCTCCAGGACAGGTTTGAGAAGCTAAGTTTTTGTTTTCACTCAAAAATTATTTTACTATACTGTTCAGTTTATTTAAAAACAATTTTTTTATTTAACACCATTGTATTAGCTTTCTCATTCAAACACAATGCATTGCGTTAAACTGACTTGAAACAGTTGCGTTTGGCTTAACTCAATATTTTCATGTCAAAAGAACATGTTTCAGTTAAGTAGACCAAAAATAACATTTGATGCCTGCTCAATTTACTTAAGTAAATGCAGTTAATTCAACACGATTCTTTTCAACCGTTTCACTTAATCCATTTGAGTTGAGAAAACATAAATGAGTTTAGTTGTGTTAAAATAGCAATAAAGAAGACTAGGAACAGGATTTCCCCTTCCCATCATGCTTTGCACAGGACTGGATGGGGTGTCAATTTGTATGTGTTTTTTCATCATAATAAAAAAAATTGGTGACTTGTTAATGTTTAATGTTCTTTAATGCTTATATTTAAAATAGTTTCTGATGTTATTTATTTATTTATTTATTTATTTAGTTTACTTAATAGGGACCATACATATTCATGTACATTGTTGTATGAAAATACACAATGTAAATATGCCAGAATTAGTAAAAAGATACTACTTTTCATCTGCAGTCCCTAGGCCGGTAACATAAAAACTAACAAAAAGATAAACAACAATCATACAACATTCATTCACTATGACAACAGTACACATAGATAAAAATATACATTGACAATACAAACAAACAAGACAAAAATTCATGATAACAATGACATTATACATTCACCACTATACTGCATTTAATTTAACAGTGAAAGTGTATGACTGATAAATGCTACAGTTAAAGGGGCATTCCACCCATTTGAACATTGTTTTTTTATTTAAAGTGGGTCATATATGTAGTTGAAATGTAAAATAAATTTTGAATTTGGTGCCTTCGTGACCGAGAAAAGACAAAAAATAACTTCAGGACGCATTTGTATGAAAGACAACAACTCCCACAATGCACCACATTGCACAGCTCCGCAAGCCACTTCCACTAATCCAGAAAGCGCAAATCTGCCTATAAGAGAAATCACTCTTCCGTCTACAAGGCTAGCTACCACCAGAGCTTGAAATTCATTTCACATTCACACAAAATGTCTAGTTAGTTGGCGAACTCATTAGTGCATTACTCCTCGTTTGCATTTCTTTCGAAAAGGTGAATTATTGCATGGTACCTGGATGTTCAGTCAGAACATATGCGGTGCGAAACTAGGATAGTTCTCAACACAAACGTCCGTGTCCTCGTCTGATTCAGAGATTTCGTCCAGGAGAAATTGTCATCGTTGAAATTCTTTGCCGCAGATGGACTCTATCTCTGTGTTCGTAGCGGTTCGTTGCTGCATAGTGAGATCACCGGCGCCACCAGTCCGCCCTAACTCGAGCCAGTCCGGGCTCCTCGTCCGCGGCAGGCAGGTCTTCTGCCTCGGCTGCTCTTCGCTATAATGCGGCTTGTAAAGGTAGCCACAAACACCAGATTCAAGCATCAGACTTCCGAAATCCTCTTCTTCTATATCATATTGAGCACTCTCCTCCGCTATTGTCATAACTTTACATCTGTCTCCACAGCGCCTGTTAGCTTAGCTTCAAACAAGATGGAGGATATTGCTTTCAGTTTCAGAGCGTAAAGTCCCACCCACTGATCTGTAATAGGTCTGTAGCGAGAGCGGGTCCCGCCCCCTGGGAAAGATGAGGAACTAGTGTTCTCAACAGAAATCCCCCCCTCTTACACTTCCTCCTACAATGACGCATAATGACGATTTTTGCGTCATTGTAGGAGGAAGTGTAAGAGGTAAATAACGTATTTCTCCCTTCTCAGGGGAAAATGAGAGAGTGTTGCACGACCATTCAATAGTATGACTGGGTTTCTAACAATGCAAAGCTTAATGCAAATGGGTGGAGTGTCCCTTTAACACCTTATAAACTAGACAAATGTACTTGAAACGTTTGAAACTGTCAAAACTTAAAACATTATGTCTCTCTAAAATATTGCAATGGTGAAATGACAATGCCTTTATATCAAAAGTTTTTATGGCTTTCTTAAATAGAGATTCAATAGTTTTAAGACTCGATATGCTAGTTAATGACCAATTTATAAAACAATACTCAATATGTGAAAAAATCATAGTATATAAGAACAACTTGGCTGCTTTGGTATTAAGAAATGGCCTAACTTGTTTAAAATTCTGCAAACTGAATTTAACTTTATTTGCCACCTTTTTTACATATTTGAATGTTAAGGTGGAGTCATATATATATCCTAAATACTTAAAATCATAAACATTATCAAGCTCCTGTCCTCTAAAGAACACATTAGGATGTGACACCTTCATACTTTTTTTTTTGGTGAACGCCATACACTGTTTTTTTGGTGTTTAAATAGAGACATGACTTAATGAGCCAGTCATCAATGTGAGCCATTGTTGATGTAAGTGTGGATGCTACCTCTAGGTAGTTCTTATCATGTGTAAAGATTACAGCATCATCTGCATACATCTGGACATCAACATGTTTACATGCCTCTGGCAGGTTATCAGAGGTGGGTAGAGTACCCAAAAACTGTACTCAAGTAAAAGTACAAGTACTTATAGAAATATTTACTCAAAGTAAAAGTAAAAGTAATAATCTTAATAGTTACTTGAGTAAGAGTAAAAAAGTATCCAATGAAAAAACTACTCAAGTAGCGAGTAACTTACTTCGGATTATATATATATATATATATGTGTGTGTGCATATATATATATATATATATATATATATATATATATATATATATATATATAGAGAGAGAGAGTCTTTACGCAGTAAAGATTTTGTAAAAGGTGTTCTTATTAGATAACATTTGTAAAATTGTTGAACGCATTCACTAAATAAAAGAATCAATTAAACAATTGGATTATTTGTTTTAATTTTTGTTTGATATTAATTTTAGGATAACTGAACTTAATAGTTTTGGACAAAATTAAGAAGGTTAACCTGATTCTACTAAATGGCATTGAATTAACCTTATGTAATAAACTTAAGTCTACTGAAATAAACAATGTTAATTAAATGCTACATAACCCAGTTACGTAGTACCTGTTGACATAAAAAGTAAATCCAAAATATTTTCCAACAAAATTTGGATTAAACATTACATGGTTAAGACATGCGCGGGTGAATTGTTCGCAATAGATCCATAACATGCATTTAGAAAGGACAGATAGGATTGAATTTCTTTTTGTGCAGACTTTAAGTTAACTTTTACCAAAGATTAAAATGTTAAAGTTTAGCGCCTGAAGTGTTTATTAAATTGTCGCTATAGTGAAATTGAAACACAATGTCCCGATTGTATATAACCCTACACGTCGACTTTTAAACAGTAGTCTAAATTCTGAATAAACACATTATATCTGTAAGAATCTTTGAGGTGTGAAAATTGGATTGCGGTTAAACAAAACAAATAAAAATATAGCAAGAAACACTGAGATAATGTCGAGTAGCACAAAAACAGATGCAAAAACTCGATACATTACAATATCGTTCTACAAATAATGGTTTTGCTGTAACACAGTGGTCTTTTCAATACATGTCGGCATTGTGTAATACATATATGGATATAACACCCGCCGCTCGAAGTTATTAAATCAAGCAAATTCATGTGAATACTGTCGTATATGAACAAATAGAAGACTTAAATTATCCTTTAATTTTGCATTAATGTAAAACGCGTTGCGGCAGCATACAGACATAGGCGAGGCAGCTCGCGCGCCTATTGGCTGGTCTGCTGGCAACTGCTTAAGCCTATCGAGCGAGACCTAGAGTGACGTCAGACCCAATGAGGGCGCTTCGCGCCCTCTGCGTCACGTCCCGCCGAAACGGGCGTGGCTTAGGTCTATAAATACCCCTCGCAGGCATTATTTCTCTGGTTTTTCATAGTCGAAGCAACCAGAGCGCGTGCAGGCACGGCAGGATACGCAGTACTCGTTCCTCTCTCTAGAGAGAACCGAGGTTACGTTAGTAACCGAGTACGTTCTCTTACGAGAGATACTCTCGTACTGCGTAGAATACGCTAGGGGAACCTAATGTAAAACGCCGTGCGTGCTGGGATCTGATACCATAGACTCAAGGGCGACAGCCCGGAGTTCATACAGTACATAATCACCCAGGGGACCCACAGGGAGTCCTGGAAGAAAGGGGGGTTAGCCACTATCTTCCTTATAGCAGCATAGAGCAAGGATTGCAGTACTCAATAGCTGCATAACTGACAGCGCCAGCTATGAGATTTTGGCCATACTAGACCGACAGTAGTCTGGCCTGTAGTGCGGGAACCTCTAGGTTGTAAAACCTTATAAATGTAGACGGAGAGGCCCAGCCTGCCGCCATACAAATATCTTGCAAGGCAATCCCACTTGACCATGCCCACGATGAAGCCATGCTTCTCGTGGAGTGCGCTTTGACACCCAGCGGGCACTGCATGCCCTTGGTTGTGTAAGCTAGCGCTATCGCGTCCACTACCCATCTGGATATGGTCTGTTTCGAAGCGGCTTGTCCCTTAGAACGTCCGCTGAACGAAACAAATAGCTGCTCCGTCTGTCTGAAAACAGACGAGCGAGACACATAAGCTCTTAACGCCCTGACTGGGCAAAGGGAGCTTTCGTCCATATTTCCTTCAGTGACCGGCAGGGCAGACAGGGAAATGACCTGTGCTCTGAACGGTGTATTGAGGGATTTAGGAACATAACCGTGCTTAGGTTTGAGTATAACTCTAGAGTCATTCGGCCCAAATTCCATGCACGTCGCGCTTACTGAGAGCGCATGTAAGTCCCCTATGCCCTTCACTGAAGCGAGAGCCAGAAGAAACGCCGTCTTGAAAGACAGGTGTTTAAGATCAATCTCCTGCAAGGGCTCAAATGGATGACCTTTCATGGCTTCCAGTACCGTAGAAAGGACCCATATAGGGACTGTGGGAGGTCTGGGAGGATTCAGTCTCTTAGCTCCACGAAGGAAGCGAATAACTAAATCATTCCTTCCAATAGACTGGCCGAGCGTGGTCGAAGAGAACACTGCTATGGCCGCTACATAGACTTTGAGCGTGGAAGGGGACCTGCCCTTATCCAACAGCTCCTGTAGGAAGGAAAGAACCTCCGTCACACCGCAATACAGGGGTGACACACCACGAGCTGTGCACCAGCTAGAGAACACTGACCATTTTGAGGCATAGAGACGTCGCGTAGACGGAGCTCTGGCCTGTGTGATAGTGTTTAGCACTCCCTGTGGGAGGTCAGCGGGTACCCGTTGATGGCCCACACATGGAGGGACCACAGCTCTGGGTGAGGATGCCAAATCGAGCCGTTGGCTTGAGAGAGGAGATCCCTCCTCAGAGGCACTGGCCACGGGGCGGTGCTTGCTAACTGCATCGCGATTGGGAACCAAGGTTGGCTCATCCAAAGTGGGGCTACAAGCAGCACTGAGCATCCTTCTTCCCTGACCCGTTCTATCACCTGAGTCAGGAGGGAGACGGGGGGAAAAGCGTAGAGAGGACGGCGAGGCCACTCGTGGGTCAGCGCGTCCTTGCTCTTCGAGAAAAATTCTGGACAGTGAGCGTTTTCCTGAGACGCGAACAGGTCTACTTCCGCTCTGCCGAATTTCTTCCACAGCAGCTGGACTGTCTGTGGGTGCAAAGACCATTCCCCTGTCGGAACTTGGTTCCTGGACAGTCTGTCTGGTCCTATGTTTAGGAGCCCTGGCACGTGCGCTGCTCTCAGCGAGAGCAGGTTGCTGCGGGCCCATATCAGGAGGCGCCTGGTTAGCCTGTACAGAGTCAGGGACCTGAGGCCGCCCTGGCGATTTATGTAGGACACCACTGAGACGTTGTCTGAACGTATTAGCACGTGGTGCCCCTGTATGAGGGGACAAAAGCGCGTGAGCGCTTTGCTCACTGCCAACATTTCGAGGCAGTTGATATGTAAGAGCTTCTCCCGCTTTGACCATAGGCCAAAAAACGGTCTGCCCTCGAGCAGCGCTCCCCATCCCGAGGTGGATGCGTCCGTGGACACCACCATCACTCTCGAGGAAGTCCCCAGGCTTACACCTGATTGGTACCAGTCTTTTGCCTCCCAAGGTTTCAAAGCTGCAATGCATGCTCGATTGACCTTGACGCGAAGCCGACCGGAGGCCCACGCTGAGCGTGGTACTCTCTTTCTGAGCCAGAACTGCAGTGGGCGCATGCGCAGAAGGCCCAACTGGAGAACTGAAGATGCTGAGGCCATCAGGCCGAGCATCCTTTGAAAAGCTTTGAGAGGGACTATCGCGCCGCAGCGGAACGCGCCGGCTGCGCGACGAATGTCTAGTGTGCGCTGAGATGACAGGCGTGCTGTCATTAGCAGCGAGTTCAGCTCTATTCCCAGAAAAGATATAATCTGTCTGGGGAAAAGTGAGCTCTTCTCCCAATTCACTGCGAGACCGAGATTCTCGAGGTGATCGAGTAAAATGGTCCTGTGCTCTACGAGCTCTGAGCGAGATTGGGCTAGAATCAGCCAGTCGTCCAGATAGTTCAGCACTCGTATGCCCCGTAATCTGAGGGGTGCGAGCGCTGCGTCCATGCACTTCGTAAATGTACGGGGTGCCAGGGACAAGCCGAAAGGCAGGACTGTGTACTGATATGCCTGGCCCTTGAAGGCGAATCTCAAAAATCGCCTGTGACGTGACGCTATCTGTATTTGAAAATACGCGTCTTTTAGATCTATTGACACAAACCAGTCCCCCTGGCGGACGTGCGCGAGGATTTTTCTGGTTGTGAGCATCCTGAACTGGCGCTTCATAAGCGCTCTGTTCAACTGCCGCAGATCTAGTATGGGTCTGAGACCCCCGTCTTTTTTGGGCACCAGGAAGTATCTGCTGTAAAACCCCCCCTCGCTTTGAGCTTGAGATAGGGGTTCTATAGCCCCTTTGCTCAACAGTTTCAAAATCTCGGCTCGAAGTAGATGGGCTACTTTCGATTCTACCGTGGTCTCGACGCGCGCCATGAAGCGGCGGGGGCGTCGGCGAAACTGCAGCGAATAGCCTCCTTTTATGACGTTCAGCACCCATCTCGAAACCCCGGGAAGCTTTTCCCACGCAGGTGCGCGAGTAGCTAGGGGCCGGATGCGAAGCGCGCTCTGATCGGCTCGCGATGCAGCGGCTTTTGTGTGCTGTGACATAAGCGTCGCGCTCATGACATCTGAGGCAGGGGGCGCGCTGATAACAGCGGGCAGAATGCCCGCGCTCGACTCCTCCGCAGTGTTTAGCTGAGAGGAGGAGGGCTGGGCTAGTTTCATGTCTGTGTGTGGGCGTGGGCGCGGAGCGGCGGGCACGTACACCACCTTTACAGCATTGCTCGCGTGAGCAGAGCATATGCATACGGGTCCTGTATTCACAGGGACCGTGAGACATGTGGGAAGTAGCGTTAGTGGGCACTGGGTAGTGGGCACTTTTGCTACATTTGAAGCGCAATCGATCTGAGTCGATTTTATGTGCGCGCGCCCTGTGTGAAGGGCTGTGCTTGTGTGTAGGAATGGGCGCTGAGTAGCGGGCATTTTTTTCTACACATGAAACACCGTCGGCCGTGGCCGGGACACCAGAAAATACACTCTTTAAGGGATTTATCTGGGTAGCCGTAAAAACGGCTTTTGTGTGCAGGCAAGCGGGTAATGGAACCGGCTTGTTGGCTGCTAAATACGCTGGACCAGTCACATTTCCTGGAACTGGACGAGCGGCAAGCTTTGGTGGAAGTCCGGCCGCAGCGGGACTTGGACACCGTCGCTTTCCTAGGCGTGCTAGGATGATTTCGGGGCCTCTGGCTTCAACACAACCTTCTGCCGCGGGCCACGCGGGGCGGGGCGGCGGCCGGATGAGCGAGAGCGCGGTCTCGAGCTCTGGGCTTGGCGGTGTTGAGAAGAGGAGGCGGCGGGCGGAGGCTTAGGCTGTGAGCTCTGAGCAGACGGTTTCGCACGGCGTGCTGCAGAACTGGAGCGCTTCGGGAGGAAGTGCTTCATGGCCTGGGTCGCTTTCTGCACCTCAGCGAACCTATCGGCGAAATCTTTGACCGAGGTTCCGAAGAGGCCGGCAGGGGAAAGCGGCGCGTCGAGGAACGCGGTGCGCTCCGACTCAGACATGTCAGAGAGCGTAAGCCACAGATGTCTCTCAGACACGGTGAGCGAGGCCATGCTCCGTCCGATGGCCTGTGCTGCTGACTTGGTGGCGCGAAGAGCGAGGTCTGTAGCGCTCCTCAAGTCCGGCACACAGATTGCGTCAGGTCCTTTCTCGTCCAGCTGGCGGAGGAGATCGGCCTGGTATATCTGAAGCGTGGCCATGGTGTGCAACGCTGACGCGGCCTGCCCGGCGGCGGAGAAAGCGCGGCGGAGCAGAGTTGACGTCGTGCGGCAGGCTTTTGAGGGCAGCGCCATCTTAGCACGCCGTCCAGCGGAGGGCGGGCATAAGTGCGCTGCGATAGCCTCTTCAACCGGCGGCAGGGAGTGGTAGCCTCTGTTCTTTGCGTCGTCGACAGCGGAGAACGCCAAAGAGACAGAGGACCGAGTCCTGGTCGAAAAAGGGGAGTCCCAAGATTTAGCGACTTCTTCATGAAGCTCAGGAAGAAAGGGCGCTGGCTTGGATGCAGGTGAAACGCGCTCCCCAGGCAGGAAGTAGCCGTCCAGCCGGTTATGAGCAGGCTGCTCAGGCGTAGTCCACTCGAGGCCGAGGCTCGCCGTGGCCTGAGTGAGCACGCGCATGAGCTCCGCCTCAATGCTCGCTCTCTTTCCCGTAGAAGCACGGGCAGGAGGGGTGGGGTCCTCAGAGCCCGCCCAATCCTCACTGCCTGATGCTATGAGAGAGCAGGAATCCTCCTCTCGAAGCAGCGCGCCGATCTCATCAGCGTCATCGACAGAAGCGGCGGCAGACCGCGGCCGCTGTCCGTCCGTGAGCGAAGCTGATGAAACCGGAGAAGCAGGCGGGCGCACCGGCGAGCTTTGACGGCTGAGAGAGGGCTCCGGGATCCGCTGAGCGCGGCGCTTCTTACGGCGCGGCACAACAGCAGGTGTGGGCGCAGTCTCGGTGAACAGTGCCAAGCGAGTCCTCAGAGTCGCTAAAGGCAACAGCTCGCAGTGATGGCAGCCGCCATCAGCGAGCGCGAGAGCTGCGTGTTCTTGACCCAGGCAGGAAGCGCAGATGACATGGCGGTCCCCGTCGCTGAGTGCGGCTCTGCACGAGCCACAAGCAGGCATCTTGAAAAAGACGCAGCTCTTTTAGATAGTGTGAGTCGCGCCGGCGAACACACACACACAGAGTAATGAAAAGGATATGGGCGCTGGATAGCGCAGCAGGAAGGCGATGAAGGCGGCGCGGCCAGCAGCTTCTTCGACTCGTCCCGCTGAGGTGCTCCTTCAACAGCGCGGCTTCTTCTCGGATCCAGCGATGTGAGTTGCTTCGCTGAAGGATGAAAAATCAGAGAAATAATGCCTGCGAGCGGTATTTATAGACCTAAGCCACGCCCGTTTCGGCGGGACGTGACGCAGAGGGCGCGAAGCGCCCTCATTGGGTCTGACGTCACTCTAGGTCTCGCTCGATAGGCTTAAGCAGTTGCCAGCAGACCAGCCAATAGGCGCGCGAGCTGCCTCGCCTATGTCTGTATGCTGCCGCAACGCGTTTTACATTAATGCAAAATTAAAGGATAATTTTTTTGGCTTCAGTATTCTCGTGGAAAAGGATTTTCCCCTAGCGTATTCTACGCAGTACGAGAGTATCTCTCGTAAGAGAACATTACAATCACACCCGGCATTATAATAAGAATAGTGATGCTAAGAATAAAACCGTGGTAAACAGTTTAAAACAGTCTGTTTTAGAAAAATGAGAACAAAATCAAAGAAACATAACTCAATCTCCATGCTGCTTTTGTTTTTTGCTTCATCCCTTATCTCTGTCTCTCTTGATAATTTTATTATGTATTATACCATATATTATGATCTACCTATATACATGATCTAGTTTTACTTGTACTGTTATTGCCCGATTTTTTTATGAATGTGTTTAATTTCTTTTAAACTCGCACTTTAGATCACAAAGTCTTTATTTAAAGTTAGTATCAGTCTCCAAAAATGTAGGCATTTGCACAAACTCATCCAGCAGAACATCAGTTTCATCATTTGGTGATATAGAATCTCGTCATCTCAACAAATTGTATCTTGTTGAAAAATAAAGTACTGACATTGGTTATCTGTTAGTAGTTAATACAGTTCAAACAAACAGGCAAATGCTAAAAAACAATAGTCACATGACACACTACAAAAGTCGAACTGTCAATGTATATTTCAAACTCCCATTCTGCATATCAAATATTTCACCCAGCTGCCACATACATACACTGTTTACAAGAAAAGTTGAGATAGACACATTAACGAATAGAATAGCAAGTATTTCAATGAAAGTACATCAGTAACAATGTAAAAATACAACAGAAATGAATGAGTGCACTGAGAAGATCATTTATTAAAAAAACAACGTGAATCATTTCAGTGGCGGTGCCTAATTAATTATACAAGTCATTTGCGCAGAATCTTCATGCCGTGAATCTGATGAAAACATCCTGGTCATATTTCACCCCAAAATCAAAAGTAAGAAAATATAAGAAATTGTGTTTTGCATAAAGAAAATTAAGCCTATTTTTTAACCATTAAGATATTTATGCATTTTTCATGACAGTTAAGCCATTTTTACTGTATTACAGACTACATTATGGGATTGACAATTGAGGAGTTTAAATAGGTTAAATCATAAAAATATGAATACAAGGCAAAAACATCAGCGTGAAACTAAACTTGCGCTAGTCTCGTCTCTATTGTGACGAATATTCGAGGCAAACACTTCTAGAACAAGGACAAATGTGGGCGGGGCTTGATTCTGTCTGTGGGGAATTGATTGGATGATTGGATGGTTGAGGTTTGCTATTGGCTGATCTCATGTGAGTGACAGGTTGCCCCGCCCACATCATCAGAGAAGAGAAGAGATGCTGCAAGAGGAAGTTATTCTGATTCCTGAAGATTATTAAAACAACAATGATGTGCACGGAAAAATAATTTAATAATAAACACTGCAATATTCCATAAAAACAAGATTGGTCGATGTTGATTTCATGGTGACTTTAAAACTAGCTTTATTTATTAAAAAAACAAAACAAAACAAAAAATCTTTCTTTCTTCAGATTTTAGAGTTAAATATGACCTGGACGTGTCCGTGAGATTCATCGAGACACTAATCATCCTCAACCGTCCCGATGAAGCACATCAGCTGCTCAAGTCAAGCACCAAATGTTCATAAATCCGTGTTTGCCCCTTAAAACTAGAGCCAAGAAGGAATTCCCTGTTGTCAATAAACACCAGAGAGAAAGCCCTGGGTGCTTGAATGTTCATCTCCTGGAAGTGGATGAACTGTCTCTTCTTTGCGTCCCAGCGATAGACGCGAGTGAAGGCATAGTCGCTGCCCAGGATGGCGTACTGCCAGTTGGCTATGGAGAACGGCTGGAAGACCATGGAGCCGCGAGAGGCCATGGTCTGGATCTCACTGAACATGCTGCCATCCCACTTCATCACCTTGGAGTCGCCGATGAAGCGGGTCAGACATATGTAGAGCTCGCTCTTCACCGTGAAGTGTTTGACCGCGTACACGTCCTCCATCTCTGGGATATCGGTGCGCCGCTCGAACTGCTTGTTGCTTCTGCTCCACTGGTAAATCACCGGCCGCTGAGAACTGCTGGACAAGATCAGATGAGGCTTCCCCGAGATGTCTAGGTACTCCACGTCTGTGTCGCGGTGCCAGGGGTGCAGGGACTGATGGGAGTAGAAGCCGTTGCCGTTCCATCTATAAATAGTCGTGGAGCCGGCTTTGGAGCTGTCGGCAATGATGAAGAAGGACTCTCCGTCGACGTGGAATATTTCCACGTCATTTGGCTTTCGTATTTTCAGAATGTCGATGTCTTGAATTTTGATGAATTTGTTTGCGGAGACGTCTCTCTTGAAGATGTGCGAGCCGCCGAACAGTTGAGCTACTATGATGAAGAGTTGACTGTCAATGACTAGCGGTTTGCAGATGACAGATGAAGTGCCTACGGGAGGAGGAGAGATGTGAAGAGTCGTTACTGTATCATATTTAATCATTAAAAGCCTCTAAATGATCTGATAAACATGTCGCACATGCGTTCTGTCATCTGACTCTTAGTTTAGACTTCTTTTATCAAGAAAAATATATACTTTTAGTGTAATTGTATAAATGTCCACCTTCACGTGTCTTTCTGCTGTGAAATCTTTACTGATTTTTATCATATAAATGCAAGAATAACTTTTACACTGCGAGCATTATTTCAAGATGAACACATACTGGACTGAAGCAGCTTTGTTTACTTATTATTCATATGTATATGAAAACTTTTTTTTTTTTTTGAAAAACAATGTGTCAAATGTTTCATTTGTCAGGGTTTACGGGGTTAAAGCTGTACGAAACAAAGGCTTGAGAAACAGTTCAATGTCATATTTTCATCCAAAAAATATAAAACTTTTGCCTGATTAATGTAAAAATTACAACCAGTGGAATGTTAGAAAGTTACACATTTAGCAGAAAAAATTAAATAAAATAAAAAACGTTACAGTCTATTTGGATAGGAGTCTATCAGCTTGGTACATCTTGACTTGGGAATATATTCACACTTTTCTTTGCAAAAACGTTCCAGATCTGTTATATTGTGAGGGCTTCTCCTGTCCACGACCCTCTTCAGGTTCACACACACATTTCACTAATTTTCCTTCACTTTTTACATCACAAAAACCAACTGTTTTAAAAGGGATGTGTAGACTTTTTTATACCCACTGTACTGTATTATTCTCATAAATATTATGTGTAGAGTTAAACATCAACTCCTTGCGACGTTTCCACCACTATTTGCTTACTTGTGATGTTATCGAAGTTTCGGAACTCCATTTGCACATGATCCCATTCCATGAAACTACACCTGCCAATGAACGGCTGGGCGAATACCACAAACTGGTCGCCACCAAATGCAAAAGCTTCGACTGAAATGGACTGAAATTCGAGAGACTTCAACAGCGGAAAATCTGTAGAACAAACAGACAAATGTTAAGCTCTTTTGATGTCAAGTAACACAAAGTGGTCTGTAACGAAAATGATAAAAACCTGTTGTTATGCAATCAAATGACTGCGCCACAAGGTCATTGATTTTCCTGTCCTGGTAAGATTCAGGGCCACTGCAATAGATCTCATCCACAGTTGCATTTGTGTGAAACATCCAGTCGACTAACCACTTTAACTTACAGTCGCAGCTGAAAAGATTTCCTCTCAGATCCCTGGACAAATGAATAAAAGTTTCAGTCTAGAAGCTTGTATATCATTGACAGTAATTCAAATGATATCACAAACATTGCACACTCGCATACATACACTTTAGTCAAAGCTTCCATCCCTTTGAAAAGATCTTTAGGTAGTGTCTCCAAATGATTGTACGCCAGACTTCTGCAATAACATTAGTCAAAAACCAAATGGTAGTTTACATCAGTAAAAAGAAATGGACCAATTTTTATTGTGTGCAAAGGTTTTTTAAAGAGTAAAACCTGGTTTGCTGACTGCTTCTTCAAACATCAGAGAAATAACATGAATAATTAACTAATAAAATGCAGACAATTACAAATGCAGACTATGGAAGCTTGTTTCTGCCACGGATTAAAAAATAAAAAAGGTAATTGCAACTTTTTATCTCACAATTCTGACTTAGTCACAATTCTGACTTGTTTTCTCAGAATTAATTGTGAGATATAAACTTGTGAGACAAACTCACAATTGTGAGACAAACATTTCAGATATTTCTTATTCCAGTGAGGAAACAAGCTTCTACAGCAGACACTTTGTATATTGTAAAAGTATGAAGTAAATGTTTTGTATATATTTAAAAAAATAATTTTTTACATTCTAATTATGATGGCAATGTTTTAATGTGGATGAATAAGAGAAATGATCGACAACATTTCAGTCGTACTATGCAGAAATGCTCACAAGTGTATTAAGGACTTGAGTCCTCTGAAGGCGAAAGGTGATATGGACTTGATTTGGTTATTTTCAATGAACCTAGAAGAAAAACAAACATTAAAGTGATGCACAAGATTTAAGCATTCAAAACAGTCATTATACACAAGGAAACACATGAATCATCAGATCAGCTGTTTTTCTGTCATTGAGTTCTTCATGCAGTGCTGATTGCTCATATAAGTGTTCTGTGAGACACTTACAGATACTCCAGATGAGGAAGGCCAAGAAACGCATCTTCATTTATAGATTCAAAGACGTTTGCTGTGAAAAGACTAGAAGAGATAATTTAGGGTGAATACAGGACAGTAAAGGGTATTTGTCTTTATGTGTATGTGATTACATTAATAAAATCTGCATTAGGTTCATCTGAAAGTATGGAATCACAAAAAGTCATGCCATATTTGGACAGCAGTGCTTACAAAGGCTTATGTTAAAGTACTATCATATTAAAAGTATGTAATTTCCCAAAAATGGTACATTTGTCTTTCTGAACGGGTATATGATGATACTGTGTGGTATTGAAGCGTCCATTATAGCGCGTACATTGTAGCGCGTACAATGTCCCCACTTTAACGTGTTTATGACCTGTTAAATATCTGATGGTCTAAATGCAACAGATTTTGTCATGCAAATTTTGTTTTGTAAACAAAGCTGAATTTCTTTCCCAAAATATCAAAATCACACCCCAAATTCCCTGCTTGCTACAGTAGCCACGCCCCAAACTCTCAGTCTGCTACAGTAGCCACGCCCCAAACTCTCAGTCTGCTACAGTAGCCACGCCCCAAACTCTCAGTCTGCTACAGTAGCCACTCCCCAAACTCTCAGTCTGCTACAGTAGCCACACCCCAAACTCTCAGTCTGCTACAGTAGCCACGCCCCAAACTCTCAGTCTGCTACAGTAGCCACGCCCCAAACTCTCAGCCTGCTACAGTAGCCACGCCCCAAACTCTCAGTCTGCTACAGTAGCCACTCCCCAAACTCTCAGTCTGCTACAGTAGCCACGCCCCAAACTCTCAGTCTGCTACAGTAGCCACGCCCCAAACTCTCAGTCTGCTACAGTAGCCACGCCCCAAACTCTCAGCCTGCTACAGTAGCCACGCCCCAAACTCTCAGTCTGCTACAGTAGCCACGCCCCAAACTCTCAGTCTGCTACAGTAACCACACCCCAAACTCTCAGTCTGCTACAGTAGCCACTCCCCAAACTCTCAGTCTGCTACAGTAGCCACTCCCCAAACTCTCAGCCTATATAATAATACGGTGCAGCAGCAGTCCACCTCCAAGGAGATGGATGTGTTGAGCATCGAGTTAAGGGAATTGAAGATTCGTTAGAACTACTATGGCGCTGGAGGGTAAGGCATAAATGGCAGCCCCAGCCATTAACAAACTCCTTCAAAAACATTCAGTTCGGTTATTTCCTGCCAGTATGCTTAAGGTCACCGAAGTGGCTGTTCCAATTACACCAGAAGCCAGTCTCGAAAGGATGGTACCCTTAGTAGACTATCTGACAGAATGGAAGAATCTGCCAAATATATCTCAGTGTGTCCTGCAGATCATAGAGTAAGGCTACAGAATCCAGTTCGGTTCTCCTCCGCCATGCTACATTGGGGTGTTGCTCACGTTAGTGGATCCCGAGCAGGCTATGGTAATGGAGCAAGAACGCTGTTAGGGAAGGAAGCTCTAGAGCAGGTGTATTCACCCGACAGAGAATCGGGTTTTAACAGTCGTTACTTCATTATTCCGAAAAAGAATGGGGGGTTACTTCCCATAATAGATCTTCAACAGTTGAATCGTGCAGTCAAAAAACTCAAGTTCAAAATGCTGTCAGCTCTGACCCCGCTCAGGCTGCAAGGCATACGCATTTTGAACTACATAGACGGCTGCTTGATTCTAGCTGAGTCAGAGCAGTTAACGGTTCGGCATCAAGATGTCGTCCTCGCACACATGCAGAAATAGGGGTTGAGACTCAATGCCAAGAAGAGTGTGCTTTCTCCACTACAGAGAACTACTTTCCTTGGTGTGGTTTGGGATTCAGTCACGATGCGAGTCGTTCTATCGCCCGCTCATGTAGCTGCTATCCTCACAGCCACGGAAGAGTTAAAGCTAGGCCAGTCACGCACTGTGAAACAGTTTCAGAGACTGTTAGGCCTCATGGCAGTGGCGTCCAATATGAGCAATATGTCTGCTGTACGTAAGACCTTTGTAGTGTTGGCTCAGGACCAAAGGTTTCTACCCGAGGGGAAACCCACTTTGTATGATCAAGATCACGCGGCGGTGTCTCTGTGCCTTGGTTATATGGAGGAAACCTTGGTTCCTATCCCAGGGTCCAGTGTTAGGAGCTCTTTGCCATCGAGTTGCGCTCTCGACAGATGCTTCCCTTAGTGGCTAAGGAGCGGTAATGGAAGTCCGCTCAGCTCAGAGTCTCTGGAGGAGTCAACATCTTTCATGGCACATAAATTGCCTGGAGATGATGGCAGTCTTCAATGCGTTGAGACACTTCCTCCCAGACCTGAGGGGCCATCATGTGCTTGTCCAGTCAGACAACACATCGGTGGTCTCCTATTTAAATCATCATAGGTATCTGCATTCACGTCCACTATGCAAACTGGCACACCAGATTCTCTTGTGGTCCCTAGGGAAGCTGCTCTCCCTGAGAGCAGTTTAAATTCTGAGGCATCAGAACGTAGGAGCAGACATCCTGTTGAGGGAGGGGCTGAGGCCCGGGGAATAGAGGCTCCACACTGAGGTGGTGGAGCACATTTGGGAGGTTTATGGCCAGGCACAGGTGGATCTGTTCGCATCTCAGGATACAATGCACTGTCTACTTTGGTTCTTCCTCACACACCCAGCTCCCTTGGGGCTGGACATTGTGGTATAGATATGGCCAAGGCTATGTCCGAATGGTTTTCCCCTGATTACTCTGCTTCCAGGAGTTCTGGAGAAGGTCTGCCAGGGCGGAATAACGTTTTTTTTTCCCTTCAAAATACTTTAATAGTTAAAATACATAGCTAAAAGTGAGACTGTGTGTATTGTGATGCTGTATTATTCTGCTGGTTAAAAATGTATTATGCAGTAATATTGCTCTGAGCGTGTGTGTGTGACAGTGATTCATCAGCACACATGTCAGTCAGCGCGGCATCGCACTTCAAGTTCGTAGAGAGCTTTATTCAGTCCATTTTAAATTCTGATTTCGGCTGGAATTAGCTGAGGTGACGTGACGCTAACAGACAGCAGACAATCGGCTAGTCGTGACAGCAGTGGCAATCCACCTGTCACTCAAGTGGCCACGCCCTTAATTATGCAGAACTTTAAGGCTTAATGTAATTTAAACGTATGAGTTATAAAAAAAAATTCACCTCCCTCACAGTTGTCATGAAGGGCAAAACTATACAGACCAAATCCAATTTTAGCACCTGGCTGTAAACATGTTTTTTTTCTGCTGTAAAGTTGGGCATTTTAACATGGGGGATATATGGAATTGACTCCCTTTAGGAGCCTGTCTCTAGTGGCCAGTCGATTAATTGCAGTTTAAGTCACTTCCTTGTTGGCTTTACGAGAGTCTGTAAGGTTGCCGCTCGTTTTTAACATTGAAAATCTTACATAGCCCACCTCACCTTTAAGGTTACAAAGTGTTTATACAAATTTATACTTTAAAAATGTATATTATAGTGTAGCTATATAACGTTTTTTTCTATTACGTTATTTTTCTAATGTGCTGTAAAGTAGATATGTATTATTTATTTAGATGTTTTAGTTATTTATCTTTTCTTAAAATCAACATATTTATTTTAGTCAATGTTTCATTTATTTTATTCAATTTATTTATTTAGTTTAATCTCATTTTTATTATTTTATTTATTTGTACACTGTTTCTCTTTAGACTTCACCCCTTTCCCAGTTTTAAACCCTGTTCATAAAGTATTATGAACACTATTATAAAGTAGGCTACATACAAACTGCACTGATCAGATAGAACACACACAGACACACTCTCTCTCTCTCTCTCTCTCTCTCTCTCTCTCTCTCTCTCTCTCTCTCTCTCTCTCTCTCTCTGTGTGTGTGTTATGAAGTGATGTTGAAGTCTTACAGCAGATGGAGGGCTGGTGTGTGAATGAAACTCTCTTTAGGGATTTCATTAAAGCCAGACTTGACGAACGATCTGAAAAAAAAAAAACATCAATATCTGATCACAGGTAGCGACTTAATATTAATAAAAATACTAATACTAATAATATTGACACATTGTTATTACAGTTGTGATTGCTTACAGTGAGATGACATCTGGCGGGAAGCTCCTCGGTATTGATGCAGTATTGGCACATACGGCGTTATCTTTACTGCATGTACATGATGGGAAACAGCGCGCGTGCCTCCTCCTGCTGCCGTGCACGAGCATCAACAAACACAACAAGCAGAAGAACACAGTCCGCCTGAAAGACATCATTACAACCAAATATGGCCCTGAATGTTTAATGGTCACCGATACAGTCCCGACGATTGCGCTGCTGCGAGCCACGATCTCATAACGGAAATAAACCGATGAAAGGAATAACAAACGATAACGAATTATTTATTTTATTTATTTTTTTGCCAGATCAGTGTAATATGCACATGCAGATCGAATCCATAGAAATCACTGTAGCAGAGAATGGGCGGGGCTTAGTGGATCCACGGTGGTCTAAAATTAGCCAGATATACTACGAGTCTACATTATTCTCGAATTGTACGTATTGTATTGTTATCTTAAATTGTGTTGTCTTTTAAAAAATTGTCCGCGACTTCAAATAATTGATCCAGGCTGTACTGAGTTGTCACGTGGTTCTTGCTCCTTTTCTCCGCGCTGGTCTTAAAGGGCCAGTAACAGTAGTTTGTTTATTGGCTAATGCGTTTTTTTTTCTTCATATTTTTATTTAATAATGTACTAGAGCTTTGCGACGCGGATTTCGATTTGTATATCAGGTGAAACACTTGTAAATCGCTAGATTTAAAAGTACTATTTTATGTTTTAGTCTACAACCGTTTGTACTTGCAGAAGTCAGACATTTGAATGTGGCTCAATGGAGGATTCCGCTTCACGAGCCTCAGCTGCGCCCTCTGGAGAACAACACATTTACCAGTTAAAGTCACCATGAAATAAAAAATTTTAAAAAATCCTATTTTTATGGAATACTTTTATATGATCCATGCACATCATTATTGTTTTAATAATCTTCAATCAGAATAACTTCCTCTTGTATCATCTCTTCTCTTCTCTGATGATGTGGGCAGGGCAACCTGTCACTCACATGAGATCAGCCAATAGCAAACCACAACCATCCAATCAATTCCCCACAGACACAATCAAGCCCCGCCCACATTTGTTCTTGTTCCAGGAGCGTTTCACTCGGATATAAGGCACAATAGAGGAGAAAAGACTATGAGACTTCTGTTTCATGCCGACATTAAGGGCCAGTAACATGGTGAACGCCACAGACAGCAATGAGCGTCACTACATGACCAAAGCAAAAATCATAAGACTATAGAAAAACATAATGCTTAATGCTAAATGTTAAACATAATGCTAAATATGCTTAGATATGTTACAATAATATTTCTTTAAAGGGCACCTATTATGCAAAATTCACTTTTACATGGTGTTTGAACATAAATGTGTGTTGGCAGTTGTGTACACAACCACCCTATAATGATAAAAATCCAACCAGTGTTTTTTTTTTAAATCCCCAAAAATCATAAGCACTGTCTCAGAACGAGCTGTTCTCAAAATCTATGCAATGTGACGTAGAATTGCACAAGCCCCGCCCACTGTAATGTATTGTCAATATGGCAATGTTTCTTTAAGTGGTGCTTCAGCCTCTGTATTTATTGTTATGACTCCTCCCTCTGATATGTGTTCCGGTGCTGAGGAATAAACAACAGTGAGCATGGCTCGGTACTGAAGTTCTGTGTCAGTCGTATTATTTTACATGGTGTCAGAAGTCTGTCAGGAACAGATAAGAAAAAAATGGCATTATCACAGTTTGATCACCCTAGGATCGACTGGGATGCTCCTGATCTGTACCAAGAGTTTGAAAGATTTCAAAGTCACGTCACATTCGTTTTTGACGGCCCGCTATCGGAGCAAACAGCGAAGCAGCGTGCAGGCTGGCTGGGCACGTGGATTGGCGAGCAAGGTAGAGAGATATACAAGACTCTGCACTAGGGCGAAAGTGAGAGAGATGACCTGTCCAAAGTTCTGGATAAATTCGCCAACTATGTAAGGCCGAGAAAAAAACAAGAGAATAGCTAGACATCGCTATAAACAAAGAAAGCAAGGAGTCACTGAAAGTTTTGACCACTTTGTGAAGGATTTGAGACTCATGCTCATGGATTGTGAGTATGCTGATCCAGATGATATGTTAATCAACGCGATAATAGCGGGTTGTCACAAACCAAACCACTGGGTGGCAGTATGCCGCAAGAGATCAGTGAACACAGTCAGTGTGGAGCTGCAATCAGAAACAGAGGATGAGGAAATGCTGAGCATAAATGTCACACGGACAGAAGATCAGAGTGATGATGATGATAAGTGGACAGCAGATTTCGAAATACTGTCTAAAAAAGTACCAATCAGAATTGATACTGGTGCAAAATGCAACACACTGACTTAAGACAGTTATCAGTCACTTCCACATGATGGTGAGCTCAAAAGCTCTAATCGAGTGCTAAAGTCCTACTCTAATAACAAGCTAAAGCTAATAGCTGCAGTTGATCTTCTGGTTAATTACAAGAATACTGAGATATCAGCAGAATTTGAGATTGTGGGCATTTTTCAAGAAAATGTGCTCAGTGGGCCAACAGCAGAAGCATTAGGTTTAGTAACACGTCTCAATGCACTGCAGCCTTCTAACAAAGAAAATAAAAAGCTGAATTCTGGTCAGAGGACAACAAAAAATGTGCCGGCTGGACTAGATGATTATCCAGAGCTGACTCACACTACTGGAACCTTGCCGGGCAAATACACAATTAAAATTGATCCTGATGCAAAAGGTGTGGTCCATCCTGTCCGACGACAACCAGCGGCACTGAGAAAAAAAAAATAGAGAAGCTACAAGAGATGGTTAAAGATGGACACATCGCAAAAGTTAACCAACCGACCGAGTGGGTGAGCTCGATGGTAGCAGCAGTACGCAATGGCAAGATAAGGATCTGCATCGACCCGAGTGACTTAAACAAGGTCATAATGCTCTCGTTACCCAATGCGCACCATCGAAGTGCCTGGTGCTAAAGTTTTCTCAGTCTTGGATGCTAAATCTGGCTTCTTACAAATAGAACTAGATGAAGCATCATCACTGCTGACCACCTTTAACACGCCAATTGGTAGATTTAGGTGGCTTAGACTTCCTTTTGGCCTAAAATGCTCACCAGAAATTTTCCAGCGCATTATGGATGAAATGCTTGAGGGCATCAGCGGGGCAATCAGTGTCATGGATGACATCCTTATTGCAGCACCTTCAGCTAAGGAGCATGATGAGATCCTTCAAAAAGTAATTCAGAGAGCAACAAGCTCAGTCTCAACTTTGATAAATGCCACATCTAGAAATCTTCCGTGCCCTACCTGGGACATCTGATAACATCAGACGGTTTGAGGGCAGACCCAGTGAAGATAGAAGCTGTTAAGTCCATGCCAGAACCAGCAGACAAGGATGGTGTCCGTTGTTTCCTGGGTTTCGTCACCTACCTGTCAAAATTCTTGCCAAACCTCAGCGAAGTTGACGCTCCTCTGAGGCAGCTCCTGAAAGCTGACGTTGAATTTGTATGGCAACCAGCACAACAGCAAGCCTTTGACAAACTCAAGGACTTATGCACAAAGTCGCCTGTGCTAAGTTTTTTTGATCCGTCCAAACCTGTTGAGATTTTCTGCGATGCCAGCAGCAACAGCCTCGGTGCGGTTCTACTGCAAGACAGTCATCCAGTTGCATTCTCATCCAGGTCACTGACAGATACCGAAACGCGCTACACGCAAATTGAGAAAGAGATGCTCTCAATAGTTCATGCTTGTGTCAAGTTCCATAATTACATATTTGGAAACCACGTAACAGTGTATAACGACCATAAGCCTCTGGAAGACATTTTCAAAAAGCCACTGCTCTCTACCCCAATGCGGATACAGAGAATGCGTCTTCGTCTGCAGTGGTATGATCTGACTGTTAAATACAGATGAGGAAAGGACATGGAACGGTCGGACACACTGTCTGGAGCTCAGCTGCCAGAGAACAAGCCTGAGATGGAGGGTTTTGAGTGTATCTCCATGCTCAACATTGTTTCAGTCAGTGAGCAGAAGTATTCAGAGCTCCAGAACTGCACGAAAAATGAGCTCAACTGCCTCCAGCAAACAATCCAACAAGGCTGGCCAGACCACAGGCGTGACGCGCCTAATGCAGTACAACCATATTGGGACTCTCGAAGCCAGCTTGCAGCTTCAGATGGTGTTGTTTATAAAGGCCTGCGTATAGTGGTACCCCCTTCTATAAGAGAACACATGCTGAAGCTTATACATCAGTCTCACTTAGGAATAGTGGAGAGCAAGCAGAGAGCTTGTGAGGTCCTGTACTGGCCAGGCAGGAGTTCTGAAATTGAACAAATGGTGAAGAACTGCGGCAAGTGTGCAGACTTTCAGAACTGGCTGCCTAGGCAACCACTAAAACCAACAGAAACACCTGATCTTCCATTCGAAGAAGTAGCTTCCGACCTGTTCGAGTTTGAAGGAAACCATTACGTTTTGCTGGTGGATTACTACTCAAAATTCATCGAAGTAGATAAGTTGAAAGACCTACATAGTCATGCTGTCATAGAAAAGCTTAAGGCTCAGTTCAGCAGACATGGCATCCCCACCATCCTTCGAACAGACAATGGTCCACAATATGCAGCGGATGCGTTCAAGGATTTCTGCCGAAGTTATAGAATTGTGCACAAGACATCGTCACCAAACACGCCACATTCCAACGGTGAGGCAGAGCGTGCAGTCCAGACTGTTAAGAAACTTTGGTCCAAGGCTACAGAAAAACACCTTGCGCTGCTTGACTACAGAACAATGCCAATAGAGTCAGTAGGCCTGTCACCAGCTCAACTGCTCATGGGCAGACAGCCCCGTAACAACCTGCCTGCTGCTCGTCTGTTGCTCACACCGCACTGAAGCCTGGAGATGAAGTAAGGGTGCAACCACACGGCGGCAGTCACAAGTGGTCTCCTGGAGTCGTAGTGAAAGAGCATTGTGCCCCAAGATCTTATGTTGTGGACTGTGTAAGTAGAGAGTACCGCCGCAACATTCAGCATCTTCGTAAGAGCACAGCAGCTGCTAACGAGTCCCGTCACAGGCTTAGTGATGATCAATGGTCAGAAATAGTAGAGCCAGAAAGTGTTGAGGAGCCAAACTCTGTGGATCGTCCTGGTTCCTCACAAACATCCTACAGAACTAGGGGCTGCTAAGCAGACACTGCTGTTGTAAACTCAGAATCGAAGACCAGGAGACTTGGTTGTTTCTTCAGCAGTATTGTTTATTGAAAACACGAGCTGTCGGTAGCTGCAGTCAATGTGAATGTTCTCTTACAGTTTATATACATTTAGGGGCAGGAACCAAAACTGTGTGATGAGACAGGTTTCAGAACCTGTTTTAGACTGAGAGTGCTGCCCACCCTAACCCACTCAGCATATCTATTCAAATGCTGAGACCCGAGTACAGGACTGGCAGGACTTTCTTGCTAAAACACAAACTCCAAGAGCCATTAAGAGTTTCAGTAAAACAGGACTGACCGGAGTCTTTTGCTAGAAAACTCTGATAATAATAATTTATACCTAACCTTAACATGCTAATTCAATGTAAACCTAAATTAAACAATTTAATACATTTGTAATCCCACACTGCCAACTGGGCAGTACACTACCAGGCGAGGCAGAGTTGTGAAGCCTCCTGACAGGCTCTGCTTGTAGTTAGGGAAAGGCGTGGTAAAGACGCCTTTTGGAAGTGATGTGCTAGAAACCTCTCCTTCCTCGTTACTCGTGTTGTTGTTCATTGCTGTAATCATTTTGTCAGTGATTAATCTGAATACAAAGGAGTGCTAATGTTCTTGATTATAGGGATGTGCAAGTTTTAGGCAAAATTCCATAATTGAAAAAAAAAAAAAGTTTAATATTGGTAATATCTGTTTATGTGCACAAAGTGGTTGTTAGCTTGGTTATTGCTTTATGCTTAGGAGGGGAGATGTAATGTATTGTCAATATGGCAATGTTTCTTGAAGTGGTGCTTCAGCCTCCGTATTTATTGTTATGACTCCTCCCTCTGATATGTGTTCCGGTGCTGAGGAATAAACAACAGTGAGCATGGCTCGGTACTGAAGTTCTGTGTCAGTCGTATTATTTTACACCCATGACTGTTGATTGACACTGCAGTTTGAGCATAGACCCGCCTTTAGTGAGCTAAACACAGACCGGTGAGTCCGCCATTGTTTCGACGCTGGAGCAGCTGTAGAACGTCTCCTAAAGCGATTGAGGTGTTTTGTTTTTTGGATGTTAGAATAAACATAGCAGTCTTCATTTACTCTCGTTGTTACTGGAGGATTGATCTGTACAACTGCTCTCGTGAGCTCTCGTGAACTCCCAGCTTACAGTCTCCGGAGCGACAGTACTAACGTTACTGATCACAGCAGAAATGAAAGTGAGCGGTGAGCACGCACTTTATGACAGCTCAAGCTCATCGAGTCGTTTTACAGATATACAGTTTACCAGTTTATAAAGCACCCACTGAAAAGGTGTGTATATATTTGTTAACCTGTTAACCGTTGCCAGAGCGCGGGCGCACTGAAGCGTTTTTTTTTATATATAGTTCAAAGTTACTATCAGATTTAATGTTATACCTTGACAAACTATACATCATTAAAAAGATATAAGACTCAAGTTTCAGTATTTGACCACTATTGTATTCTGAGAAACTTATAGCGACAGTTATTTCTTAATTTGTGTCAGGAGTTATGAAATGAAAAAATGAGTCGATACCTTTGATATGAATTATGCGCGTCAGCCGCTTTCATTCATAAAAAACTCCCGTGCTGTCGTCATGACAGCGATTCACAAAACAACGTCCTTCAGGGCTTTTAGCTCAAAAATGTCCATATTTGGAGAAATATTGATAGATTCTCATAGAATTAAATCAGATTTCTATAGACAGGAATAATATTTATTGTATTTATACCCACATGCGTCGATGTAATCATTATGAGCGCTTAGATACTCTGATACTGTGTTTTCAATTCATACCAATAGCCTGAGGGCACTATTATGCACAATAATAGTCCATATATGGAACATGAAGAAGAACCATGATCATGTGACATTCCAGGACGTCAGTGATACACACAAAGCTAACAAGAGATCGTTGTAACATGCAGATACAGACATTTTGAAGACAATAAACATGTTTGCAATGATATTTGAGTTACCTGTGTTTTTCAAGCCATGCCAGGTATTTCCATAATAATAGATTATATTTATAATGTAATGCTAATCTATATAGACTATCATTGTGCAGAATCCTACACCAATAGTATATTTTCTGTCTGATTTTTTTATCTGAAGCCAAATTAGATCACAGAAGATTATTTAAAATACTCACTTGCGTTATAAAGTAAGTTTGGAGCACAAACATGGTTTTAATCTCATAAATTGTCGTGTATTGATGGTGTGCTAAGCTAACATGCTAGCTAGCCCTAGGTGCACCTGCCACCTAGAAGTTATACTTTTATGATTTTTTGAATGCTTACTGAAATGTTTCTTTATTCAAGAAATGCATTTGATACAGTTTAAAATGTGAGGTGAACTTTGAGAAAAGAAATTAGGGACTGAAACCCTATGAATAGCCTGTGAATAGCCAGTCGTTAGTAACTATAATGCAGACAAAAGAAATGCATATTTAGAGCCATAACCAGGCTGGAGAGGTGTGAATGTGTGCAGGGGGAGACTGAGACTGAATGGGGCTCGTCTGCACCACAAAACAATAGAGACAATATACTGGATAGATGCTTAGAAGATGGCAATAAACATCAGTTGCATTTTAGAGTCAAATCAAAATAAAGTAATTTGACATGGTCTTGAAAAACTTTTAACTAAATACAGAGTTTTGGACTTATTATCTTCAGATTTTAAACATAAAATGTTTAGACATGTGGCTTTAGCTGTAGTGCATTTCTAGATTGCTACAGTGCCAACTTCAATTTTATTTTCATAAGGATGTTTCATAAAAAATAATTTCTAATAACTTTACAAAACTTTGAAACTATTTATAACAATTTTTTTCATTATGACAATAATTAATTCTACATTTACAATAAACTGCCAGGTGTCAGCTTTCAAATGAGATCATACTTGTGCACTTCTGCAGTTTTGATCACTGACCCGAAGCTACACTGGGACTCCTGAGCCAGACTGTTCTTATGAAATGGCGTATGTATGACATGCCAATTCGTATTTCCATTTTTGGCGTGTTATCAACACGCATAATCGATTTTCAGCGTGTTTATCAACGCCGTTGACTTAACGTTACATTACTGTATATAAATATATATTACCTACTACCCCAACCGCGTCCCTAAACCTACCCGTCACTGAGGTTAATCCCATTTATGAGTGTTCCCCTACCATCCTAGGAAAAAAAATATTGCTCCCCAGATGTAGATATACATTTTGCTCCGTTTCGCTCGGACATTTAACGGCGTACACGCGGAATCACTCTGACGTTTAATGGCGTTGACATACACGCGGAAGATGACAGTTTGTTTCGGCATGGACATACATGCGGATAGCTCAAAATGCGTATAAATAACTTTAAAGTCAAGTGGCGTGTATGTTTACGCAAAGTCATGATGTCATGTTGCCTGAGCTGAATAATTCCATGTTTTTCCACGGCGGCAGAGCGCGAATGCAGCTGTGGGTAACCGTGATACCTCTCGGAGGGACACGAGCTTTCAGCCAGAGTTGAAGTGGTCTCATATGCAGCAGACCCAGGTGACACACTGAGGAAGCCGCTGCCATCTGTCCCACCAGTCTCTGAAAATCCTTCAGCGAAATAGACCTGCCCGGTTTGAAGAGACTCAGAGATGATCTTAGAGCCTCTACTCACCCCGGGGAGAGACGGGCTTGCATCCTCACCGAATCCAAACATACCCCCAAAAAAGTAGTGGTTTGACTCGGTGTGAGCACACTTTTCTGGACGTTTACTCGCATTCCAAGCGTATTCAAGTGGCGAAGCAGAGCTTCCACATGGCCGATTAGCATTTCTTTCGAGTGAGCTAGAATCAGCCAGTCGTCCAGGTAGTTTAGAATGCGCATTCCGCTCGACCTGAGGGGAGAAGTGCCTCCACCTTTCTTCGGCACTACGAAGTAGCGGCTGTAGAAGCCGCTTTCCCTCTCGTTCAGGGGAACCGGTTCTATCGCTCCTTTCTCGAGCAAGCCGCAAACTTTCTGCCTCAGGACGTGAGCGTTTTGGGGCAAAGTTAATGAAGGGATCATGCCGTGGAAGCGGGGTGGTCTGCGTTTGAACTGAAGCGTATACCCGTGCCGAATTATGTTCATTACCCACGGCGAAATGCCCGGAATAGCCGCCCATTCGGCTTGAAAGTGACTCAACGGATGCATTTCTAAACCTGCGGTCATCGCCGCTGCCGGTGGGCTTATAGTTATGAAACGTGACCCTGCGCTGCTCATGGGCAGGGAAGGTAACACAGTGTGAGGTGTAAGAGGGAGAAAGAGCTCTTTTTGTGAAGGTGTGACATGCTTTATTGAACAATCGCTTGAACATCAAACAACATTCACAACATTCAAACACTCGTCGCTCAGTGTGGAACCCTGAGCCAACGATGAATGGGAGCGATGCTAAGGTGGTGCTGCCCGGCGCGGGATGACGTGGCTCATAGCCTTCGCTCGCTTTTGGTCTCTGAATAGCGCTCCGTCACCTTCTCTACGGTGTCCCCGAAGAGGCCGGCCGGGGTGATCGGTGCGTTCAGCAGCGTCTTCCGGCCTGCTTCCTTTACGTCGGAGGGTGAGCCACAGGTGTCTGTGGAGAACCACGAGGAAGCCCATAGAGCGGCCGACTGCCTGGGCGGAGCGCTTGGTCGCCATTAGGGCGAGGTCTGTCGCCGAGCCGAGGTCTCGGATGACGCCAGAGTTGACTGAGGCGGCGCCATCCAGAGACTTAAGCAGTTTTGCCTGCAGGACTTGGAGGATAGCCATTGCGCGGACACCGCTTCCCCTGCCGCTCCGTAGGCTTTGTCTGCATGATGGGCCGTGAACCTGCAGGGTTTGGATGGCAGGCTGCGGTCCGAGCCCAGAGCAGGTGTCGACGGGCAGAGATGGGTGGCGACGGTCTCCTCCACGGGGGGCATCCGCAAATAACCATGTGCCTCCGCATCGTCGACGTGGGCGAACATGGCCTGGGTAGAGGCGAGGGTGCATGCCGACTGGGGCGCAGCCCACGACTTTACCACATGGTCGTACACATCTGGGAAGAAGGGGGTTCCCCTCTTCGACGTGGCCTGGTGGTGGCTCGAGATGAGGAACCACGTGTCAAGCTTACTTTTAGTGGGCTCATCCGGAGCGCTCCAGGAGAGGTCCAGCTCGGATACGGCCTTACTGAGGATCCTGAAGAGCTCCTCCTGGAGGTCCGCAGGGCTCTCCTCTGGCTGAGCGGATTCAGATCCCCAGTCTTTTTCTGAAGCTGACAGAGACATAGAATCATCTTCGTCGCCCGCTCCAAAGGAGATAAAATCCGTGACTTCGTGAGGGGGGGGCGGAAGGAAGCGTCCGGGAAGCTCACCGCGTCCCGTTCTCTGACTCCAGGGGTGGAGGGACCCACCAGCGGCTCACTGGCGGCAATGGGTCCAATCCTCGCTGCTGTACGCGCCACGTCTCATCTGGCCTTGAGTGCTCGCATGGGCAGATCTGCGCAGAGTTTGCACGCAAGGTCGTCCGAGAGGGCTGACTCGGCATGAGCCAGGCCCATGCAGGCGATGCAGAACAGGTGCGGGTCGGGCTGCGCGATGGGGCCCGAGCACAAATTGCAGATGGTCGCCATCGGATGCTGAAGACAGTTTAATGTATCTTCGGTGCACCTTCAACGACAGCAAGGTTGATTTTCTTAGTCAGTTTAGCAACACACTAGATTTGAGCGTGAAGAGAGAGATTCTGATGCAATTGGCGCGTTCAGGCAATTTATACTGCCAGACGGGCTTGTCAGTATTTGCATAATTTGCGTCAATTGGCCAGCTGTTTCAGCTGGCGTTAGCCCATAAGAATTCAGCAGAAGTGAAGGAGGGGAGGAAGTTCCCATATACGACATCCGTAATGTCGAAGTTCCGCCTTGATAGGGAACTTCACATACACACTCTGGGGACATCAGAGACTTATTTTACATCTTGTGAAAAGGGGCATAATAGGTGCCCTTTAAGATTCCGACTGAATTTTGTTTTAAATGTTTTATATGCATCACAACTTCCACTCTTTTGTAGAATGATATCTTTTAAGACTTAACATTTTAAGTTAGTTGGGTAGGCTACTTTACAGCATTACGGATGAGTGTTTCTCTACCTGACAGGTATAATTTTGAACAAACTTCTTGTATTTATGAACTAACGGTGGAAATTATGAACTATTTATGGGTATAATTTTTTAGTAGATAAATAAAAGAAATATCACATGAAACACAGAGTCCTTAATTACAAGTTTTTGTGTAGTAATGTAAAGATGTTTTTTAATTAGCAAGGTTTCCATTCAATGATGATTTAGCACATACGATTGTTTACCAATGGCAGAAATGCCTTTAATCGATACAATTTCTAAAGTGTCGACACAACCTTTTTTAATTTAAATTTAGCATATACATTTTATGTCGATACTTCAAATGTCGCAAAACTAGTTTGGAAAACTGTTATTGAGAAACATGACAGGATTAGCCTATGTCCAGCATCCATGTTCGTGTTTTTGCTCCCGTTAAAGGGATAGTTCAGCCAAAAATGATATTAAACACATGATTTACTCACCCTCAAGCCGTTTGAGATGCATATGTCAATCATTTTTCAGACGAACACATTTTCAGTTATTTTAGAAAATGTCTTAGATCTTTCAGTGGTTATAATGTGAAGTTATGGGGTCCACCTCCTTCAAGTCCCAAAAATGTGCATGCATCCTTCACAAAAGTAATCCATCCAGCTCCAGGGGGATAAACGAAGGCCTTCTGAGGGTAATCCGTGCAGTTTTGTCATAAAAATATACATCATTTTTGGCCGAACTATTCCTTTAAAGCACCTGCAATGTTCAAAGGTGTGTTAAATCATTATATTAATATTATTAAATTATATAAAAATAATTTTAAAATGATTATACACCCATAAAGACAGAAATCATGACGACCAAAGAGAGGCGGGAACTGAACAAAGGAGCACATGAATGAGGATAAACTATAAGTCAATGGAAACTAAACACTGATCATAACGGTGACAAGTAGAAGGTTCTTATGGCCTTTGTTAAGTCTCAAATCCCACATAAAAACCAGGCGCGTGCACATGATACGAGCGCATAGAACAGTATCCATCCTGTGATTGGTCACTTCCACACCCGATTACCTTCTCATATATATTCCATGTAGTTTAAATTTGCTACAAAAACATTTATACCCAGTGCAAGTTAGTTAAGTTTGAGCTGTGGACAGAGCCGCCTTAACCTAATGTTAGGCCCCGGGGCTGAGAGGTTTTGTAGGCCCCCCATCCCCTCGAATTATAGAGTCTCATTTTAAAAAAGTGTAATATCTAGATAATCTACTTCACAGTTGAGAAATTTCAACTTTATGCAAATGAGAAGCGATTTTCGTGAGCGACAACCAATAGGAAAGAAGCCTTTTAGTGGAGCTCAGCTCCCGTCACGTCTCGAGTGCAGGAGACAGAAGAATTCGAGGGCGATTACACTGTTTTATATGATTTGACTGTAACTAACCACAAACATGGATATAATAAAATGATGCATGGAAAAGAAACTGTCGGCAGTCTCAGTGAGTTTAATTCATACATATGAATTAAAATGTATGGGTGGGTCACTCAATCAGCAGACATGTGACGTGCGATTAGAGTGATTGACAGAAAACCTGACAAGTTACCAAAAGTCGCTCAAATGACGATGTGTTGCAGTCCTCTCTGGCAGTATATAATAGTTTTGTATAAGGGACAGAGCATAATTTAAGTTATTAATCCATGAAAATGTTAATCCAGCTTCCCTCTGCGTGAAGACGGCGCGCGCGCGCTTCTGCATTTCAATGTTGTTTCAACTGAAACACGGCATGCTGCAATCTGTGACGAAGCAGGCGAGAGCCAATGAGCGTTTGATATCACTGCCGTAAAACATGTCGTAACGCTTCCTGAGGGCGCAATTTTTGAATTTAAATTCATCACGACTCACGAGCCCGGGATTTTACATTTACGGTCGCTGCTGAGAATGGATATGGAGATCGCTGGATGTGGATGAAGGGCTGGATTTGGATCTGTTTCTTGCTTGCGTATGGATTATAAAGATTTGGATTACATCTAACGTTACGTTAGCTAATAAAAATTATGTATTTTATTCATTTATATTGTGTTTTGGTGTATTATGGTTCTATAGGAGAAAACGCCTTTTGTGTCTCACCATAACGTTAAATAAACTAAATGTTACAAAATGGTTAAACGATTAAAGAAGGTATTGTTAAGGGTTTAAACTATAGTCTTGTCTGTTAATCCTCCGAAGCGAGTTTGCAGCAGGAACAGAGATTTTTTCTCATTTGGAATGCTTAATATAATTGTTTTCACATAATCAGATGGTTCAGATGTAATCGTGATATCCTAGTAAATAATGGGTTGTATTTTTTTTTTTTTTTGTATAAAAGTGGATTTTTTTTTTTTTCTCTGATGTGCTGGCCATAGTGTTTGTTCTACTTCAGTCAGGTTAGGTATGCAATCTGTTGATAGGTTATAGACTTTCTACTGATATCAACTGTCTTTCACTTTAATTAGATAGTTCTAAAAGATATCTACTAACACTTAGTGGATAATGTCTATTAATAGTCAACTGATCATAAACAATATATTAATCTGTTGATAGGTTATAGACTTTCTACTGATATAATCTCTTTCACTTTAATTAGATAGTCCTAAAATATATCTACTAACGCTTAGTTTGAATGTCTATTAATAGTCTACTGATCATAAACAATTTCTTTGTTGACAAGCAACAAATAAGCAACTACATGTAATCTTTAGTTGACTATCAACAGATTATCTACAAATGGTTAAAACATTTTTAAAAAACAGTTTTAAATCAGCTAAAATAATTATTAATTTGATGCATATGAGACCCCTTGAGTAGGATATACAGTATCATATACTTCATCTTATGTTACTTGTCTGTTGAAACAGTGTTGTTGAATGTCAACTGGTGCACTGTTGACAAGATACTGAATGGCTACTAATAACTAGTATAGTCTCAACGAACGGACTATCAAAATAAAGTGTTATCGAAATATTTTTCATTGTCTTTTTTTCTTAAAAAAAGATTACTTTGTATTGAAAGATAATGGTGTAGTTGACTTAGTCATTTTAAGGCCTTCAAGAGAGCAAAAATGTTACTCAATGTTACTCACACATGTTCATGTTCTCAATGTATACATAATAGGCAGAATATGTAAACTATTCACAAACATAGGTGTTGCACAGATTCTATTATCATCTAATGTTTGATAAGGAAGTGCTTAACACAAGAACCCTAACTATTACATTCATAGACAGACGGAATTTACAATTGTGCTTCATGCAAGAGTGTAAGTGATCATTTCTCTTCTGGGAACAGATTTAAGTATGCCGATGAAGGTTCACATATTTTCAGTGTCAAAATGTATTTTGCTGACACTCTAAACCATTGATAAAACATTGCATATATAAGTGGATTCATACAGGAATTCAAGCACTGCATCCATAACATTACATCAATTATAAGAGTGTTATTTCCGTCATTCCCAAAAGAAAGACTAACTATGTAGTACGGCATCCAGCAAAGAAGATAAACCAGTACTACAATCCCTAAGGTTCTTGTAGCCTTTTTTTCTGATTTGGCCTTTTTTTCTGTGACTGAATTTAAATGCTTAGCTTGCTGTTTTGCTACAAAGCAGATTTTCACATATAAAGGAATAATTATGCAACAAGGAGCCGCTAAACAAACAAAAGCATCTATTAGAAGATTTTCCAATGTAACAACAAGTATGCATTCTCCAATACATGTGTGGTTCCTCTCTGGATACCGTAAAAACTCATACACCATATAAAACGCATAAAAGAAGTTGAGAAACCAGTTTACAACAATAGAAACAACAGCTCTGTTATTATTGACTCTTACTGGATATCGCAAAGGGTCAGTCACAGCAATGTATCGATCCACAGAAATAATAATCATATTACCAAGAGATGCATCGACAACAACATAAAGAATAAGAAGGAATATTGGGCAAAATATTTCTCCAAAGTACCAGCATGGCTCAATCAGTTTCATTCCCTGCACTGGCATGATAATCAGTCCTGCGATCAGATCAGCCACTGCCAGAGAGAAGATCAGCACATTGGTGGGAGTGTGGAGCTGCTTGAAGTGCAAGATGGAGATGATCACCAACAGGTTCAGAAACACGGTGAACACTGATGTTACAGCGATGAAAGTGTACACAATAATGTACTCTGCTTCAGGTCGGATACTTCTGGTACAAGACAAATTGTTGTTTGGAAAGCAGTATTGGATTGTTTGATTTTCCATGTTTGTCAGTCCCCAGTTGGATAGATTCTCTGTGAGGATGCTTGTTAGTTTAGCCCCCTGGTCCTTGTCACTGACACGACTCAGTTTTATACGTTCAGAAAGCACAGCGACCACCCCATTCAACAATACAACCCCTCAAATCCACCCACTACTTAAATATGCATAGACCTGATCAATCTGATCTATACAATATAGTGGATTAGCGAATATAATAAAGCTAGTTTACTCTTACATTCTGCCTATGTAAGACAGCATCTGTACTAAAACAAACAGCAGGCGAGTGCACTACTGTAAGAGCAATAAGTCCAATCCATCACCTTCCATTCCACTCAAAATTATATCCATGTTAACATGCAATAAAAATTAAAGATTGGATCTGGATATTTTCACATTTCCAGTATAGGGCTACCACCAATTTATGTCCCTGGAAATAATCTCAAGAAAGGAGCTTTGAAATATGATTAGACTGTTATGCAAAGGCAGAATAGAATAATTAATTTAGTCAAAATTGAATTATGACCACAATTTGTCCTCATAAACTATGATCCTTTGACAGCTTTGGTTAAACTATGCTTAGATTAAGACAGGTACAATGTACAATGCTGCTCCTGGAGGGCCACTGTCCTACAAAGTTTAGCTCCAATTTGCCTCAACCCTCCTGCGTATTAGTTTCGAATTTGCCCAGTAAGACCTTGATTAGCAGGTGTGTTTATGTGGGGTTGGAGCTATACTTTGCAGGACTGGAGACCCCTGAATTAAGAGAAAATGGACTGACCAAGACAGAGCCGAAGGGGTGAGGAGGCCCGGTGAAGCCATAAGGATGACGGTCCCAGGAGGAGCCGAGGGGGAGAGGGGCCAAGGTGGAGTGATGGGCTCAGAGGATTGAGATAAAGCCAGGGGAATGACATCTTTTGGCGGAGATAGCGAACTGGAAGCCCCATGCAGATCCGAGTTGCTAGGTGATGCCAATGAGGGAGGATTCGAAGGGCTTAAAGGAGCCAGCAAAGACAAGGCTCAAGACCTGGATGGCATAAGCATAGGAGGTGGGAGTGGGAGGCTGGGTGGGAGCAGGTTTGGAAATAATCTCTTCCTATTCCTTAATGCCACAAGGGTTCAAGTTCATCATTTCCACAGCAGCGCCCAGAGTATGGACAGGGCTCCACTCCATGCCTTCGTATTCTGTTAATATTCCTGCTGGAACGTATACAGGAATCGGCTCACACACCTGCTCAGACTGAATTGGCTCAGATTACAGACATGGCTGCAGGAATTGACTTTGTAGTGGGCATCGGCTCAGGCTCTTGGTCCGTGGCGGGCATCAGCTCCGGGTCTGTGGTGGGCTGCGGTTCCAGATCCGTTGTGGGCATAGACTTAGTGCAGATGATATTATGATGGAGGAAGTGGAGTGGAAGGGCTGCAGTGTAGTTACTCCGTCATCCTCCACCTCGCCGACAGTACAATGCCCTAATATTATGTCATGCTGGAGGTGATAACATGGAGGTGCAGGTAAACATAATTAACCCCCTGGGGTCGGAGGTCACGCCGGCAATACCAGCTCGCTTTTTTTCTTATCAGTGCAAAAGAGACTCAAAATACTCTGTTGATTTTGATCTTACATACTGTATAAGTGTTATACATCATTCAAAACTGTTAAATGTTCGTAAAATAAAGAAAATAAACATGATGCACATTCTGCCGTCTCTCTCAATGTGAAGTTCATTATGAAACACGACAGAAAATGATCTGTAACTCAGTGAATGTTTGTCACACATACTTGAGATGTATGTCTTTACAAAGCTTGGAGTCTCTTTTTTAAATTATGTAAATTATATCAAAAACAAATATTCTCTAAGTAATCGGTATGAAAGCAACGACATGTACAGTTTCTTCAGTCTGTGCTCATTTACTCTAATGTGACCACACCCACGCGCACACGAGCGATTGACATGCAAATAGTCCACGTGAAGGAACACAGAGCTGTAAACGCCCTCATCACCTCTAAATAAAGAATCAGAGACTTCAGTCCTCCTCTGCTTTTCATCGAGTTTGGAAGACACGTTGTGTTTGTGCTGTCCTGACCTGTTTACCTTGGATTTACCTCAGAAGAATTTGAAGAACGCGATTTGAAAATGAGAAAGATTTTTAAGGTAAGACATGTCCTCTTTAATAATAGTAATAGTAAGCATGTTATTTTTATATAAACTTTACATTGTAGCAACTAGTCAAACTGGTGCCAGACTAAAATGTACGTTAGGAAATGAGATTGGAGTAAAAACATGAAGCCTATTGCTAAATTTATAAACATGTACACAAGGATGTTTTTATGTTTGATAATAAAACACAGCATGATATTAAAGTAAGCTAGTATGAGTGTTTACTCTAATATGGTTAACCCCCTGAGGTCGGCAATCACGCCGGCGTGATCTGCTTGTTTTTTCTTATATCAGTGCAAAATACTCTGTTGATTTTGATTTTACATACTTGTGTTGTACGTCATTCAAAGCTGTTAAATGTCTTCTTTTATTTGTGTACACTCATAATAAAAAAAAGTTGTGTTTTTCGTAAAACAAAGAAAATAAACATGATGCGCGTTCTGCCGTCTCTCTCAATGTGAAACTCATTCTGAAATGCGACAGAAAATGACCTGTAACTCAGCGAATGTTTGTCACACAGACTTGAAACGCATGTCTATACAACGCTTGGAATCTCTATTTTTAAAGTATGTAAATTATATAAAAAACAAATATTATATTTTTAAGTAATCCATACGAAAGCAGCGGCATGTACAGTTTCTCAAACGCGTCCTAATTAACTATAATGTGACCACACCCACGCGCGCACGAGCGATTGACATGCAAATGATCCATGCGGAGAAACGCAGACCTGTAAACGCCCTCATCACCTCAAAACAAAGAAGCAGAGACTTCGTAACTTACTCTTCTCTGCTTTCATCGAGTTTGGACGACTGTAAGCTGTGCTGTGCTGTGCTGTTTACCTTGAATTTACCTCGGATTTACCTCAGAAGAACGCGATTTGAAGATGAGACGATTTTTAAGGTAAGACATGTTAAACTGGTCGTGCCAGATTAAAATGTATGTTATGAAATGAGTTTGGAGTAAAAACATGAACTAAGCCTAATGTCATATATGTACATGTATATATAGACAGAAATATGAAATGTGAACTAGAATGGTAGGCAACCTTTGCAGTGCTTGTATACATGTTCGACACGAGGATGTTTTTATATTCTATATATATATATATATATATATATATATATATATATATATATATGTGTGTGTGTGTGTGTGTGTGTGTGTGTGTGTGTGTGTGTGTGTGTGTGTGTGTTTTCTGTACATTTCAAAAAGCTATTTTAACCTGAAAAATCTAAAATGTATTCCCCAAATTGTGCAGCATAGTTTCTCTTGATATCAGCATGTTCACAGCTGTTTTGTTGTTATTTTTAGAGGAACAAGATGCCACTGAATAAGTCCTGCTGACTTCAACATTCACATTAGTCTCCATCCATGAACATGCTAAAGTGAAAAATCAAACACCATGGAAATGAAAGGTATGTACTATGTTTCAGGAATGGCACAAAGGTGTGTGACAGTTCAAGTTTCTGTCTTTAGTTCAGTGTGTTAAATAATGTGTTTTTTGTCATTTGTGTATCTTTGGATTATGTTGTGTTGTAAATAAATTAAAAACAATCTAAAAGCCATTCTTTTTTAAATCTCCTCATTCTTTGTGCAAGGTTGCTCAGAATGGCAGGGCCTAATGGCTCCTAATAGGGCCATTAGGGAGTGTCTTTGTCTTTCTCAGGTGAGAAAACCTTACATATTAATGAGGTGATCCGCCCCTTCGAATAAAGCTTTCTAACACAAAACACGTCTTAGAAATCTTAAATCAATATATTGTCTTATCTGAGCAGTCAGGGTGATTTTCACATAGTTTTGAAGCAAATATTCTAGGCTACGTGATACAATTTTAAAAAGTCTTATGAAGAAATAATCAGTATGGGTTTCATGAGCTTATTTCAGTGACAATTGTTTTTTGTTTTTTTTCACAAACCACAATGTTATTATCTCAAAACTACAAACTTTTATATACTTGCTGCTGATATATTATTGTAGCAGAGTTTGTGCTGAATACAGTGTAATCAGACTTTAGCCATGAAAATGTCACAAGTAACAGAAATAAGCACAAATGTCAGAGCATGTCAGAACACCTCCAGGGCCCAGAAAACAGCTCAGACCCCAGAGGGTTAATATTATAATGTTTAGACCCGTGTTTACTGTTAAATACTGTGTTTGTGAATATATGCTCTAATGTAAATATGTGTAATATGGTAACAATAATGTTTCATAGTTTGGAGGGGCTCAATCGCTTCTGTAAATGTTCTCTGCACGCGCTGTGCGTTTGAAAAGCAAAACGCGGCAAACGTTAGGCTTCATTTTTTTACTCGAATCTCATTTCAACGAATGAAAACATTAGAAGTAACATGATTATCCATACATTTTTCTCTAGTGTAGTTGTTACTTAAGTGTTTATTTTTAACGATTTATAGGCCACCTGCTATAGGCTATTGTTATTATTATTTTATGCAGCCCTACACGTATATGCATAAGGCACAACGAACCTGGTTATATATATATATATATATATATGTGTGTGTGTGTGTGTGTGTGTGTGTATTTTGTAATTTTAAATCCCAAATTTAACAAGAAAAATCATGCAGCCTATATGTAGCAAGGTTCAATGTTGTGGGAAGAAGGATGGAGACAGGGTCGGCTTGCTGTGGAATGTGTCCCTTTTTATGCAATATTTCTCAAAACAAATGTCGCGCTCTCAGCGCTCTCCAAACACAATCTCTTTCAAATAGCTTCTTGATAACAATTTCTTTGACTCTCTGTAGCCAGCAGCGTGCACACGATTCAACAGCCACTCTCTTGCTTCACACTTCCAGGTAGCTTTTATCTGGTTCCCCACGGCAATTACTGCAACGAGATCCAGGTGTACGTCATTATGCACTTGACCTACTTACGTGCCACTCGTCTCCCGACTCTCTCTCCTGTCACAGACGTCGCTGAACCACGCCCCCCTCGCCACACTATAGTTTATCTTTTTTTTTTACAGGGACCAGATGAGTCTCTGTACATGACCATGGTAAAATGAAAAATCAAACATCTTGGAAATGACAGGTATGTACTATGTTTGTAACGGTCACCAGCTGGAGTGCCCTTAAGAGACACCAGAGGGTACTCCACACCAGACTATTATCACTCCCTCACAAACTACATTTCCCATAACTCACTGCCCGGACTCATCATCACTGATTGCATTCACCTGTGTCTTATTACCCTGTTAGTCTCATCTTATTTATACCACGTTCACTCATTCACTCACTGCGAAGTTTTGTATGTTGTTGCACTGCACTTCTGAGCGTTTTCCCTGGTTTTCTTGTCTCTTTGTGTTTTGGATTTCTTGCCTGTCCCGTGGATTAGTCTTGTGCCTCTGACCACTGCCTGTTTTGTTTTGTTTTGTTTTGTTTTGTTTTGTTTTGTTTTGTTTGTTTGTTTGTTTGTTTGTTTGGACTGTCTTCCTGTACTCGACCCTCTGCTTGTTGGATTACGATTCTGGATAACCCCTTTAATAAAAGCTGCTTTTTGGATCCTCTACCCTTGTGTCTCGGAGCAGTTCGTAACAGAAAACTTTGCAGAAAATAGATCCAGCAGCCGAGAACTCACCAAGAATAATCCAGCAGCACAGATTATGCGTCTCCGTCAGGGAGCCCGGCCCATTGAGGAATATATCATTGACTTTATTAAGCTGGCACATTTAACATCTTTTGATGAAGTTTGCCTAATGATATTTTTCCATGGATGACTATCCGAGCCGCTCAGCTCCCTTATGCCACTTCATCAATGCTCTTTTGCTGGCTGGTTCACCTCTCACTTTGGGTTTGCTGAGGAGCCCCGCATACCGACAGTATCCCCTCAGCCTGAGCTTCACGTCACGTCTGCCGAGCCAGAGACTGTTCATGTCACGTCGAGCCAGTGTCTCCGGACAAGATGGCCGCAGCCGAGCCAGTGTCTCCGGACCTCAGCAGAGATGGCCACCGACACGCCTGAACCTGAGCCCTCAGCAGAGATGGCCGTCGACATGCCTGAACCTGAGCCCTCAGCAGAGATGGCCGTCGACATGCCTGAACCTGATCCCTCAGCAGATATGGCTGCTGCCACGCTGTCTGTTCCTGTCCCTGAGCCGGTGTCTGCTCCTGTTCCTGAGCTGGTGTCTGTTCCTGTTCCTGAGCCGGTGTCTGTTCCTGCCCATAACCCCATAGCCGCCCCCAAGGAAATGTTTGGGGAGGGGGGGCAGGAGGTCCCTTGTTAGGCCCATAGAAGCCGCGCCGCCATGGTCTCCCGAACTGTCTGGTCCACCCTGTAGCCCTGAACTGCCAGGTCTGCCTGGTCCCCCTGAACCATCTGCTACGCCCTGGCTGCCTGAAGGGTTGTCTCCTCCCTGGCCGTCTGCACAGCCTGCTCCTCCCTGGCCTCCTGAAGGGTCGTCTCCTCCCTGGCCTCCTGAAGGGTCGTCTCCTCCCTGGCCGCCTGAAGGGTCGTCTCCTCCGCCCTGGTCGCCTGCACTGCCTGCTCCGCCCTGGTCGCCTGCACTGCCTGCTCTGCCCTGGCCTCCCATCTTGCTGCAGTCTCCAGGTCCTCTTCCACTCCACGGGCCTTGCCCTCCATCCCGCCCCCAGGTCCGCCTCTGCTCCACCTCCCTCCTGGACAATTTTAGAGCGTCTGGAAGCTGCTCCTTTGAGGGGGGTCTATGTAACGGTCACCAGCTGGAGTGCCCTTGAGAGCCACCAGAGGGTAATCCACACCAGACTATTATCACTCCCTCACAAACTACATTTCCCATAACTCACTGCCCGGACTCATCATCACTGATTGCATTCACCTGTGTCTCATCACCCTGTTAGTCTCAGCTTATTCATACCATGTTCACTCATTCACTCACTGTGAAGTTTTGTATGTTGTTGCACTGCACTTCTGAGCGTTTTCCCTGGTTTTCTTGTCTGTCCCGTGGATTACTCTTGTGTAATCCTCTGACCCCTGCCTGTTTTGTTTTGTCTGTTTGTTTGTTTGTTTGTTTGTTTGTTTGTTTGTTTGTTTGTTTGGACTGTCTTCCTGTGCTTGACCCTCTGCTTGTTGGATTACGATTCTGGATAACCCCTTTAACCCCCTGAGGTCGGCTGTCGCGCCGGCGCGATAGGCTCGTTTTTTTCCGTATGAGTGCAAAAAAAAAATAAAAAAAAAATAATAATTTTTATCTTATATGCTTGTGTTATACATCAATCGATCCTGTTTAGTGTGTATTTTTTTTGTGTATGCTCATAATAAAAACAAAGTGTTGTGCTTTTTGCCAAATAAAGAAAAATAAACATGATGCGAGTTCTGCCTACTCTCCGTCAGTGAAGTCAATTCTGAAACGCGTCCGAAAATGAACTGTAACTCAGCGAATACTCAGTCAAACAGGCATACAGTCACACAGGCATGAAGCTTGAATTTTCTTCTTTTAAATGAAGTAATTTTTATGAAAAACAAATATTCACAGTTTATGTAATATGTATGCAAAGAGAGAGATGTCAGTCGTTCTCATCTCAGCTAATTAAGTTTTAATGTGCTCCGCCCACGGAGAGCGCGCGCTATTCAAACGCAAATGTGAGGCGATCCAAACAAACCTGTGAAACGCCCACATCAGCTGGATAACACACACCGCGAGTTCACTTTCAGACTTATGTACTTTACGATGCTGTGAGGAATACTACTATCTTGATAATAATCCTGCAAAAATTTACCTCAGAAGTTCTGGAAGTATCATTTCGAGGAGCAAACGGATCCCGCTGAGGAATTAGGTCAGTTCTGTTTGCTTTGTTCTAATCTGAATGAATGAACGCACAGATGCGTGCTGTTGTGGAGCTACAGCTGGCAAAAATACTGTTTAAATATGAATTGCGTTTCTGTGTATGAATGAATGAACGAACGAACGCACAGATGCGTGCTGTTGTGGAGCTACTACAGCTGGCAAAAATACTGTTTAAATAATATGAATCGCGTTTGAATGAATGAACGCACAGATGCGCGCTGTTGTGGAGCTACTACAGCTGGCAAAAATACTGTTTAAATAATATGAATCGCGTTTGAATGAATGAACGCAAAGATGCGTGCTGTTGTGGAGCTACTACAGCTGGCAAAAATACTGTTTAAATATGAATTGCGTTTCTGTGTATGAATGAATGAACGAACGAACGAACGCACAGATGCGTGCTGTTGTGGAGCTACTACAGCTGGCAAAAATACTGTTTAAATAATATGAATCGCGTTTGAATGAATGAACGCACAGATGCGCGCTGTTGTGGAGCTACTACAGCTGGCAAAAATACTGTTTAAATAATATGAATCGCGTTTGAATGAATGAACGCACAGATGCGTGCTGTTGTGGAGCTACTACAGCTGGCAAAAATACTGTTTTAATATGAATCGCGAATACAAAGAATACACTGGAAATATTGTTACAATTTTAAATGTTGTTGTAATTGTATAACCTTAATTGTATAATATATATATATATATATATATATATATATATATATATATATATATATATATATATACAGTATATATATATATATAAGGATAGATGTAAACAAAATCTTAAAAGGTCATTATAAGCCTTCTCTTTAAATAATTTTATTATGCTTTATTAGTGACACATTTGGGAAGAGAATATATTCCAAATCTGAAAATACAGTATGAGAACAATTAACTGCACAATTACTAGAAATGTTTACCTTGGATATTTAACAATTTGCAAGCAAAATTTGTGGAAAAAAACAACAAACCAGTTATATATTGTCCTTGCATTTTTGTGGCTCATTCACACACCTGAATGAAAGGCTCATTACGTATGCAGCCTCATTATGCGGGCCCCATTGACTCCACAGGTGTGAATCACGCCCACCCGCATATGGCCTTTCCAAACAAAAAGTGTTTTACAAGATTTAAATCAATGTATTGTGTTATGTGAATGATTAGGCAGGATGATTTTCACATAATTTTGAAGAAAAAATTCTAGGCAACGTCATCCATTTGTCAAAAGTCTTATTTACATATATTTAGAATGTGTTTTATGGCCTTATTTCAGAAACTTTAGTTTTTTGTTTTTGAAAAAACCATGCATAAACATTATTCTATCAAAAATACAAACATGTACATGCAAGTTGTTCATATATTATGGTAGCCCTGTTTGTGCTAAATAGAGTGAATTTACACCTTTGCCATTAATATGTTTATAAGCAACTGAAAAAAGCACAAATGTCAGGGCATGTCAGAACATCTCAAGGACCCCAAAAACCCCTCAGACCCCAGAGGGTTAAGGATGAAGTTGTGTGTAACGGCTTGCCAAGTTAGGCGTCGAAGTAGACACATAATTGATGGGCATTTCGAACGCCCTTTATTTATTATATCAACTGTGGCTTGGTTGTCGCAATTCATTTCTATATGTTTGCAGGACCAAGCGGAGCCCCAGAGGACGCACGCTACGACGATGGGGTATAATTCGTGAAGAGCAGTTGAGGACGAATTCGCGCTAAATGAATGAAAAGCATCCGACCACTTTTCTGAGAACCACTGCCCTTGAAAAAATCCCGCAAAACCTTTGGAAGGGGCTGCGTCGGTATATAGCTCGAGTGCGACGGATGATTCGGGAAGATCGTTATAAAAAAAAGAGATGCCGTTCCAATTGTTAAGCAGGTGAGACCAAAACCTAAGGTCTGATCGGCACCCGTCATCTAGGAGGATTACGTCGTGCAGGCGGTCGACGGAATGGGCGAGCGTAAGGAGGCGAGAAATGAAGGAACGACCTTGGGGAATAATTCTCATGGCGAAATTGAGATGCCCGAGTAGGGAGAACATGTCACGTTTAGAGACCGTGCGGGCTGCGAGAAAAGATTCCAGAAACGCTCTTATTCTGGAAAGTTTATCGTTAGGAAGAGAGGCTTGCATTAGAACTGAGTCGAGAACGATACCCAGAAATTCGAGGGAAGTAGCAGGACCCATCGATAGAAAGAGGCACGCCTACGTCGCTGAATAATGATTTGAGCGAGTCGAGTGCTGAGCTGTGTGGTGAGGGAAAATCTATTAGTAAAAAATCGTCGAGTAAATGTAATACGAATGGAAGCTTGCAAACGTTCAACAGGATCCAACACAAAGCCTCGGATAAACAATTAAAAATATTAGGACTACTTTTACAGCCGAACGTGAGTCTTACAGCAAAATAGAGCAGAGATTCCCATTTGACGCCGAAAAGATGCCAGTCAGACGGGTGGATAGGCATGATCTTGAAAGCATCGATAATGTCTGCTTTGGCTAGCCAAGCACCATAGCCTGCTATTTTGATTAGATGGATAGCGTCGTCGACCGAAGCGTAGTACAGAGAAAAAGGCTCTGAAGGAATGCTTTCGTTAACGCTCGCGAGGCTATCAGAATGGGGAGAAGACATGTCGAATATCAGGCGCTTTTTACCCGAGTATTTGCGTGTGGCTATGCCTATAGAATTTACACGATACAGGGAAAAAGGAGATGCACTGAAAGGGCCGATTAAATAGCCTTTATTTAGCTCCTTGTCTAGCAGGCTTGAAACTGTCTCGGGTTCTGCTAAAGCAGACTAAAGGTTTTTTGCGACGTAGGAGGTGGAGAGGGGAGAACAAACACCGACCCGAAATCCTTGAGAAAGTCCAGTAATTAAGTAATCGACGAAAGAGTGATCGGGATGGGAAGAAAGGTAGCTGGAGAGTGAAGCGATGTTGATAGGTGTAGAAGGGTGACCATTTAGAATTTTTTCTGAGGCGCCGCTCTTCCTCTGGCCGCTGGTCTGAAGCGTCGTGGGCAGACCGATTTTGGATGTGGGTCTCTGCAGAAACTGCAAATATGCGAAAATTTACATTTAGCATAATTACAAACGGATTCGTTAAAGTTATTGCATAGAGGAATGCCATTGAAAGCGATTATAGGTCTGCCTTTTACATCGAAAGTCGCATGTGCAGGATCAGCACCATGGACAGCGGCAGACTCCTTTGTTGTTATTCCTTTGGGGCAAAAGGCAGCCGAGTGACCGTGCGAGCTGCACAAAACGCAAGCCAGAGCTCGTTGACCAGCGAAATGACGAACCAGAAGTTCGGAGTCGGCAACAGACCAGTCCAGTCTAGTGTTGAACAGGGTGGTGAAAGAAGCTGATTTCGCGGAAAAGGATTTGTGATACTCGTAAAAGAGCGTGCCTCCGTATCTTTGATTAAAATCGGCCAACATGGCAAGGTAAAGATCTAATTCTTCCCTGCGGTCAGGGAAAGCTTGGCATAATATGTCTCTGAAAATGCCGAACGCTATGACGAATTCGCCAAATGATAGGTTGCATTGCAGTCTGGGATCAGAAGATTTCAGCAAGACTGCCACGTCACCGCAGTCAACCATTTTACGATCAGCTGCAGGTGATGGTAGCAGTAAGGCAGCTAAATTAATATCCTTACCTAAGATGATATCGGATCTCATTTTTGAAGACACGGTGACTGCAGCGGGAGGGACGAAGCGCCTACCGAAATTTTGAGCTGGAGTAGCCGTGGAAAGACTGAAGCTCTGTGTAGATGCTGACGTGGCCGCGTTCAGGAATGGCGGTTGATTTGATGAGGAAAAGGCCTGAGCTGCTGACGTGGTGAGGCCCGTGGGCTGATCTACCACACCCGGAAAAGTGGGGTAAGCAGAGAATAAATCTGAAGATGTTGATGGCATAGTTGAACCAGTATTTTTCGAGGCAAAAGCAGTTTCGAATACTCCTAGCCTTGATTCAAATCCTTTGACTGTCTCCGTAAGACCTTGGATAGATTTTAAGAGCTGAGTGTTGAAACCTTCTGATCCTGATTTAGGTGAAGATAATGGTGTTGGTGCAGATGACTTAGCCTTTTTGGCTTGGACTGGTGGAGAAGACTTAGCAGTGCGCTTTCTGCCTGCTGGTTTGGGTTGAGGGGCTGGAGCCGCGATGGCTGGAATATCCTCGTCGGGTGGGGCAACGGTGGTGCCCAGAGTGTTTGAAGCCAAGAGTATTAGGTCGTTACGTGAGAGACCGTTACTGACCGGCAGCCCGCTTTCTTCCAGGAGAGCAACGATTCTCTCGGAGGTCAGTTGAGCCCAGGGGGAATCCCGGGTTTGAATACGGCTGCTCCTACGCACTGACTGAGGAGAAGGTGGTAGTAGATTGTCGTCTGAATCGGAGGAATCGAAATCCACGATTGCAATTTGGGACATATTGAGCTGCGTGAAAGATGCGTGTACAAGCGAGAACTTTTCTACGACACCTACAGCAACGAAAGGGGGAGGTAAGGTCAGTCTTTTATATCTGATGTTGAACTGTGATTGGTGGTGCGAAATTACAATTAGTGACGTGGCAATAGAGTCTTTCTGGTAGAACTTACGCTGACGCTTCCATTGGCAAAAAAAAATTACACACTATTTAGCACAAACAGGGCTACCATAATATGTGAGCAACAAGAATGTACATGTCTGCATTTTTGAGAGAATAATGTTTATGCGTGGTTATTGAAAAAACTAAAAACTAAAGTTTCTGAAATAAGGCCATAAAACACATTCTAAATATGTGCCAATAAGACTTTTGTCTAATGGATGTCATCACCTAGTGTTTTTTCTTCAAAATGATGTGAAAATCACCCTGCCTTATCATTCACATAACACAATACATTGATTTGAATTTTGCAAAGCACTTTCTGTTTGGAAAGGCAATATGCGAAGTGGGCGTCAACGATCATGCATATTTAGTGGTTCACATCTGAAGAGACAATGGGGCCCGCATACTTAATTAGCCATTCATTCAGGTGAGTCACTGAGCCACAAGAATGCAAGAGCAACAGTTGGAAGCATCTCAATTCTTTTTTTATTTTTCCACATATTGTGCTTGCAATTTGGCCTATAATATCCAAGGAAAACATGTCTAGTAATTGTGCAGTTAACCCTCTGGAGTCTGAGGTGTTTTCTGGGCACTGGAGGTGTTCTGACATGCTCTGACATTTGTGCTTTTTTCAGTTATTTATAAACATGTTAATGGCAAAGGTGTAAATTCACTCTATATAGCACAAACAGGGCTACCAAAATATGTGATCACCATGCATGTATATTTTTTTATTTTTAAGAGAATAATGCTTATGCGTGGTTATTGAAAAAATTAAAAATGAAAGTTGCTGAAAGAAGACCTCAAAACTCATAATAAATATGCATGAATAAGACTTTTGAGAAATGGATGTTCTTCCTTCGAGTTCTGGCTTCAAAATTATGTGAAAATAGTCTTGCTTTGTCGTTCAGATAAAACAATACATTGATTTAAATTGATGTAAAACAGGTTTTGCTTGGAAAGCCATTATGCGAGTGGGCGTGAACGAGGAGTGGTTTACACCTTGGAATACAAAATGTCCCACCCATTATGCATAATGACTCTGTATAATTAGCCATTCATTCAGGTGTGACTCTGACTGACTGAGCCACAATGCAAGGACAAAAAAGTCCTTGTAAATATGTTTTGTTATTTTATTAAAAAGGTTACAATTACAACAATACATAAAATTTCAACAATATTTCAAGTGTACTCTTTCTTTGTAAAAAAAAAAAAAGATTATAGGCCTACATTTTAGGCCTATCTATGTATTCATTAGTTTGAATATAGCCAAAATTGGAACAGCTAACATCTTAGTTGATGACTTTATTTTATAAATATATAAAAATTGCTAAACAAAAGCTTATTTGATATATATATTCAGTATATTCTACAGTAAAAACTGTACTCAAATCTAGTCAACAAAATGTTGTCTTTCATATTTCGCCTGACTGTAACGTTGTTTTTATGAAATATTAGGGCATATAAATGTTAATTTGCAGTTTAATACGTATTGCTTATACAAATAGCCTACATTTTATTTCAACATATTTCAGTCGATTTTTACTCATCTCAGTATAGTAATACAGTTTGCTAAAACATCATCATTCATTCACACACGCGATTTAAATTTAAACTGTCTTTTTGCGAGCTGTGGTAAACAGCGCGCATCTCTGCCGTTCATTCATCAAAAACAGAAACCCGATTCACGTGAGAAGAAAAAAAACTTACAGTATCCCTCAGCTCTCTCCTCGATATACCCGCACTTCTGAGGTAGGCTACTTTTTTCATCAAAAGCTTATGTGGCAGTATATTCTACAGTAAAAACTGTACTCAAATCTAGTCAACAAAATGTTGTCTTTCATATTTCGCCTGACTGTAACGTTGTTTTTATGAAATATTAGGGCATATACAATTGCAGTTTAATACGTATTGCTACGTACAAATACGTACAAACAGCCTACATTTTATTTCAACATATTTCAGTCGATTTTTACTCACAGTAACAGTTTGCTAAAACATCCTCATTCATTCACACACGCGATTTAAATTTAAACTGTCTTTTTGCGAGCTGTGGTAAACAGCGCGCATCTCTGCCGTTCATTCATCAAAAACAGAAACCCGATTCACGTGAGAAGAAAAAAAAACTTACAGTATTCCTCAGCTCGCTCCTCGATATACCCGCACTTGAGGTACTTTTTTCATTATTGTTATTGCTCACAGCGCTGCTGAGACGGTGTTAAAGTAATGATCTGAATAAACTGATATGTGGGTTCACAGGTTTGCTTGGATTGCCTCATTCATTTGCGTTTCAATAGTGCGCGCTCTCTGTAGGCGGAGTCACATTACATTTGAATTAGCTCTAATTAGGTCGACTGGAATCGCTCTCTTTTAATACAGATTTCACAACATGAGAATATTTGTTTTTTATATAAATTACTTCATTTAAGAGAAGAGAATTCAAGCTTCATGCCTGTATGTCTGTTTGCCTGTTTGACTGAGTATTCGCTGAGTTATTGTTCATTTTCGGACGCGTTTCAGAATGGACGACACTGGCAGATAGAAGGCAGAACTCGCATCACGTTTATTTTTCTTTATTTGGCAAAAAGCACAACACTTTGTTTTTATTGTGAGTATACACAAAAATAATACACATTTAACAGAATCGATTGATGTACAAAACAAGCATAAAAGATAAAAATTAATATTTTTATTTTATTATTTTTTTGCACTCATACGGAAAAAAACGAGCCTATCGCGCCGGCGCGATAGCCGACCTCAGGGGGTTAAAGCCGTACATATACCAGGACAATCTAACATCATTGCTGATGCTCTCTCTCGCTCTCGCTTGCAGGCTTTCCGACATCTTTGCCCAGCAGCAAACCAGAATCCTACACCATGTCCGGACCTAGCGAGCTGATCCTAGACTAAACTCTCATTACGATAACCTATTAAATTCTGCCAGGTTCTGTATCACCAAAGGAGTCTCATCATTAACACTTAAATCATATAATTCTGCTTGGTCCCGTTTTATCATCTTTTGTTTTTCTTTCGGCATCCCCGTTCTGCCTATCTTAATTTCGACTGTATGCGCGTTTCTAGTTCATTGCTCCGATTCTCGGCATCTTAAGATTGCCACAATTCGTAAATTGCTCACTGGCATTCAGTTTCACGCACGATTTTATAATCCCAATTTCCCCAGTCTCTTTTCTACACCCACTATTCGGCTTTTACTGAAAGGCATAGAAAGATCTAATCAAAAGACTCCAGACAAACGCCTCCCCATTACTCTAACTCTTCTGCACAAGCTCGTCTCTTCATTATGCAATGGCCTATTTTGTGAATACATTAACATCCTTTTAGAAGCCGTGTTCTTAACCGCTTTTTACGGGTTTCTACGATTAGGTGAATTTGCGTCTGACTCAAATAATTTTAATTCTGCTCGTGGCTTGGCCATTTCCGATTTACGCTTTTATCCTACGTTTTTTAATCTATTTCTTAAGTTTTCGAAAACAGACTCTTCCGGATCGGGCGTTAGCATTTCTGTTTCTAAAATAAATAATTCATATTGTCCTTTTTCTTCTATGGTTAGATATCTTAAAGCACGACCGCGCCTTCCACTAAATTCCCCTTTATTCATCTTACCTAACGGGTTTCCCATGACAAAGCCCTGGTTCAGAACTCATCTAGCTTCTGTCCTAAAGCAATGCGGACTTCCTCCACGGCTATACACCGGGCACTCCTTTCGCATCGGAGCAGCGACAACGGCAGCTGAATGCGGAGTTCCCGACTCCACTATCCAAATGCTCGGCAGATGGTCTTCCACGGCTTACAAGACATACATCAGATCCAATGTAGACGTCCTTCTTAATGCTCAACAAGCCCTCTCAACCTACATTCAAGGTAATATTATTCGCTAGCTACTGGTGGTGGTTACTGCATTCGAACGTCTAGACCGAGTTCATAATAATGAACTAAACCTTTTATCAATAGCTCCTATAAACAGCTATTCCTCGACGGAGACTCAAAGTTTATTCGAATCCACAACTGCTTGCGTTCATTGAGACTCTTATAGCAACGCAATATTCTCTAGCCTCCGCGGCTTCTATTTCGATATCAATTCATTTAAAATATCGAAGCACTGATATTGTTCCCGATGAGCAAAACTGCCTATTGAGACCCTATCGAACGAATTAATCGAATTGCAAATTCGTCCCGGCAGCAGTAAACGTAAGGTTATCACGAACCTGTTTCATCACATTCACATTGGTTCACGGCTTATCGTAGCCTTTACAGTAATGCTATCGAGATTCTGCATTTCGTTCATACACGATTATTCGGCCTATTGAGGCATTATTATTAGCGAGCGTACACGTAGTTCTATTAAGCTATACTTCACGCTGATCACGGGCACCAGTCACAAAGCAATTCTAGCTTTAAGAAATATCAATATTTCATTCTCCCATCTCTGCTTATCGAAGCGCCCGGGAACGTCACATTGACAGCAGATTAGTAACTTTTAAACAGAAGGTCATCACGGACCTACTTTTAACTTTCCCATCTATGGTTTAATTTTTCATAGCCAAACTAAGATATTAATACTCATGCTCGTTCTCGGCCTATCGAGGCATCGCACATGCTTGTTCTCGGCCTATCGAGGCATCGCAATCTATCGAGATTTACGATTAAGCTTAAAGTTCTGAGGCCAACCGTGGCCGCCGACGTTAACGCTTAGGCTTATAAAAGATTCATGTCTGCCTTTATTTTATTTATTTATTTTTATTCTCTTTTTTTTTTATGCGCAGCTCCTCTATTCAAGCCTATCGAGGCTCGGATTAGTATCTTCACTTTCTTTTGCCAAAAGTTGCTCTGTTTAGGAGTTGTAACATACCAAAGCACGGTGCACTATTAACTGCATCTTTCACTCTCCCTATTAATTTCAAGGCTACATCATCGTTATAATCTAACGTTAGTTTCGTATTAAGCCTTATCTAGATGTTGTTTATCAGCTTTTCTTATGTTGTCTAATTACCCTGCATACTTTACAGAGTCATCTTAGGTACGTAAGGAATCCATCATATATTCCTTATTTTGGGGGTTTAGGCTCCGCCCCGGTCCAGACCATCAGGCAGGACCTACCGGCTAACTCACCGACCCAGACGGAGGACAGAGCCCACGCCAAAGAACCGAGATGGAGCTTGTCGAGCATCAATTTTATTCCGTCTGTAATCTTTCACAAATAAATCTATTGCATTCAATAATTCTCTCCTGAGTCTTTTTGGTAGAAATGGAAGCGTCAGCGTAAGTTCTACCAGAAAGACTCTATTGCCACGTCACTAATTGTAATTTCGCACCACCAATCACAGTTCAACATCAGATATAAAAGACTGACCTTACCTCCCCCTTTCGTTGCTGTAGGTGGCGTAGAAAAGTTCTCCCCCATCCTCCCTACCACCACCAGGTTTAGGCTCCTGTCCAACCGTCAGGGGGTTTAGGCTCCGCCCCTGTCCAGACCATCAGGCAGGACCTACCGGCTAACTCACCAACCCTGACGGAGGACAGAGCCCACGCCAAAGAACCGAGACGGAGCTTGTCGAGCATCAATTTTATTCCGTCTGTAATCTTTCACAAATAAATCTATTGCATTCAATAATTCTCTCCTGAGTCTTTTTGGTAGAATTAATATGTTTATAAGCAACTGAAAAAAGCACAAATGTTAGGGCATGTCAGAACATTGTTTTGCTACAAAGCAGATTTTCACATATAAAGGAATAATTATGCAACAAGGAGCCGCTAAACAAACAAAAACATCTATTAGAAGATTTTCCAATGTAACAACAAGTATGCATTCTCCAATACATGTGTGGTTCCTCTCTGGATACAGTAAAAACTCATACAACAGATAAAACTAATAAAAGAAGGAGAATAACCAGTTTACAACAATTGAAACAACAGCTCTGTTATTCCTGACTCTTATTGGATATCGCAAAGGGTCATTCACAGCAATGTATCGATCCACAGAAATAATAATCATATTACCAAGAGATGCCACGACAACAATATAAAGAATAAGAGGAAATATTGAGCAAAATATTTCTCCAAAGTACCAGCATGGCTCAATCAGTTTCATTCCCTGCACTGGCATGAGAATCAGTCCTGCGATCAGATCAGCCACTGCCAGAGAGAAGATCAGCACATTGGTGGGAGTGTGGAGCTGCTTGAAGTGCGAGATGGAGATGATCACCAACAGGTCCCGGGGAATAGAGGCTCCACACTGAGGTGGTGGAGCACATTTGGGAGGTTTATGGCCAGGCACAGGTGGATCTGTTCGCATCTCAGGATACGACGCACTGTCCACTTTGGTTCTCCTTCACACACCCAGCTCCCTTGGGGCTGGACATTGTGGTATAGACATGGCCGAGGCTACGTCCGTACGTTTTCCCCTGATTACTCTGCTTCCAGGAGAAGGTCCGCCGGGATGGAATAAGTCTACTACTAGTAGCACCGTACTGGCTGAGCTGACTGGTTCTCGGACTTGGTGTCCCTTTTCGATGGCTCTCCTTCGGAAATTCCAGTCAGTAGGGACCTTCAGTCTCAAGTGGGCTGTGGGTCTGGCCTCTGAAGGGGGCCCAACTCATAGACTTTGGTCTCTCAGCTGAGGTTGTGGAGACCATACTTCCCTCCATGAGGAAACTCTATGTATTGAAGTGATGGTTTTCACTTCATAGTACAAACTGCATGATTGGTACAGTGCTGGAGGTGCACGTTTCCTCCGTGATGCTTGTAGACCAGTACAGGAGTATGGCGGCTTGGAAGCCTTATTATATAAGGAGGTATCCCTGCAGGATGTGGTATGCGGCAGGCTGGTCCTCTCCGCTAACATTCGTAGGGTTTTACAACTTCGACCTGGGCGCTGCTCCAGGTTCACAGGTGCTCTTGTCTTAGTTGTGCTTTCAGTATTCACACATACAGGCTCCGGTTCGTATGGCGTTCAGGCATTCTTGTTCCAAAAGCGCCATCGACGCAGTGTGAGTTTCCTCGAAAAGGGAACGTCTCAGGTTACGACTGTAACCCTAGTTCCCTGAGAAGGGAACGAGACACTGCGTCACTTTGCCATACTCCCTGCATTTCTGTGATCGACTTGCTTCGGCTAAATAGAAGCTGAAGTCGGTCAGACCGCATGTGCTTTTATCCTTTCCTGGTCGTGACGACACCACCTGTGATGCTCACTCTTGCCATTGGACTAGTTGACAAAAGTGCTTCAGACGCAATCACATAGGGGCGTTCCCAAAGCGTCATTGACGCAGCATCTCGTTCCTAACTCAGGGAACTAGGGTTACAGTCGTAACCTGAGACGTTTTTGTTTCCCTTCACAATACTTTAATAGTTAAAATACATAGCTAAAAGTGAGACTGTGTGTATTGTGATGCTGTATTATTCTGCTGGTTAAAAATGTATTATGCAGTAATATTGCTCTGAGCATGTGTGTGTGTGACAATGATTCATCAGCATACATGTCAGTCAGCGCGACATCGCACTTCAAGTTCGTAGAGAGCTTTATTCAGTCCATTTTAAATTCTGATTTTGTCCGCCTCTCAAATGGGTCAAATCATAGATATTACCTCAGAAGTTCAAGTAAATGCGCTAGAAATCCGCACTCATTCAAGGATGTGCATTTATTGCATGGACTGAGAAAGCAATGACACTTGCAGGATTTCATCTGACGGTACTATTTATTTAACACTGAAAATTTAAATATGCATATTCTTATCTGTTCTGTACAAAAATGCAAAACACCAAAAAAGCAAAGCAATTGTCAGACATCCATGAGTGCATGTTCACAGAGGAAAACAACTGAAAAACAGCGCTGGTTGTTCTCTCGATACTCAACGACGAAATCCAAAGGCGTGGGCGAAGGTATAATGTGTGTATTAATGAAATAATCCCGAAAAAAGCATAACCCACAGCAGAGATGCCAAGTTCAGCGGCTGGAATTAGCTGAGGTGACGTGACGCTAACAGACAGCAGACAATCGGCTAGTCGTGACAGCAGGGGCAATCCACCTGTCACTTAAGTGGCCACGCCCTTAATTATGCAGAACTTTTATGGCTTAATGTAATTTAAAGGTATGAGTTATAAAAAAAATTCACCCCCCTCGAAGTTGTCATGAAGGGCAAAATCAACTATATAGACCAAATCCAATTTTTGTACCTGGCTGTAAACATGTTTTTTCTGCTGTAAAGTTGGGCATTTTAACATGGGGGATATATGGAATTGACTCCCTTTAGGAGCCTGTCTCTAGTGGCCAGTCGATTAATTGCAGTTTAAGTCACTTCCGTGTTGGCTTCACGAGAGAGTCTGTAAGGTTGCCGTTCGTTTTTAGGTTTTTAACATTAAAAATCTTATATAGCCCACCTCACCTTTAAGGTTACAAAGTGTTTATACAAATTTATACTTTAAAAATGTATATTATAGTGTAGCTATATAACGTTTTTTTTTTCTATCACGTTATTTTTCTAATGTGCTGTAAAGTAGATATGTATTATTTATTTAGATGTTTTAGTTATTTATCTTTTCTTAAAATCAACATATTTATTTTAGTCAATGTTTAATTTATTTTATTCAATTTATTTATTTAGTTTAATCTCATTTTTATTATTTTATTTATTTGTACACTGTTTCTCTTTAGACTTCACCCCTTTCCCAGTTTTAAACCCTGTTCATAAAGTATTATGAACACTATTATAAAGTAGGCTACATACAAACTGCACTGATCAGACAGAACACACACAGACACACACTCACTCTCTCTCTCTCTCTCTCTCTCTCTCTCTCTCTCTCTCTCTCTCTCTCTCTCTCTCTGTGCGCATGTGCGGCGTGATTGTGGGGAGCGCGTGAGCAAGGAGTGTGTGGAGTTGTTGAGTGAGTCTAACTTTTCCTTTCTGAGTTTATTATTTATTTATTTACTTTGAAATATTGCTGTAAGTTAGAGGAGAAGGTGTTATAGTGGCCATTTTTGTCAGTTTATCTGATAAAGATGGGCTCAAATTCCGATGGTTTTTCCTGTTTGTCTGCGCGGCACGCGTGTAAGTGCATGCCGTCAGATGAGTCAGTGTCTATTGAGAGTGTTTTGGTCGCTATTGGTCGAGAAATAGGTGCACAAAACATAATGTCCGCTTCAAGAATGAATAAAGCAATTGTCGTTTTTCTGAAAGAAATCGAAATGGTTAGTCAATTGGTGGAGTGTGGTTTGACTGTTCAGGACGTATTTGTTCCAATTTTACCTTTGTCTAGTCTTTCTAAAAGAGTGATGTTGTCAAACGTACCTCCGTTTATTTCTGATAAAGCGCTCGAGTCTATTTTAGCTCGTTATGGAAAATTGGTTGGACAGATTAGAATGATTCCTCTAGGACTGAAAAATCCGGAGTTGAAACATGTCATGTCTTTCAGACGTCAGGCTCTGATGATATTAAGCGCTGAGTTTGAAATGCTTGATGTGTCTGTTAAATTGACAGTGTTTGGTAAGGACTATACAATCTTTATCACTACTGAGACTATGAAATGCTTTGTTTGCGGAAAATATGGCCATATTAAAACAGGTTGTCCTGTGGTTAAAGAGGCTCAAAGCACAAAGAATGGTTCAGTGCAAGATTCAATTGTTTTGGGGAATAATGAGTTGGTCAAACCGACTACAGAAAGCGCTGCTGCAGTTGATTTGAATGCGGAAATTGACGCGTCTACTGAAATGAGAGAACAGTTGCCTCAGGGTGGTAATGTTGAGATTATAGAAATGGATGCGATCATTCCTGATGCTAGACAGAGAGAAACGAATGACCCTGTAGAGATTGTGGAGGAGGCAGAACAATCTGGAGAACAAGATGGGTCTAAAGTGAGGGATGTCTTGGATGAGGTGCAGGCATCAAATAGGGATATGTCCCAAAATGATGCTGAACCAATATCACAGGATGTTGACAGTGATCTGGATAGTGAGTGTTCAGACTTAATCACTGATGAATTGGATGAATTCAATTCTCAGGAAAGCACTGTTGGGCGATTAAAGAGGGTCCGGTATTATAGTTTGGAACAGCTGGATGAATTCTTGAATGCTACAAAAAACCAGAGAAAACCAAAGATTGAAACGTATTTTCCTGATTTGAAGCTTTTTATTGATTCCTCTGCTATGGCTATGAAGAAAGCAACACTTGAGGAACTAGATCAGCCTAAGCGTTATCGTTTAAAAAAGTTTGTAAGTGCTGTCAGAAAAAGAGTAAAGAAAAGTCCTTAAAGAGGTAGTCTATTATGTATATGAAATTACATCTATATTGGCATTTATTCATTTTCTCTTTTTTCATCCTGATGGTATCCTTTAATATCGGATCCTTAAATATAAATGGATGTAGGGATGTACGAAAGAGAGTGACTTTATTTAAGTATTTACAACTTAAAAAAGCAGATGTAATTTTGTTGCAAGAGACTCATACTGATGCCTGTAATGAGATAGATTGGATAAATGAATGGGAGGGCAATATTAGTCTTAGTCATGGTACGAACGTGAGTGCTGGTGTTGCGTTTTTATTCTCAAAGCGTGTTAAAGATAATCCAGTTTTCTTAGAAATAATACCAGGACGCCTTCTTAGAGCTGATATAATAATAGGCAATAATAGTTTTTCTTTTTATAATATCTATGCTCCTAATATAGGAAGTGAGCGCTGTGATTTTTTTCTGAAACTTTCTGAAGAATTGTTGAAGTGTTCAGATGATAAGATTGTTGTTATAGGTGGTGATTTTAATTGTACGGTAGATTATAAATTGGATAGGAATCATAAAGAACCTCATTTTGGTTCAACAGATGTTCTTAAATCTTTAATTAATAGACATAGTCTTGTAGATTTGTGGAGGGATGTTTATCCTCAAGTTAAACAATATACTTGGCTGAAAATTAATTCAAATAAGGTTTCTGCTGCCAGATTGGATCGTTTTTATATTGAGGAATGCAATAAAGGAAGATTTTTTAGTAATCGTATCTCCCCTACATCTATATCAGATCATCATTATATTTCTATGTCTATGTCTGTCTTGTCACCTAAATCCTATAAGTCACAGTGGCACTTTAATAATACATTACTTCAAGATCACATCTTTGTGCACTCTTTTGGTCTTTTGTGGAAGTCTTGGAGAGAAGAGAGAGGTAGTTATTCATCTCTAAGTCAATGGTGGGATCTGGGAAAAGTCCAGATAAAGGTTTTTTGTCAACAATACACAGCAAATAATACTGAGAACTTGAAAGTGAAGATGAAAATGATAGAGCAAGAAATTCTTCAACAAAGCCTCCGCAATCAGGGAGGAGGGGAAATCATTAAAGAGAACAAAGGTCTTTTGAAGGATTTATTGGAAGAGCAGGAGAAGGAGACACTTGTCAGAACAAGATATGCGAAGTGCAATGAAATGGATGCCCCAACTGCCTTTTTTTTCGGACTGGAGAAAAAATCTAAAGAGCAGAAATTTTTTCACAAACTGAAACTTCCTAATGGAAATGAAATAACCAATCAACGAGAAATTATAGTTTCTGCTATTTCTTTTTATGAAAAACTTTATCAGTCCGAATTTTGTGATGAAGTGGCAGTTGAAGAACTTCTTCTAGATCTTCCACAGTTGCCTAAAGAAGAAAAGATGGAATTGGAAGAATTCTTGACTTTTGATGAGCTTTCAAGTGCTGTGCAAGAGCTGAACAGTGGCAAATCTTCTGGTGTGGATGGTCTCTCTGCTGAGTTTTTTAAAAGCTTTTGGAATGTGATTGGACATGATTTGTATGGGTTTTTTTTGGAGTCCTTTAATCAAGGTGTTTTACCCCTAAGCTGTCGGAGGGCAGTGTTGACATTAATCCCTAAGAAAGGAGATCTTGGACTTTTGAAGAATTGGCGCCCTGTGTCGTTGTTGTGCACTGATTTTAAGATACTGTCAAAAGCCATAACTAATAAGTTGAAGAAATGTATGACAACAATTATTCATGAAGATCAGTCATACTGTATCCCTGAGCGGACAATTTTCGACAACTTGTTTTTGCTAAGAGACATTATTGCAGTTGCAAAAAAACATCAAATTGATATTGGACTCTTATCTTTAGATCAAGAAAAAGCTTTTGACAGAGTGGATCACTTTTATTTACTAAAGACCCTGAAGGCCTTTGGCTTTGGACCACAATTTGTCTCTTGTATTAAACTGCTTTATAGTGAAACATCTAGTATGCTTAAGATTAATGGTTGTTTAACCAGACCTTTTGCAGTAACAAGAGGTATACGACAAGGATGCCCTCTTTCAGGACTATTATATTCAATTGCTATTGAGCCTTTGTTGTCACATTTGAGGAAACGATTGTATGGATTTTGTATTCCTGGTTTTCCAGAGATCCCACCTGTAAAACTTACAGCTTATGCTGATGATATAACTGTTTTCATAAGGAACATTGATGATATGGCTGCTTTGACTTCTAGTTTGAAAACTTTTCAAAAAGCTACATCTGCTAGAATCAATTGGAATAAATGTACATCCCTTCTGTTAGGTGAGTGGAGGGATATAGATCCTCCTCAAATTCCACAACAATGTGAATGGATCAAAGATGGTTTTAAAGTTCTTGGGGTATATTTAGGATCTGATACTTGCATGAAAAACAATTGGGAAGGATTACTTGATAAAATAGTGGGTAAATTACAGAAGTGGAGATGGATTCTCCCGAGGTTATCTTTTAGAGGGAGATGTTTAATCGTTAATAATCTGGCAGCCTCAATGTTGTGGCACAGATTTACAGTGTTGAATCCCCCTGAAGGGTTATTGACTAGTATTCAAAAAGTCTTTGTTAAATTTTTTTGGGATGGTTATCATTGGCTTCCTCCTGGAGTTTTGTATCTCCCAGTTGTAGAAGGTGGTCAAGGACTTATAAATCTGGAGGCAAGAGTTAAGACAATGAGGTTTCAAACATTACAAAGGCTATTATATTGTTCAGATAAAATACCCTGGATTGCAGTAGGTTTGTCTGTTTTACAAAGTGTTGGGGGTGTTGGATTAACTAAGCAGTTATTCCTAATTGAAAAATCTATTCAAAATCCAAATCCAAGTGTTTGTTCTTCTAACTTTTATGTAACTGTATTAAAGGCCTGGCAAATGTTTAAAAAATTGAGAGATGATGATAAACATTATGGTGTTTTAGAACCATTGTTTTTTAATCCTTTCTTTAAAAGGAATTTTTCCATTCTGAGTTCAGTAATTGACAAGTTTTTAAACTCAGGAATAGCTACTGTAAAAGATTTAATTGATTTTTCAAAGGGTCAATGGTATACGGCTAAATCTATAGCTAATAGAGTTGGGCTTCGATCAGAAAGGTGTGTTGAAGGGATAATTGGAGATCTTAAAAAATCTTTTCCTCAGTCTTTCTTGACTTATGTAAACAATTTTATTGAGAATGATGAAAGGCCTATGACTTTTCCAGATCTTCGAGTTAACATAATGTTTGATCTGGATGAAGATTTAAATGATACTTTATTGAAAAGATTTGAAGATGTATTGTTTCATAATGTTGACAAAAAGATATTATATTGTATGTGTGTAAAATCCTTGTTTTCTACTCAATTGAAGAGACGTGTTGATACAAAATGGAGAGAACATCTATCAATTTCTTCGGAAATAACTCCATCATGGAGGTGTTTGTATAAGCCCCCTATTCCTAAGAGGTCTGGGGACCTCCAGTGGAGAGTACTCCATTGTGCTGTGGCAACTAATAGTTTTGTATCAAAATTTAATGAGATGGTTTTATCTGCATGCCCTTTTTGCAATATTCTTGATACTGTTTTTCATTTTTTTTGTGATTGTTCAAGATTAATCCCTTTGTTTGAGTTGTTGGATAAAATATTTACTAAGCTTGGTTTTATGTTTACAAAAAATATGTTCATTTTTGGTGTGAAGTATAGGAAAGAATGGAAAGTACAATGTACACTTGGTAATTTTCTAGTGGGACAGGCAAAACTGTCTATTTTAAAATCCCATACATGTAAGAATGATGGAGAAGATGCTGATTTGCTTGGAATGTTTAAAACTCTTGTAGAATGCCGGGTTGTTATGGAATATGCATACTGCAAATTAACAAATAACATGCACTCTTTTGATGCGAGGTGGAGTGTGAAAAGTGCTCTTGTGATAAGAGATGAGTTTGGAGAGTTATTGTTTAGTTGGTGAATTGTAAAGAATGTGTTTAAATTAGTTGTTAGATTAAAAGAGTTTTAAAAGTCAAAAAGTCTCTCTCTCTCTCTCTCTCTCTCTCTCTCTCTCTCTCTCTCTCTCTCTCTCTCTCTCTCTCTCTCTGTGTGTGTGTGTTATGAAGTGATGTTGAAGTCTTACAGCAGATGGAGGGCTGGTGTGTGAATGAAACTCTCTTTAGGGATTTCATTAAAGCCAGACTTGACGAACGATCTGAAAAAAAAAAAACCACATCAATATCGGATCACAGGTAGCGACATAATATTAATAAAAATACTAATACTAAAAATATTGACACATTGTTATTCGCCTTATTCACCTGGCGGCCATTTTGAAAACTCGAACGCCGTTGAGGGGTACACAAACCCGGAAGTTTGACTCCGACGCATACGATCTTCTATAGAAGATTCAGCAGCTCCAGACATATAATAAAACTAACCTTAAAATTACGACCAGGATCCCTTCTGATGTGTATTATCCATTGTCGAGGCTATAGCACGTTAGTTGGCTAGAAAAAAAGAGCTATAGAGAGTATTTTGCTAAATATGTGTAGGCCTACTATATTACATATTTATTATATTTGTACTTATATCATTAAATAAAGTTGTTATTATAATAAAAAAACGCATTATATTTAATTTGAGTTATTTTAACCTTAAATAATACTGCCAGCTGACAGGGCTCTCTGTATGTTTACAGCATTAGGTGAGTTGTTTTTTTCTTGAGAAAATGTAATGCCTATCTTGTGTAGCCTACCTAATATTTATCCAAATGAGTCAATATTAAATCAAATCACAATAACTGAATTGAATTGAAATAATAAAAAAGCGTAGCTTACCAGAAATTGTACCATGTAAACATTGTAACATGTTGTCACTAAACCTAAAAAAATTCAGTTTAGTTACTAAAAATGTTTTGACAATCACAACACACTTATTATAATGCAATAAATTTTTTTTACATTGGGGAACACAGCCGTGAGGCGCCATTGCACTGAGATAAATCGCGTTGTGAGAACTCCCGGAAGCGGTAAGTGTACCCCTCAGGCTCGGTGGAACGTTCGAGGTGAATAAGGCGAATTACAGTTGTGATTGCTTACAGTGAGATGACATCTGGCGGGAAGCTCCTCGGTATTGATGCAGTATTGGCACATACGCCATTATCTTTACTGCATGTACATGATGGGAAACAGCGCGCGTGCCTCCTCCTGCTGCCGTGCACGAGCATCAACAAACACAACAAGCAGAAGAACACAGTCCGCCTGAAAGACATCATTACAACCAAATATGGCCCTGAATGTTTAATGGTCACCGATACAGTTCCGACGATTGCGCTGCTGCGAGCCACGATCTCATAACGGAAATAAACCGATTAAAGGAATAACAAACGATAACAAATTATTTATTTTATTTATTTTTTTGCCAGATCAGTGTAATATGCACATGCAGATCGAATCCATAGAAATCACTGTAGAAGAGAATGGGCGGGGCTTAGTGGATCCACGGTGGTCTAAAATTGGCCAGGGGTGCGTTTCCCGAAAGCATCGTTGGCCAACTATGGTCGCAAGTTCCGTCGTTACCAATAGAGTTCAATGGGCATTGCGATGAACTTGCGACCATAGTTGGCCAACAATGCTTTCGGGAAACGCACCCCAGATATACTACGAGTCTACATTATTCTCGAATTTTACGTGCCTCGATGTGTATCTTCAATTGTGTTGTCTTTTAAAAAATTGTCCGCAACTTCAAATAATTGATCCAGGCTGTACTGAGTTGTCACGTGTTTCTTGCTCCTTTTCTCCGCGCTGGTCTTAAAGGGCCAGTAACAGCAGTTTGTTTATTGGCTAATGCGTTTTTTTTCTTCTTCATATTTTTATTTAATAATGTCCTAGAGCTTTGCGACGCGGATTTCGATTTGTATATCAGGTGAAACACTTGTAAATCGCTAAGTACTATTTTATGTTTTAGTCTACAAACGTTCGTTCTTGCAGAAGTCAGACATTTGAATGTGGCTCAATGGAGGATTCCGCTTCACGAGCCTCAGCTGCGCCCTCTGGAGAACAACACATTTACCAGTTAAAGTCACCATGAAATAAAAAATAAAAAAAAAATCCTATTTTTATGGAATACTTTTATACGATCCATGCACATCATTATTGTTTTAATAATCTTCAATCAGAATAACTTCCTCTTGCATCATCTCTTCTCTTCTCTGATGATGTGGGCAGGGCAACCTGTCACTCACATGAGATCAGCCAATAGCAAACCACAACCATCCAATAAATTCCCCACAGACACAATCAAGCCACATTTGTTCTTGTTCCAGGAGCGTTTCACTCGGATATAAGGCACAATAGAGGAGAAAAGACTATGAAACTTCTGTTTCATGCCGACATTAAAGGGGGGGGGTGAAATGCTATTTCATGCATACTGAGTTTTTTACTCTGTTAAACAGTTGGATTCCCATGCTAAACATGGACAAAGTTTCAAAAATTAAATTGTACGTTTGAAGGAGTATTTCTGTTCCAAAAATGCTCCTTCCGGTTTGTCACAAGTTTCGGAAAGTTTTTTTCGAGTATGGGCATGTGACGTCAGATGTAGCGGAATTTCCTTATACGGGTCCTAAGGGCACTTCTCCGGAAGGACGCGGGCGCGCGCGCAACTGTAGACCAGAGCAAGAGAGCAAAAGCAGTACGCCCATCAAAGCGCTATGCTCGGCTTTAGGGAAGTCAATGTCACCAAAGAAGTGGGTTTTTGGTTGCCAGGGCAAGACAACCCTGCACAGATTCCCAAAGAACCCAACGTTAAGGGACCAGTGGATGGAGTTTGTTTTTCCAGAGCATCAACGGAGGTTGTTCAAGACTGTTTGTTCCCTGCATTTCGACGATGATTGTTTTATAAACAAAGCCCAGATCGACGGATTTTCAGATCGTCTAATGCTTAAGGATCGAGCAGTCACAATGATAAAGGTTCGCGGTCGTGCGTTGGAACCGGGCGGTGAGTAAAACTGCTTCAAATGTCTCTGTGTGTTGTTAGCTTGCCGCGTTAGCACAGCAAGTAAACAGTGAACAGCGCTCGTGATTCTTTAGCTCCGCCCACACGGCCCGCCTTCAGCCGCTCGTTTTTTTCCGGAAAGACTCGGTACAGCCTATCTTTCTTTTATAAATATAATAAAACTAAAGACTTTTTGGAGATATGAAGAATGCAATACTACTCTATAGGTACTCAAGATTAACAGGAGATTGAGTGAAAATGAGCATTTCACCCTCCCTTTAAGAGCCAGTAACATGGTGAACACCACAGACAGCAATGAGCGTCACTACATGACCAAAGCATAAACAGCGAAGCAGCGTGCAGGCTGGCTGGGCACGTGGATTGGCGAGCAAGGTAGAGAGATATACAAGACTCTGCACTAGGGCGAAGGTGAGAGAGATGACCCGTCCAAAGTTCTGGATAAATTCGCCAACTATGTAAGGCAGAGAAAAAACAAGAGAATAGCTAGACATCGCTATAAACAAAGAAAGCAAGGAGTCACTGAAAGTTTTGACCACTTTGTGAAGGATTTGAGACTCATGCTCATGGATTGTGAGTATGCTGATCCAGATGATATGTTAATCAACGCGATAATAGCGGGTTGTAACAAACCAAACCACTGGGTGGCAGTATGCCGCAAGAGATCAGTGAACACAGTCAGTGTGGAGCTGCAATCAGAAACAGAGGATGAGGAAATGCTGAGCATAAATGTCACACGGACAGAAGATCAGAGTGATGATGATGATAAGTGGACAGCAGATATCGAAATAGTCTAAAAAAGTACCAATCAGAATTGATACTGGTGCAAAATGCAACACACTGACTTAAGACAGTTATCAGCACTGTAAAAACGACAACTCAAAATTGTTCACTTTACTAAGATTTTTGCATTCACTGACAATAAAATTGCTAGTTTGAACTTGAACTATCTGTTGTAAGCCACTTGAACTCACTTTCAGACGTTTCTGGTTAAAAGTTCATCTTATTTTATAAATTGAGTTGATTTTATTTTGAAGTTGTAGTTGACACCAAGTTAGAGTGAGGTCAACTTATCTGCGCATGCTCAATTGAAATTTGTCATGGCAACCAGCTGCGACGGGGTTTCCAAGGATTTTCGCAGGAGCTCTCAAAGTTTGAAAGTTTGCGTCCGCCATTTTGTCACGATGCCAGCGCGGTAACTTTACCTGACGTCTTTGTCGAAGAGAAACATTACTAAACAGGTAAGCTAATCATATGAATATGTATATGCATTTGGTATTTGTATTACATTTCATTGCGGTAAACAAAATCGATAATCATAACCAGGCGAGGCGTTTATGGCAATACAAAATCCCCCACTAGCTAATCGGTTAGAAGCTAGCTTATTTTGAACAGCTAAGCTTAATATACTTATTGTCCACATATTAATTGAAAGATTTGTGTTGCAGTTATGTTTGTTATTCTCGATGAATGATGGCATTGTTTTATGCACGTCTGCTTTGCTCATTGACATGAAACCGGCGGTGGTTATAACGTTAGTTCACATTGCTGCTTGTGATGCGCTGCAACCAAAGAGAACTAACGTTAACGTGCTAAAACTGTGATGCAAAACTTCGGTTTGATACGGTAGTTAACTAGATAGATAGCTTCTAGCATGCGACCTTTGTGTAGGGCTGGGTACCGAGTTCGATACTTTTTAGGTACCGACCGAATTGCCTCGATACTATTGAGTATCGAAAAATGACATGTTGTTCGGTTTCAGATTTCGAGTTAATTCGTCAACGTCAGTGCTCAAACAAATACATATGAAATGCTCAAGCACACACATAAAGTCGCTCACGCACATACACGCTAACTCTACACACACGAGACGCGCGGAACTCTCCGTGCACATACTCATATGAGACGCGCGCACGCACAAACTCTCCACGCGGATAGTTAACTTATATGAGACACGAGAACACACACAAACTCGCGCACATAGTATACTCAATGAGACACAAACTCTCCGCGCACATATTCATGAGACGCGAGCACACACACACATAATACCTTAAAGATGTGGAAAAGTCGATTAAATGTGTGGGTACATTTCTCCAGGCTCGATGCCAACAGCGCTCGATGCAGTATTTGCGGTAAAATAATTGCTGCAAAGACCGATACCACGACAAATATGATGAAGACCTTGACAGTGCACGAAGTAAACATAAGAGCAGAAAGTTGCTCCGTCTTCGACTGGTAAATGAAGAGATACCTTGTTTATCACTCAGACAGTGTTTATATTGCAACAAATAATAACCTATACACTGTCGTTCAAAAATGTGTTGGTTAGTCAGAATTTTTTTTTTTTCAGTAAGGATGCATTAAAGTTATCAAAGGTGACATTAAAACATGTGTAATGTTACAAAATATTTCATTTTTAAATAAATGCTGTTCTTTTGAAAATTTTATTCATCAAAGAATCATGAAAAAATGTATCATAGTTTCCAAAATATTAAGCAGCAAACTGTTTTCATATTTCTGAAGGGTCAAGTGACACTGAAGTAATGATTTTGAAAATTCAGCTTTGACATCACAGGAATAAATTACATTTTGAAATATATTCAAATAAGATTTTAAATTGTAATACTATTTCACAATATTACAAGTTTTACTGTATTTTTTATTTTTTAAAAATTCAGCTTTGGCGAGCATGAGCTCTTTATAAAACATTTTTTGCTCCTTTGGACATTTTTTGTTCCTGCTTGTTCCTAAGGAGCAAGAGTCAAACTGAAAAAATAAAAGCAAAGTTTTTCTGAGTTAATGTGTTATGTAATCTTGTTAAAATTGATTTCATAAAATTGGTATTGAAAAAAGTTTTGTTAGGAACCGGTATCGAAACTGAGGTATCGAAATTGGCACCAAATCGAAAGATTTTGAACAATACCCAGCCCTACCTTTGTGTGTTTTAGCCCTGAAGCTCAACAGCATTAATGTGAACAGTTGCAAAGTATGTGTTCATTTTCTCCTCTTATTTTTGTGCTAGGTTTTCTATGAAGTGTCGCTTTTGCAGCTTTGTCAGCGCCAGTCAAGAGCGTCTGCTTAGGCACCATCGGCTCAGGCACGGAAGAGGAGCTTACTGGCCGTGTGTTTACAGTGACTGTGTATGTACTTTTAAAACACCTGGTGCCTTAAAGTCACATTTGACCAGATCACATTGTAGGACAGCCAAAATACAAGATAAATTCACCTTTTTTTGTAATCTATGTGAATTCCGGGAAATCTGCACGCAGCAGTCTTTCTTCACACACCTTGGACGCCATTTAAAAAAAAATGAGACTGTGTGTTGCCCCTTCTTGAGATGTAGTTTTAAAACAAACAATCTAAAACTTTTAGTTCACACAAAAGTAGGAAACACAAGTATGGTGATATCAGAACCTGTTTAAGAGCAGACTTAGAAAATGAACCTGTATCCATTGAGACAGATTTCTCTGACCAACCATTAGGTATCTGTAGTGAGGAAGATACACTTGCAAGTAGTTCTGGAAATTCGGATGTCCAAGAAAAGGAGGAGTATGTAGATGCTGAGACTGTTGAACACAGGGCTGCTGGATTTTTTCTACGTATGCAAACTGAATTACATGTTAGTAGACACGCTGTACAGAAAATAGTTGAGGGGTTTAATGACATTTTACATCTTTCAAAATCCCACTCTCAACAAGGTATCAAAGCAGTGCTTGCAGAACACGGCATTGAATTAGATGATAGTGTTCTCCATAAGATTAATGATGCTGTCTTGGAAACAAATCCATTCATTGTAAGCACTCAAGGAAAGGGTGCATTGGCCACTGATCACAGGAGAAATCTTTTTTTTAAAGATAATTTCCCTGTAATTCAGCCTACTGAGTATACATATAAAATAACCCATAAACAAACATTTGTTTATGTTTCAATCATCCAGGTTCTTGAAACTTTGTTGAGACAGACAGATTTTGTGGAGAAGTTGGTGTTTAGTCAGGGGGACAACCCAGGTCAATTTTGCTCTTTTCGAGACGGACAGTTCTACAAAGACAATGGTCTTCTGGGTGTGCAAGATGCAAGTATCTCTATAGGACTTTACATAGATGACCTGGAACTATGTAATCCTTTGGGGTCCTCAAAAAAATCCATAAAATTACTGCTGTCTATTGGATTTTGTTGAATTTACCAAGCAAGTTTCGTTCTACTCTCCCCCTAATTCAACTGGCTTGTCTTGGAAAAACTGTCGATGTCAGACAATTTGGGTATGATGCCTTTCTTTATCCTTTGATTAAGGATCTTGGATTTCTTGAAAAGATAGGAGTGTATATTGAGGCTCTAGATACGTTTGTAAAGGGAACAGTGTTCTGTGTCTGTGCTGATAACCTTGGTGCACATAGCTTAGCAGGTTTTCAGGAAGCTTTCAATGTCGAAAAATTCTGCAGATTTTGTTGCATCAGTCGAGACCAAATTGGAAATTGTGAGCCAAGGAACTTTCCACTGAGAACTGTGACGCAACACGATTCTTTTGTGGAACAACTCAAGTTGAGTGATAAGCCTAACCCATGTGTGAATGGTGTTAAATCATCCTGTGCTTTAAGTAAGTTGTCTTTCTTCCACCCAGTTACTGGATTTCCCCCTGATCTTTTGCATGATCTATTTGAAGGCGTTGTCGCAGTGGAGTTAAGTTTGTGTTTGAAAGAATTGATTAGAAAAGGTTTCATTACATTCGATGGACTGAATAACCACATAAAACAGTTTCCATACAAATTCTCTGATTTGGTCAACAAGCCACAGGCAATTACAAAGACAAGCCTTGCATCTGGAAAGGTAAACGGTAACGGACATGAAAACTGGGCACTTTTACGTTTGCTACCTCTCTTGATCGGGAACTATATACCTGAACAAGAGCAGTCATGGGAAATTTTAATGGACCTTAAAGAGATTGTGGAGATTACGGTGTCTACTACATTATCAGAGGGAACATTATGTTACTTAGGGAATAAATTGTCTGACCATCGACAGTTACTCACTGACACCTTTCCTGAATTCAAGTTGAAACCAAAGCATCACTTCATTGATCACTATGTGCATCTCACACGGTGCTTTGGGCCATTAGTGGATCTGTGGGCGTTTAGATTTGAGTCTAAGCATAGTTTTTTCAAACAAGCAATTAATGATGCTCACTGTTTTAAGAATGTACTACTCACCCTTTCCACAAAGCATCAACAGTTCATGGCATATCTTCTTGAACACAGCAATTGTTCAAGCCAAAATTGCATGTTGGTAGTGTAGATAGAGGGAAAATATCATCTTTAGATGAAAAGCTCAGGACAGTACTAGAAAAGAAGTACCCAAATGAAGATGATGTGTCTCTTGCCAAAGAAGTACATTTGTATGGGACCCAGTATGTGAGGGACATGATAGTGTCTGCAGGTGAATGCAGTGGACTGCCAGAATTCTTTAGAATACTACACATATTGGTGGACAAGTCGTGGAAAGTGTATTTTGTCACCACAAGGTTATCAGAGACTTTGAACGACTACCACCCATTGGCTGCATACCAAGTTGCTAGAACTTTGATGGTGACCCCAAGGGCTTGGCTACTGCAGTAAATTGAAATGGTAAGCACCTTTCTGTTTGTATATTTTCATAATTTTGTCATGTGTTAATGACTTGATTTTAAGTGTTCAAGGTACAGTCATGGCCAAAAGTATTGGCACCCCTCCAGATGTGTTGGTTTTCGAGCAAAACTCACAAACTTTTGAAGGTGTTTTTATGTAATAACCAAACCAGGATATTTTCAATAGCTCAACAGAACTGAAACAACAAAAATTGGTTTCCTCAAATTCAACACAAAATATCACCAACATACTGTGGGAAGTGAACACTGCATGGTCAAAAGTATTGGCACTCAAAATAACTGTCTTTTGCAGTGATACAAGCACACTTTTCATTGTTAAAATCCACAGCTAAGGTTATGGATAGTCAGACGTCAGCTGTGGTAGCATTCCTGAGAAGTATAAGCCCATTTCTAAAGGATAATAAACTCGATTCTACTTGAAGAAAACCTCATACTGTCCATATAAACCAACAGAAATGTATAGTAAGTAAACTGGAGAATTTTGTCCATTAGAAATGGGCTGATATTTCTCAGGAGTGCTACCACAGCTGACGAATGACTACCCATAACCTTAGCACTGGATTTTAACAATGAAAAGTGTGCTTTTATCAGGGCAAAAGACACTTCTTGTGAAGGGTGCCAATACTTTCGACCATACAGTATTCACTTCCCGCAGTATTTTGGTGATATATTCTGTTACATTTAGGGAAACCAATTGTTGTTTCAGTTGTGTTGAGCTATTGAAAATATCCTGGTTTGGTTATTTCATCAAAAAACCTTCAAAAGTATGCGAATTTTGCTTAAAAAGCAACAATTCTTGAGGTGCGCCAATACTTTTGGCCATGACTGTATATGGCTTCAGTTTAAAGTGTCATGCAAATATCTGTTCTTCTTTTGTCCTCACAGGCTTTGTTGCTTCTGGTCCACATAAATCCCAAACTCGTCCGTAAGATTCGGCTGACCAAAGCTCCTGAAAATATAGAGGAACTGTACAATGAACTGCATCAAAAACTTGAACTTGTGGGTGAATTCTGTATACAGTATGAAGACTCAGACTTTGGCCAGGCAGTTTGTAACCTGACTGACATAGCAGAGTTACCTTCAGAAAAGGCTGTCTTGCATATTCTGTGGAGCAATGAGGACATGCCATCACCACCACCTCCAACACCAACTCGGTCATCCTCTATCTCTTCCCTTGACACAGCCATCATTGGATCTCCAGACTCAATCCACAGCTTATCTTCAGTTGTGCGGACATATAGGAGGAATGTTTCACAGTGGCCCACTCCGTTCCCAGTACCACAATTCTCATATGACGTTGAACTGATACTCCGCAAGGGGAATGACACGTTTGAAATATCAGGGAAGGGTTTACATGTAACCAGAGATGTGAAAAAAGAGATTCTGGACAAGTTGGCACAAGAAATATTTTCTGTGAAAGCCTACCCTGAAAAACATGAGTTCAATTCTGTTGCTGCTGAACTTGTCAACAAACATCCCTGCCTCAAAGAGCCTGGTGGTGGTACTTGATATGCGGGATGGACAACCAGCATAAAGTACAAGATGGGGAACTACAGATCAAAACTACGTCAAGCTGGTTGTAATGAGGTTGGTGTCAACAGGAGATCAAGAAGGGAGGAGGTGGATGATCATGGTGTCAACAGGCGAAGAAGAGATGATGATGATGGGGATGGTGGTCCGGAGGGAAGGTTTTCCTTGAAAAAAAACAAAACGAGGTGAGGTCAACCATGTACCAGATCACCCTGAAAGCTACACTGAGGATGACTTGGAAGACCTGAGGTCTTCCCTGGTTGAAGCCATGAAGAAGAAAAACAAGGACATGGAGTTCATCAGACAGAAGATGGACATCACATTCTCCCTTAGGAGAATGGAAATTGTAGAGATGGAGCCCATGGTCTCAGAGGTTCTGGAGAGGTGGCCCGGTCTATTTCTTGAAGAACAGGTAAGGCATCTTTTTTTTTCTTGAACTTGGTGCATTTGTTTACATTTGTGTTATGTTTTTTTCATAATAGTGTATGTAGGTTCATTTGTATCATGGCTTTGAGTTTGCAGTCTTAATTATAACAATGAAATCACACTATCAGCTTGTTGTATTTGTATTGCATTTGTTTCATTCAGATTTGTCAAGAGTTCACTCGTGTGACCACCAAGGACCTGATGGGAACATTTAAAGCTGCCCTTGAGATGTTCACCCCTCGTCTGCTGAAATTGTATCGTGCCAGGAGGGGCACCTTTAGTCGAGAGATGGAAACCCTTTTGGAAATGCTTGACAAACAGGTTGTTATATTGACTACAAGGCCTTTTCTTCAGTTTGTCCACTAATATTTAAACCATTAATCAAGAAGGAACTACCAAGCTAGCACTCTGCACTTTTGATGTAATATAACTTAATTATTTTTTTGCATCAGCTAGGTTGGTGAGCGAATTCCATCTTGATTGACTATTTAATACAGTAATATTTAAAGGATACATTCACGGTTTTGCACTTTCAACCCTCTCTCTGGGTTGATGAAATAGTGTTTGACACCAGAATTTTGACTATTGGTCCAGTCTTGAGCTTTTGGCTGATTTAGAATCGGCCCTGCCATGCTTCAGAATGGCTAGCAGTGTTGTATAAAGTACTAGAAAGCAATACTTGAGTAAAAGTACAAGTATTGTACTAGAAAAAGACTTTGGTAGAAGTGAAAGTTACCTTTTAGAATATTACTTAAGTAAAAGTCTTAAAGTATCTGATATATACTGTACTTAAGTATCAAAAGTAATTTTCTGATATTTAATGTACTTAAGTAATTGAAGTAAAAGTAAAAGTTTTTTTTTTTTTTTTTTTTGATTATGCGTTGAATTCAGCGATCACGGAATCGCGAAAAACTGGAGGGACTGTGTAGCCTGCACTGTAGGCTACTTGTGTTATCGTTTATCTCCCACTGCATGTACCTTTAGCTGTAAAAAAAAAATTGCATCACAATAAGTGTATTGTGATTGTCACTAACATTTTTGTAATTAAACTGAATTTTATTAGGTTTAGTGACATGTTACAATGTTTATAATTTCTGGTAAGCTACGCTTTTTTATTATTTCAATTCAATTCAATTGTGATTTGATTTAATATTGACTCATTTGTATAAATATTAGGTAGGCTACTCAAGATCTGCGTTAATTTTTCTAAAAAAAAAAAAAAAAAAAAAACTCCCCTAATGCTGTAAACATACAGAGAGCCCTAGCTTGTAGTAGGCTATTATTTAAGGTTAAAAATAATTAAATAGAATGCGTTTTTTTTATTATAATAAAAACTTTAATGATATAAGTAAAAAATATAATAAATATGTAATATAGAACACATATTTAGCAAAATACTCTCTATAGCTATTTATTTGTCTTGTCAACTGTGCTATAGCCTATTATTAAATGGCTTTCCTGAGGTAAATGTGACATAATTGTCCTCCAGCTATGTTATTGACCTCTTCACGCTGATGAAAAACACTTATTGATCGATATTATGTATAAGGAACATTTCGGTAAGTTATAGGCCTACTGTATCTTTCAACAGTATTCATGTTTTTTTTTACTATTAGCTAGTACAGATGATCGGTTCACTTGAGCTAGGGATCTGTCATCTGTCACGTAACATTTACAAGCGCCAAAACAGTATTTATTTTTTGAATTTCGTAATAAAATTGACATAATCTGAGTTAAAAAAAAAAAGTTTTATATCATAATGTAACCTGCTCTGTCTAGTCTGTCGGTCGTCCTCTTTGCTTCGCGATTTTTCTGTGCGTGAGAAAATTGATGTGAGGCGTGAGAGCGCGTGGAAAAAGTCAATTGCGTGAGTCTCACGGTGAATGCGTGAGAGTTGGCAGCTCTGTAAGTTAAACGTGCTCCAGGTCCTCCGGCAGGTTCTCGTGCTTCCATGGCGGTTTCAGTTGTGCTTCCCCCTCCTTTGGCATGGCAACAAACAAGCATTACGCTGAAATAGAGCGCGCGCCGTGCGTACTGCAGTCTAGGAGCAGTGATTCGCCAAACCTCCCTTATTGTAGTCGCACACATTTCTTCTGATTTTATTTTGTAGTAACGAGTAACGAAGATGCTTAGTGGAAATATAGCGGAGTAAAAGTATACATTTTATCTAGGAAATGTAGTGGAGTAAAAGTGAAAGTTGACATAAATGTAAATAACGAAGTAAAGTACAGATACGTGAAATTTCTACTTAAGTACAGTAACGAAGTATTTGTACTCCGTTACATTACAACACTGATGGCTAGCTACATGCATTCACAAACCTGTCTTTAAATCAACCCTAAACGTTCGTTTTCAAAGATGTGCAACTCACCGATTGGTTAGTGGTGTTTGTTGAGTGTTCGTCAAACACTATTTCATCAAAGATAACCCAGAAAGGGGGTTCAAAGTGCAAAATATTTTTATTGTGCATTTTTTTGTAAATTTGGAGTGCTGTCAGTACAGAGAACAACAACAAAAATCTGTGTTGCCTACACCGTGTTATCCTCTTTTTAAACACCCTGCACCCTGTTGACTTAAATGGGGCAAGTTTTAAACCTGCTTTTAGCCTCTTAACATCCTTGATGTGTCATTACAAGTGCACAGCTAATGTGAGTGATTCCTTCAGAGTGAACATGAGTGAATCTGACTGCAGTAGATGTGAAAGATATGAATAAAAATGATGTTTATTCAGCCAGCGCACATACCTGTGTTTACTTCCAGTTTTCGGTTGAAGTCCATAGTAATCGATTGTCGAGTTCACGCGCGTGATCATAGGTACTAAACGTTCGTGTGAACTCGACAATCGATTACTGTGGACTTCGACTGAAAACAGGATGTAAATACAGGTATGTGCGCTGGCTGAATAAACATCATTTTTATTCATATCTTTCACATCTACTGCAGTCAGATTCACCCGTGATCACTCTGAAGGAATCACTCACATGACTGTGCACTTGTAATGACACATCAAGGATGTTAAGAGGCTAAAAGCAGGTTTAAAACTTGCCCCATTTAAGTCAACAGGGTGCAAATTTTAAAAAGAGGATAGCACGGTGTAGGCAACACGTTTTTTTGTCGTTGTTCTCTGTACTGACAGCACTCCAAATTTACAAAAAAATGAGCTCAATGTTAAAATTGACCCGAGTTCTCCTTTAAAAGACAAAAAGAAACACTAACAAACTAACAGAGCCTGCAATTATTTTATCTGCCTACATGCACAATTGTAGAGATGGGAATACAAATGGAACCAAGCACAAGTGCACATGCACAAGTACATTTCACAGAGCTAAACAAAAGTATTTGTTTGTCTTTATATTCTTCCAATACAGACATCTGACATCACAAGTCATCGCAGACAGGCAGCTGTGGAAGGTCTTCCCATATTTCTGCGGGAGAATGCTGAGAAGCTTTTCTCTAGATGCCTGGTGAGTGCAGCTTGGAAGACCTTCAGCCTTTAGTAGTGTTGTATATCAAAGAGGCCATACACAAATAGACATCACTCTTTATTGACTAGTTTTCTGCAGGACATTATTTCAGTGGTGTTTTTGTTTTGTCAGGCAACTGATGCAGATGACAAACAGATGAAAGGCATCAAGATGGGGGTCCTCACAGTGCTTGATGATGATGACGACGCAGTCATTAATATTGCCCTTGTGTTGGAGGAAACCATTGTCCTGAAAGACATCCCAGACACCCCGACTGCGCTTGCGTATCTTTTTGGCTTGCTTTATGCCCTGAACATGGAGTTCCCAAAAGACACCAGGTATACCTTTGAAGCTATCCAGCACATTTTCATGGAAATGTCCACCAATTGCTCACAGCATGTCCGGAGCTTCAAGACCAAGCTGTTAAACCAGTGATTCATTTTCCACGGGGAAGATTTATATTATCATGTCTGTTCATTTATGTTTGGATAAAGTCTTCACATAGACCACCCTATAGTTTTTATGTTGTTCCTTTATTTTGACTAAATACAAATCTGTTATTTGTAGTTGTCATATAACTGTCATAAGACTATTGATTGTTTCTCAGAGTAAGCTTTGTTTCAGCATTGCTGTTATAGTCTACATGTTTGCTGATGTGGCAAGTGTCCTTGGGGAAGATTTATTTTATCATGTCTGTTCATTTATTATGTTTGGATATTTTGTACATCTTCACATAGACCACCTTAGTTTTTATGTTGTTCCTTTTGATTTCCCCAACTTATTGACATGTGCCTTATTTGCTTTGGACACAAGTGCTTTATTTGAACTAAAAATAAATCTTTTATGTGTAGCTGTCATATTACTGTCAAGAGATACAGTATTGATTGTTCAGTAGAAGCAAGCTGTTTCACCATTACTGTTATAGCCTGCATTTTTGGCTAATTTCAAAGTTCAGAAAGTTCAGATAATTTGGCTACAACTGTTTATCGGTCATCTTGAGGTATCAGGTACTGAAACCTGATGTATTTGCTTGGCCCATAACATTACTTGTTTACATTGTGGAATTGTAAAGCTGTTTGTAGCAAATTTGTTCAAATAAACATGCATAAATTAACTGGTTTACTGTCAGTGGATGATTTAATGTGGGGGGTAATTTAAACTCAAAATAGTAAATTATTACAGGGGGTGGTAATCTGAACTCAAAATAGTAAGCTTTTACAGACTTGAAAGTTCCAGTAACTTGAATTAAAAAAACTTAGTTGTCAGAACTTGAAAAACTTAGCTGATGCAACTTAATAATTGAAGTTCTTCAAACTTAAAAAATTAAGTTGATATCTTCAACTCAAAAATTCTGTGCAGTCGGTTGCCTTGAAAATTTGAGTTGAACAAACTTTTTCTTTTTTACAGTGCACTTCCACATGATGGTGAGCAGAAAAAGCTCTAATCGACTGCTAAAGTCCTACTCTAATAACAAGCTAAAGCTAATAGCTGCAGTTGATCTTCTGGTTAATTACAAGAATACTGAGATATCAGCAGAATTTGAGATTGTGGACATTTTTCAAGAAAATGTGCTCAGTGGTAGCCTAGAAATCTAGACGCACCCTAGCGGCAGCAAAATGTATTTCGCAGCCAGGTACGTCTAGCAACTCTCAATAAACCTACTCGCTGCAAAAACCCAGATTGGGTCAGGCCAATCACGTTGTGTATAGAGTAGGCGGGGGCGGGCTTAACATACACGACAGAGTTGCGACGGTTACCTGGCTGCTGCTACTTGAAAACAAAGAATGGCGGCTGCTGATGGAGAACAACGGTCTTTCGAATCGGCTTTGGCCGCGACTCTGGAGGACTTGGAGTTAAGTTTTTCTTTGAGAAAAGAGCAAAGAACGGCACTTAAGTCATTCTTAAAAAAAGGAAGATGTGTTCGTCGTTTTGCCGGCCAGATATGGCAAAAGTTGAATCTTTCAACTAAGCTCCGCTGTTGGGAAAACGCTCTGGTTGGTTGAAGCGCTGTCCTATTGCGTGCAGAGGGAATTTGAAAGACAGCCGTTTATCCCGCCCCTCGGATTGAGCCGTGACTATGGTGAGTTTCCAGACCTAACATCTTGATGTAGGTCTGGCTTGCCAGGCTAGCTCAGTGGGCCAACAGCAGAAGCATTAGGTTTAGTAACACGTCTCAATGCACTGCAGCCTTCTAACAAAGAAAATAAAAAGCTGAATTCTGGTCAGAGGACAACAAAAAATGTGCCGGCTGGACTAGATGATTATCCAGAGCTGACTCACACTACTGGAACCTTGCCGGGCAAATACACAATTAAAATTGATCCTGATGCAAAAGGTGTGGTCCATCCTGTCCGACGACAACCAGCGGCACTGAGAAAAAAAAAATAGAGAAGCTACAAGAGATGGTTAAAGATGGACACATCGCAAAAGTTAACCAACCGACCGAGTGGGTGAGCTCGATGGTAGCAGCAGTACGCAATGGCAAGATAAGGATCTGCATCGACCCGAGTGACTTAAACAAGGTCATAATGCTCTCGTTACCCAATGCGCACCATCGAAGTGCCTGGTGCTAAAGTTTTCTCAGTCTTGGATGCTAAATCTGGCTTCTTACAAATAGAACTAGATGAAGCATCATCACTGCTGACCACCTTTAACACGCCAATTGGTAGATTTAGGAGGCTTAGACTTCCTTTTGGCCTAAAATGCTCACCAGAAATTTCCCAGCGCATTATGGATGAAATGCTTGAGGGCATCAGCGGGGCAATCAGTGTCATGGATGACATCCTTATTGCAGCACCTTCAGCTAAGGAGCATGATGAGATCCTTCAAAAAGTAATTCAGAGAGCAACAAGCTCAGTCTCAACTTTGATAAATGCCACATCAAGAAATCTTCCGTGCCCTACGTGGGACATCTGATAACATCAGACGGTTTGAGGGCAGACCCAGCGAAGATAGAAGCTGTTAACCCTCTGAGGTCGACAAACGCGCGGGCGCGTTTTGCTGGATTTTCTCCACGTTGTAGCACTATAAAGTTAAATTACTCAGTCATTTATAGTCATACAGAAAAAAGAAATATAAAAAAAAATCTGTGATATTTCTCCTTTTGTATGTGTCCACTTACAATCAAACCAAAACATTGTGCTTTTGTAAAATAAAGAAAATAAACAGGGTGTGCGTTCTGCCTCTCTGTCGCGGTGAACTTTTTTTTCTTGAGCACGTCTATAAACTGAAACAAAACTCAGCGAATACTTGTCACACATTTATGAGCCATATACCTTTATAAACATTTAAGTGTGTACTTTTAAATGATCGGATTCAAAACGAAAGTGTGATACACACAAAGTATGTACACAATTGTGTTTTCTTTTCCCTTTTCTGAACATGTATATGCATAAAATGATTGTATTATTTTCTTATATTGTGTTGAAATACTAATTAACCAATGTATATTTACATTTATATGGAGAGAAATGAAGGACTCTTATTTTGACATTCTGGCTGGAGAGTCGCGAACGGAGCAGTGAATTGCGCATGCTTCCTCATATCTGCAGAGGAGCTGTATCAGAGCAGACGCGACTCACTTGTCTCTTTCTTTGAATCCTGTTTTGCAGGTAAAAATATTGATATACAAAAGAGAAACCCTTGAAATATACCACAACAATTGCACTACGACCATGTTTGGTAACGTTAAACAAATGGAGAATGTAAAATGTTAAATGTGTTTATATGATGACGTTTTGTTCGCCTTGATGTATGCTCTCTATAACGTGAAGAAAATAAGTTAAGTTATGCTCCAGTGGTCATGATTATAATCGAACTAGTATTGTATTAATAGTTGTTTGATCATAAAAAGTTTGTTTGCTTGTGTTAATCAGTGAATAGGTCGAGTTAAGTGTATTTTTGAAGCTCACTCTGTGATCACATTTGCCGCGCATGCCAGTCACGTGACCAGGCACTGAGGGAAGCATGGAAAATTACTGAATCTCTCTATATTCATTATAATCTATTCCTGTGGAGGTAAAAGTGAATTTTGTTTCACAGTTGTTTTGAAAAGCAAGTGCCTTTTGGAAAGCAGTCTTTCCCAGTATATATGAAGTAAATTCATATTAAATATCATTGTGTTAATGAATATTTCTATTACTGTTTATAAAATATAATACATATATAAGTTAAATGTTAACTAAAGATGGTAAAGTGAAGAAATGAGACTTCTGATTCTGAAAGTGATTTATTCTGATGTTGGTGACAAAAGTGATGTGATGAGACAGGCAAAAGAATGTTAATAATGCTTTAAAAGCAACTGTTGTGCTAAAATTGACTTATTGTGTATAAAATAAATATATCTGCAGAGGAGCTGTATCAGAGCAGACGCGACTCTCTTGTCTCTTTCTTTGAATCCTGTTTTGCAGATATCACAGCAATCTGTCAGCTGGGTCTCCTGAGCCGGGGCCTGAAACAAAAGCAAATATTCTCTGTTTAAGTAATTTATATAAAACCAACAAGATGTCCAGCTTCTCAAACGCTTCCTCGTTACAGTTAATTTGGCCACGCCCACTCGCTCAAAAGATATTCACATGCAAATCTCCACATGGAACGCGGACTCGCTCATTACCTCAACAACAAAACACTTCACTTCACTTTTCGTCGAGTTTGAAAGACGTGCCTGAGCTTACACTGGATTTAGGCTACCTCAGAAGAAGAAGAACGCGATTTGAAGACATGAAAGATGTAAGGTAAGAAATTGTTACTTATTAGTTTGTTATTGTTGCATAAATGTCACGTTGCAGTTGAACTGTTGCTAGATATATGGGGAATATTATAATATTTAGACCCGTGTTTACTGTTACAGTGTTTGTGGATATCTGCTCAAACGTAGATATGTATATGGTAACCATAATGTTTCATATTTGAGCGCGATCGCATTTGAATGTATTTTGATAGTGATCGCGTTTGAATGTATCATATTTTTGATAGCGATCGCGTTTGAATGTTTAATATTTTGCTGCGCGATCGCGTTTGAATGTACTGTATCATATTTTGGATGAAAGCAAAACGCACCAAACGGCTTCATGTTTTTATTATTATCTCATTTCATATCATCATAACGGATGGAAACATTTGAAGTAACATGATAATCAATATATTTTTCTCTAGCTTAGTTGTTACTGAAATCTTTTGGAAGATTTATACTGCTATAGGTTATTTATTGTTATTATTATTTTATCCGGCACTGTGCGCATATACCTTACGCCTACAAGGCACAACAAACCTGGTGTTCATTATATTATATATTGTTGGAAACATTTGTGTGTGTGTGTGTGTGTGTGTGTGTATTCTGTGAATTTTAAAAAGGAATTTTAAAAAGCAATTTTAACCAGAAAAATCTAATATTTATTTCCAAAATCGGGCAGGCCTTTCTCTTGATATCAGTATGTTCACTTTTTTTTTTCAGGGCCCAGATGCCACTGAGGACTTCAACATTCACATGAGTCTCTGTACGTGAACACGGTAAAGTGAAAATCTTGGAAATGAAAGGTATGTACAATGTTTTTAGGAATGGCACAAAGGTCTCTGTCTTTGAAGTGCTTTTTTGGCATTTGTTGTGTATCTTTGGATTATGTTGTGTTGTAAATAAATCCAAACAATTTAAAAGCCATTCTTTTTTAAATCTCCTCATTTACAGTATTGTGCAAGGTTGCTCAGAATGAAAGGGCCTGATAGCTCCTAATAGGGCCGTTAGGAGAGGTTCTTTGTATTTCTCTGGTGAGAAAAGCTTACATATTAATGAGCTCCCGCATAAAGCTTTCTAACACAAAACACGTCGTAAAATTTTTAAATCAATATATTGTCTTATCTGAATGAGCAGTCAGGGTGATTTTCACATAGTTTTGCAGCAAATATTCTAGGCTACGTCATACAGTTTTCAAAAGTCTTGTGAAAAAATAATCAGTATGGGTTTCATTGCCTTATTTCAGTGAGAATTTTTTTTTGTATTTTCACAAACTACGCATAAATGTCATTATCTCAAAACTACAAACTTTTACACACATGCTGCTGATATATTATTGTAGCAGAGTTTGTGCTGAATACAGTGTAATTAGACTTTGGCCATGAAAATGTCACAAGTAACAGAAATAACCAGAAATGTCAGGGCATGTCAGAACACCTCCAGGGCCCAGAAAACAGCTCAGACCTCAGAGGGTTAAGTCTATGCCAGAACCAGCAGACAAGGATGGTGTCCGTTGTTTCCTGGGTTTCGTCACCTACCTGTCAAAATTCTTGCCAAACCTCAGCGAAGTTGACGCTCCTCTGAGGCAGCTCCTGAAAGCTGACGTTGAATTTGTATGGCAACCAGCACAACAGCAAGCCTTTGACAAACTCAAGGACTTATGCACAAACATATGAACAAGTTTTTTTGATCCGTCCAAACCTGTTGAGATTTTCTACGATGCCAGCAGCAACAGCCTCGGTGCGGTTCTACTGCAAGACAGTCATCCAGTTGCATTCTCATCCAGGTCACTGACAGATACCGAAACGCGCTACACGCAAATTGAGAAAGAGATGCTCTCAATAGTTCATGCTTGTGTCAAGTTCCATAATTACATATTTGGAAACCATGTCACAGTGTATAACGACCATAAGCCTCTGGAAGACATTTTCAAAAAGCCACTGCTCTCTACCCCAATGCGGATACAGAGAATGCGTCTTCGTCTGCAGTGGTATGATCTGACTGTTAAATACAGACGAGGACACACTGTCTAGAGCTCAGCTGCCAGAGAACAAGCCAGAGATTGAGGGTTTTGAGTGTATCTCCATGCTCAACTTTGTTTCAGTCAGTCTTCTTCTTCTTCTTCTTCTTTGATCCCTAGCTGGCGCTTGGTCTGGATTGGCTCCTAAGTCCGTACGCTGCTGTGGGTGCCAATGGTTGTCGAATCTCATTTACGAGGCGTTTCCATGCGGGACGATCCAAGGCGATTGTTCTGGCGTCGTGGCTATTTAGTCTACGATTCCTGATGTCCTCCTCAACCTGTTTGAGACACGTTTTCTTTGGTGCTGTTCGCTGAATTCTCCACTGGGAGGGTCGGTTATGCCAGAGGAGTTGGTGTGGTAGTCGGCTCCCACTCATTCTGCAGACATGACCAAACCATCGCAGTCGTCGTTTTTGGATTTGTTCCTCGATCAGAGGTTGTTGTTGGCATCTGCGCCGGATGTCCTCATTTCGAAGGCAATCTCGAAGGCAAGTGATACTTGCAAGATCTGGCGCAGGCATCGCATTTGGAAAACTTCGAGTTTGTTGAGGTCCGCCTTCAGCACCGTCCACGTTTCGGATCCGTAGAGTAGAATCGGCAGGATCAGCGTCCGGAACAAGCGAACCTTGGTCGGGATAGAAACATTGGTTCGCTTCCACAGACACCACTTTAGCGAGGCGAATGCTGTGGTTGCTTGGCCAATTCGACTGTGGGTCTCCACCGTAGACGCAACTCTCCTCTCTTCAACCAGTGAGCCCAGGTATTTGAACTTCTGAACTTGCTCAATCTGGATTCCATCGAGGTTGACGTCGGCTGGCGATCCATCTGTTGTCAGTACCTTTGTTTTGTCAACATTAATTTTTAAACCATATGATCGGGCAACGCCCGCGATCTCGTAGAGAATGTCCGTGGCTTCGGCATCATCCTCGGCCAGCACGCCACTGTCGTCGGCGAACATAAGATCCGTTACTGATGAGCCATTTTCGTCGAACTGGACTCCTCGCCTACCCTCGAAGACTTTCCTCATGATTGCGTCGAAAACGATGTTGAAGAGCAGCGGTGAGGCGACGTCTCCCTGGCGTACTCCAGTGCGAATGGTAAGTTCAGCAGATAGCTCGTTTCGGATGCGTATTTGGCTTGACGATCCATTGTAGTTTTCCTGCAGGAGCTTGATGACTTTTGATGGGATGTGCTCGGTCTCCAGCGTCGTCCAAAGTGCTTGCCAATCGACGCAGTCGAAGGCGGATCTAAAGTCGATAAAGACGATGACTGTCCGCTTTTCACGTCGAATTCGCTCCTCCATCACCTGGCGGAGACTGAATATTACTCCCTCCAACGTTGTAGACGCTACGTCGATGATCGTACGAAGGTGCCCTCGGCTTTCCGGATGTTGTCGTTCGTTAATTTAGCCTTTCCGCTCAGTCGTCGAAGGGTTCGATAAAGTGTGTGGTACTCGTGCTTTGAGGCCGCAACCTCCAAGTCAGCTGCTATTTGGTTCCAGTAAGCCTCTCGTTCTTCTTTCATTTGGCATCGGATGTCCTTATTGAGCTGGTGGTATCGCTCGAAGTCGACCAGCTTCACTCGCTTCCGTTCGTCTACCATACTGAGACACTCATCCGATATCCACGGCTGTGTTCGGCGACGAGCGGGAGGGCACAATTCCTTTGCGCATTTCATGATGGCGTTTGAAAGCTGTTGTTCTTCGACGTTGACGTCTTCGGATGGAGCCAATGCTACGAAACGGTTGGATAGTGCTATTTGGAATTCAGTCTTGCGAACGGGATCCAACAAGCATTTCCAATCTAGCTTGGCTGATGGACGCGATTTGCTTTTGGTTCTATGTAGTCGAAGCTTGATCACAGCGCGCACAAGGTAATGATCCAATCCACAGTCTGGGCCGCGCATCGAACGGACGTCCTTGAGTGATGATCGGAAACGAGAGTTGATCAGGATGTAATCCAACATCGCGGAGTCGTTGCCAGCTGGATTACGCCACGTAAATTGGTGTTTCTTTGGATGTTGAAAGTGGCTATTCCCAATGATGTAGCTGTTGGCACTGGCGAAGGACAAGAGGCGCAGACCATTGTCGTTGATCACACCATGTCCAAAACAACCCATTGTGTTCTCCCAGCCATCAGTGCCAATGTGGGCATTGAAATCTCCAGCCAATATGATCAGTTCGGTCTGCGGAATCGAGTCCAACGTGAGTTGCAGTTGGTTGTAGAAATAATTTTTTTGTCGGTTCCGGGTTTGTCTCTGTCAGTGCATAGACGGCGACAAGGTGGGTTTTGGTGGTGCCATTGATGGTAAGGACCGCTAGTCGATCAGAGATTGGCTGGAACGAGACGACACTCCCGACTGTGCGGCGGGCAACCATGAATCCAAGTCCCGCCTCTCGTTTGTCGCCACCTGAGTAGTATAGTGTCATCTGGTCGTCGATAGATGGCGGTTTAACGACCATCTGCCCTGATTCAGTAAGCCGTACTTCCGATAGCGCTGCAATGTCGATTTTGCAGCTCAGCAGCTCCTTAGCAATGATTTCTTTTTGGCCAACATGGTGACCAGTTCGTACATTCCATGCAGCAATTCGAATTTCCATTTTCGGCGTGACGATCTTTCTTTGATTTCTTCGGCCAGTGGCATATTTCTCACCAGCATCCAGGTTCCCCAATGCTGGCGCATCGGCTGCCCCGGATGCGGTAGCATTCAACGTGAAATTTGATTCGTGATTTTCCATCGGTTTCGTGCCTAGTTTCCCTGGTTTCCCAGTTCTGGCCACCTCGGCAGGGCGACCACCTTCCTCCTTTTTCAGCCGGGCTTAGGACCGTCCTTGGCGGAGTTGTTTCAGTCAGTGAGCAGAAGTATTCAGAGCTCCAGAACTGCACGAAAAATGAGCTCAACTGCCTCCAGCAAACAATCCAACAAGGCTGGCCAGACCACAGGCGTGACGCGCCTAATGCAGTACAACCATATTGGGACTCTCGAAGCCAGCTTGCAGCTTCAGATGGTGTTGTTTATAAAGGCCTGCGTATAGTGGTACCCCCTTCTGTACGAGAGCACATGCTGAAGCTTATACATCAGTCTCACTTAGGAATAGTGAAAAGCAAGCAGAGAGCTTGTGAGGTCCTGTACTGGCCAGGCAGGAGTTCTGAAATTGAACAAATGGTGAAGAACTGCGGCAAGTGTGCAGACTTTCAGAACTGGCTGCCTAGGCAACCACTAAAACCAACAGAAACACCTGATCTTCCATTCGAAGAAGTACAGTGCTATGCATAAGTTTAGACACCCATGCTAAAGTTGACTAAAAAGAGGAATAAAAAATCAACTTTTGGAAACTGAACTTAATGCCTTAATTAAAAAAAATTGGAAAAATCCAACCTTTAAGGACACCAATTTTCTTTGTGAATGAATAATGTATTGTAAATAAATAAATGTTCTTCCTTAAAATACAGGGTGCATAAGTTTGGACACCCCTATGTTAAATTCCCATAGAGGCAGGCAGATTTTTATTTTTAAGTATTTTTTTTATATTATTTTTTTAGGATACTATGCATCCTGATAAAGTTCCCTTGGCCTTTGGAATTAAAATAGCCCCACATCATCACATAGCCTTCACCATACCTAGCACCTCAAAATCCTGGCGCCGTTAGTGCTTCGCAGCGGTCTGATATCAAGAAATAACAGACCGCATTCCACATTGGAATTCAACCAAGCCATGTAATAATGTTTAATAACTTTCAAACGGTAGAGCCTGTTCCTTTATAACATAGTAAAAGGTCGGTGTATTTTTGCTTTATACATTTTAGGCTTATTCTCAAATTCAGATTGTGTTAGGGGGGCGGGATTATAAGGCAATTTTAATCGGACAATTTGACCAGAGAGATTTAATTTTGTCGGACATTTCATTTTTTTTTCGGCCAATGTCCGGCAATTACCGGACAACGGAAACCCATATATATATATATATATATATATATATGTATGTATGTATGTATGTATGTATGTATGTGTGTGTGTATTCTGTACATTTCGAAAAGCTATTTTAACCTGAAAAATCTAAAATGTATTCCCCAAATTGTGCAGCATAGTTTCTCTTGATATCAGCATGTTCACAGCTGTTTTGTTGTTGTTTTTAGAGGAACAAGATGCCACTGAATAAGTTCTGCTGACTTCAACATTCACATAAGTCTCCATCCATGAACATGCTAAAGTGAAAAATCAAACACCATGGAAATGAAAGGTATGTACTATGTTTCAGGAATGGCACAAAGGTGTGTGACAGTTCAAGTCTCTGTCTTTAGTTCAGTGTGTTAAATAATGTGTTTTTTGTCATTTGTGTATCTTTGGATTATGTTGTGTTGTAAATAAATTAAAAACAACTTAAAAGCCATTCTTTTTTAAATCTCCTCATTCTTTGTGCAAGGTTGCTCAGAATGGCAGGGCCTGATGGCTCCTAATAGGGCCATTAGGGAGTGTCTTTGTCTTTCTCAGGTGAGAAAACCTTACATATTAATGAGGTGATCCGCCCTTTCGAATAAAGCTTTCTAACACAAAACACGTCTTAGAAATCTTAAATCAATATATTGTCTTATCTGAATGAGCAGTCAGGGTGATTTTCACATAGTTTTGAAGCAAATATTCTAGGCTACGCGATACAATTTTCAAAAGTCTTATGAAGAAATAATCAGTATGGGTTTCATGAGCTTATTTCAGTGACAATTGTTTTTTGTTTTTTTCACAAACCACGCATAAATGTTATTATCTCAAACCTACAAACTTTTATATACTTGCTGCTGATATATTATTGTAGCAGAGTTTGTGCTGAATACAGTGTAATCAGACTTTAGCCATGAAAATGTCACAAGTAACAGAAATAAGCACAAATGTCAGAACACCTCCAGGGCCCAGAAAACAGCTCAGACCCCAGAGGGTTAAGAAACTTTGGTCCAAGGCTACAGAAAAACACCTTGCACTGCTTGACTACAGAACAACGCCAATAGAGTCAGTAGGCCTGTCACCAGCTCAACTGCTCATGGGCAGACGGCCCCGTAACAACCTGCCTGATGCTCGTCTGTTGCTCACACCAGCAGCGTACGACCCCCTCAAAGTTAAACAGCGGCTAAACGAAAGCAAAAACATTCAGAAGTTTTACTACGACCGCAAGAGGGCAAGTGGCCCTCGTGCAGCACTGAAGCCTGGAGATGAAGTAAGGGTGCAACCACACGCCGGCAGTCACAAGTGGTCTCCTGGAGTCGTAGTGAAAGAACATTGTGCCCCAAGATCTTATTTTGTGGACTGTGTAAGTAGAGAGTACCGCCGCAACATTCAGCATCTTCGTAAGAGCACAGCAGCTGCTAACGAGTCCTGTCACAGGCTTAGTGATGATCAATGGACAGAAATAGTAGAGCCAGAAAGTGTTGAGGAGCCAAACTCTGTGGATCGTCCTGGTTCCTCACAAACATCTCCTACAGAACTAGGGGCTGCTAAGCAGACACTGCTGTTGTAAACTCAGAATCGAAGACCAGGAGACTTGGTTGTTTCTTCAGCAGGATTGTTTATTGAAAACACGAGCTGTCGGTAGCTGCAGTCACCAAGTCTGACTAAGTGAATGTTCTCTTACAGTTTATATACATTTAGGGGCAGGAACATAAACTGTGTGATGAGACAGGTTTCGGAACCTGTTTTAGACTGAGAGTGCTGCCCACCCTAACCCACTCAGCATATCTATTCAAATGCTGAGACCCGAGTACAGGACTGGCATGACTTTCTTGCTAAAACACAAACTCCAAGAGCCATTAAGAGTTTCAGTAAAACAGGACTGACTGGAGTCTTTTGCTAGAAAACTCTGATAATAATAATTTATACCTAACCTTAACATGCTAAATTCAATGTAAACCTAAATTAAACAATTTAATACATTTGTAATCCCACACTGCCAACTGGGCAGTACACTACCAGGCGAGGCAGAGTTGTGAAGCCTCCTGACAGGCTCTGCTTGTAGTTAGGGAAAGGCGTGGTAAAGACGCCTTTTGGAAGTGATGTGCTAGAAACCTCTCCTTCCTAGTTACTCGTGTTGTTGTTCATTGCTGTAATCATTTTGTCAATGATTAATTTGAATACAAAGGAGTGCTAATGTTCTTGATTATAGGGATGTGCAAGTTTTAGGCAAAATTCCATAATTGAAAAAAAAAAAAAAAAGTTTAATATTGGTAATATCTGTTTATGTGCACAAAGTGGTTGTTAGCTTGGTTATTGCTTTATGCTTAGGAGGGGAGATGTAATGTATTGTCAATATGGCAATGTTTCTTTAAGTGGTGCTTCAGCCTCCGTATTTATTGTTATGACTCCTCCCTCTGATATGTGTTCCGGTGCTGAGGAATAAACAACAGTGAGCATGGCTCGGTACTTAAGTTCTGTGTCAGTCGTATTATTTTACACCCATGACTGTTGATTGACACTGCAGTTTAAGCATAGACCCGCCTTGAGTGAGCTAAACACAGTCCGGTGAGTCCGCCATTGTTTTGACGCTGGAGCAGCTGTAGAACGTCTCCTAAAGTGATTGAGGTGTTTTGTTTTTTGGATGTTAGAATAAACATATTACGTTGTTATTCGAGGATTGATCTGTACAACTGCTCTCGTGAGCTCTCGTGAACTCCCAGCTTACAGTCTCCGGAGCGACAGGACTAACGTTACTGATCACAGCAGAAATGAATGAGAGAGAGAGAGAGAGAGAGAGAGAGAGAGTTTATGGATTAGACTTAATTAGGTTGGGATGCCAGATCGTGCCGCTCGCCTGGGACAACAGGTCCCTCCTGACAGGAATTTCCCATGGTGGTCCCGCCAGTAATTCCCTCATGTCCGCGAGCCACGGCTGGTTTGGGGCCAGTTGGGAGCTACAAGGATCACTGATGCTTTTTCCTCCCTGATCGTGCACAACACCGTGGGCAGAATTCTCACCGGAGGAAAGGCATAGAGTCTGGCTTTTGGCCAGCGCGAAGTCAACTCGTTCCCTCCCAGCGGGGAGCGAGTCAGAGAAAAGAACGCCTAATAGTGCGTGTTCTCGTCCGTGGCAAAGAGGTCGATCTCTGCTCTGCCAAAACGGTTCCAGATCAGTCGAACCGTCCCCGGGTGAAGGCTCCACTCTCCTTGAGGAATCCCGTTCCTCGACAGCATATCCGCCCCGCGGTTCAGAACACCGGGGATGTGGGCTGCTCTCATGGAGAGAAAGTGCCGGTCTGCCCACAGCAGGACGGCCTCCTCCTGCTTGAAAAGGGCTCTGGAATGTACGCCGCCTTGGCGATTTATATATGAAACTACGGGCATGTTGTCGGTCCGGATCAGCACATGCCGTTGTTCCAACTGAGACCGGAAAGCTCTGAGGGCTAGCGAGACCGCCGTTAGCTCCAGGCGGTTTATGTGCCACTTCTTCTGCAGTTTTGACCACTGACCCGAAGTGGGCTCGCCCAAGCAGAGCGCTCCCCAGCCTGAGGTCGACGCATACGTCAAAACCTCTATGCGTCGTGTCACGATGCCCAGGGGGACTCCTGAGCCAGACTGTTCTCATGAAATGGCATATGTATGACATGCCAATTCGTATTTCCATTTTTGGCGTGTTATCAACACGCATAATCGCTTTTCAGCGTGATTATCAACGCCGTTGACTTAAAGTTACATTACTGTATATAAATATATATTACCTACTACCGCAACCGCGTCCATAAACCTACCCGTCACTGGGGTTAATAACATTTATGAGTGTTCCCCTACCATCCTAGGAAAAAAAAATTGCTCCCCAGATGTAGATATACATTTTGCTCCGTTTCGCTCGGACATTTAACGGCGTACACGCGGAATCACTCTTGACGTTTAATGGCGTTGACATACACGCGGAAGATGACAGTTCGTTTCGGCGTGGACATACACGCGGATAGCTCAAAATGCGTATAAATAACTTTCAAGTCAAGTGGCGTGTATGTCTACGCAAAGTCATGATGTCATGTTGCCTGAGCTGAATAATTCCATGTTTTTCCACCGCGCCAGAGCGCGAATGCAGCTGTGGGTAACCGTGATACCTTTCGGAGGGACACGAGCTTTCAGCCAGAGTTGAAGTGGTCTCATATGCAGCAGACCCAGGTAACACACTGAGGAAGCCGCTGCCATCCGTCCCAACAGTCTCTGAAAATCCTTCAGCGAAACAGACCTGCCCGGTTTGAAGAGACCCAGAGATGATCTTAGAGCCTCTACTCACCCCGGGGAGAGACGGGCTCGCATCCTCACCGAATCCAAACATACCCCCCAAAAAGTAGTGGTTTGACTCGGTGTGAGCACACTTTTCGGGACGTTTACTCGCATTCCAAGCGTATTCAAGTGGCGAAGCAGAGCTTCCACATGGCCGATTAGCATTTCTTTCGAGTGAGCTAGAATCAGCCAGTCGTCCAGGTAGTTTAGAATGCGCATTCCGCTCGACCTGAGGGGAGAAAGCGCCACATCTACACATTTCGAAAATGTGCGGGGGGTTAGGGCCAGCCTGAACTGAAGCACCGAATATTGGTACGCCGTGTTCTCGAACGCGAATCTTAGGAAACGTCTGTGACGCTTCATTATTTGGATATGAAAGTGCTTTAAGTCCACTGAAGCGGACCAGTCCCTGGGACGAACCTGTGCCAGGATCTGTTTCAGCGTCGTCATCCTGAAGGCGCGCTTGTGGAGCGCTCTGTTGACAGGTCTCAGATCCAGGATTGGACGGAGACCTCCACCTTTCTTCGGCACTACGAAGTAGCGGCTGTAGAAGCCGCTTTCCCTCTCGTTCAGGGGAACCGGTTCTATCGCTCCTTTCTCGAGCAAGCCGCGAACTTCCTGCCTCAGGACGTGAGCGTTTTGGGGCAAAGTTAATGAAGGGATCACGCCGTGGAAGCGGGGTGGTCTGCGTTTGAACTGAAGCGTATACCCGTGCCGAATTATGTTCATTACCCACGGCGAAATGCCCGGAATAGCCGCCCATTCGGCTTGAAAGTGACTCAACGGATGCAATTCTAAACCTGCGGTCATCGCCGCTGCCGGTGGGCTTATAGTTATGAACCATGACCCTGCGCTGCTCATGGGCAGGGCAGGTAACACAGTGTGAGGTGTAAGAGGGAGAAAGAGCTCTTTTTGTGAAGGTGTGACATGCTTTATTGAACAATCGCTTGAACAGCAAACAACATTCACAACATTCAAACACTCATCGCTCAGTGTGGAACTCTGAGGGACATGGTGCATGAAAGCACTGCGCTTGGGGGTGGGCCCTCTCTGGCACTCTCTCTCCCTCTTGCCCGGGCCGTCAGGATGACTGCATGGAAGCAGAGGGGGGCGCGCTGACCTTTCTTTCCCTGCGCGCGCATGCGGTTCATCACGGGGTGCCGCTGGCTGGAGGTTGAGGGCGACGCAAGGCCAACGATGAACGGGAGCGATGCTAAGGTGGTGCTGCCCGGCGCGGGATGACGTGGCTCATAGCCTTCGCTCGCTTTTGGGTCTCTGAATAGCGCTCCGTCACCTTCTCTACGGCGTCCCCGAAGAGGCCGGCCGGGGTGATCGGTGCGTTCAGCAGCGTCTTCCGTTCTGCTTCCTTTACGTCGGAGGGTGAGCCACAGGTGTCTGTGGAGGACCACGAGGAAGCCCATAGAGCGGCCGACTGCCTGGGCGGAGCGCTTGGTCGCCATTAGGGCGAGGTCTGTCGCCGAGCGGAGGTCTCGGATGAAGCCAGCGTCGACTGAGGCGACGCCATCCAGAGACTTAAGCAGTTTTGCCTGCAGGACTTGGAGGATGGCCATTGCGTGGAGGGCAGACACCGCTTCCCCTGCCGCTCCGTAGGCTTTGTCTGCATGATGGGCTGTGAACCTGGAGAGTTTGGATGGCAGGCTGCGGTCCGAGCCCAGAGCAGGTGTCGACGGGCAGAGATGGGCGGCGACGGTCTCCTCCACGGGGGGCATCTGCAAATAACCATGTGCCTCCGCGTCGTCGACGTGGGCGAACATGGCCTGGGTAAAGGCGAGGGTGCATGCCGACTGGGGCGCAGCCCACGACTTTACCACATCTGAGAAGAAGGGGGTTCCCCTCTTCGACGTGGCCTGGCGGCGGCTCGAGTTGAGGAACCACGTGTCGAGCTTACTTTTAGTGGGCTCATCCGGAGCGCTCCAGGAGAGGTCCAGCTCGGATACGGCCTTACTGAGGATCCTGAAGAGCTCCTCCTAGAGGTCCGCAGGGCTCTCCTCTGGCTGAGTGGATTTAGATCCCCAGTCTTTTTCTGAAGCTGACAGAGACATAGAATCATCTTCCTCGCCCGCTCCAAAGGAGATAAAATCCGCGACTTTGTGAGGGGGGTAGAAGGAAGCGTGCAGGAAGCTCACCGCGTCCCGTTCTCTGACTCCAGGGGTGGAGGGACCCACCAGCGGCTCACTGGCGGCAATGGGTCCAATCCTCGCTGCTGTACGCGCCACGTCTCATCTGGCCTTGAGTGCTCGCATGGGCAGTTCTGCGCAGAGTTCGCACGTGAGGTCGTCCGAGAGGGCTGACTCGGCATGAGCCAGGCCCATGCAGGCGATGCAGAACAGGTGCGGGTCGGGCTGCGCGATGGGGCCCGAGCACAAATTGCAGATGGTCGCCATCGGATGCTGAAGACAGTTTAATGTATCTTCGGTGCACCTTCAACGACAGCAAGGTTGATTTTCTTAGTCAGTTTAGCAACACACTAGATTTGAGCGTGAAGAGAGAGATTCTGATGCAATTGGCGCGTTTAGGCAATTTATACTGCCAGACGGGCTTGTCGGTATTTGCATAATTTGCGTCAATTGGCCAGCTGTTTCAGCTGGCGTTAGCCCATAAGAATTCAGCAGAAGTGAAGGAGGGGAGGAAGTTCCCATATATGACATCCGTAATGTCGAAGTTCTGCCTTGATGGGGAACTTCACATACACACTCTGGGGACATCAGAGACTTATTTTACATCTTGTGAAAAGGGGCATAATAGGTGCCCTTTAAGATTCTGACTGATTTTTGTTTTAAATGTTTTATATGCATCACAACTTCCACTCTTTTGTAGAATGATATCTTTTAAGACTTAACATTTTAAGTTAGTTGGGTAGGCTACTTTACAGCATTACGGATGAGTGTTTCTCTACCTGACAGGTATAATTTTGAACAAACTTATTGTATTTATGAACTAACGGTGGAAATTATGAACTATTTATGGGTATAATTTTTTAGTAGACAAATAAAAGAAATATCACATGAAACACAGAGTCCTTAACCCTCTGAGGTCGACAAACGCGCGGGCGCGTTTTGCTGGATTTTCTCCACATTCTAGCACTATAAACTTAAATTATTCCGTCATTTATGGTCATACAGAAAAAAGAAATATAAAAAAAGAATCTGTGATATTTCTCCTTTTGTATGTGTCCACTTACAATCAAATCAAAACATTGTGCTTTTGTAAAATAAAGAAAATAAACAGGGTGTGCGTTCTGCCTCTCTGTCGCGGTGAACTTTTTTTTCTTGAGCACGTCTATAAACTGAAACAAAACTCAGCGAATACTCGCTCATTACCTCAACAACAAAACACTTCACTTTTCGTCGAGTTTGAAAGACGTGCCTGAGCTTACATTGGATTTAGGCTACCTCAGAAGAAGAAGAACGCGATTTGAAGACAAGAAAGATGTAAGGTAAGAAATTCTTACATATTAGTTTGTTATTGTTGCATAAATGTCACGTTGCAGTTGAACTGTTGCTAGATATATGGGGAATATTATAATATTTAGACCCATGTTTACTGTTACTGTGTTTGTGGATATCTGCTCAAATGTAGATATGTATATGGTAACCATAATGTTTTATATTTGAGCGCGATCGCGTTTGAATGTATCATATTTTGGATAGCAATCGCGTTTGAATGTATTATATTTTGCTGCGCGATCGCGTTTGAATGTACATCCATATTTTGGATGAAAGCAAAACGCACCAAACGGCTTCATGTTTTTATTATTATCTCATTTCATATCATCATAACGGATGGAAACATTTGAAGTAACATGATAATCAATATATTTTTCTCTAGCTTAGTTGTTACTGAAATCTTTTGGAAGATTTATACTGCTATAGGTTATTTATAGAAGATTTATACTGTTAAAGTTTAGTAGATTATTTGCGCTTAATGAATGGTTAATGTCATGGTGCAATGAGCAGAAACTTCTCTTTGTAAATAATTGGAATCTGTTTTGGGAGCGTCCTAGGCTTTACCGTGCAGATGGCTTACACCCAAGCAGATTCGGATCGGATCTTCTGTCAGACAACATCTCCAAAATGTTAAATACCTTTTGACTAGTAACCAAAAGTCCAAATCATAGTCTCTGCTGCACCAATTTAACTGATATAAATAGTGTAGAACATTGCATAGAAACTGTGTCTATTCCTCGTTTAGTGAGATCAAATCATAAATCTACTGCAGGATCTAGAAAAAATCTAATTGTTATTAAACCAGAAAATGTTGCTATTGGTAATCAAAAACAATTTTTAAAGCTAGGTCTTCTAAACATTAGATCACTCACACCTAAGGCAGTTATTGTAAATGAAATAGTCACAGATAATAGCTTCGATGTACTTTGCCTTACTGAAACCTGGCTTAAACCAAATGATTATTTCGGTTTAAATGAGTCTACTCCAGCAGGATACTCCTATAAGCACGAGCACCGTCTGAATGGTCGTGGCGGCGGTGTTGCAACAATCTATAGAGATTTTCTCAATGTTACTCAGAAAACGGGTTATAAGTTTATTTCATTTGAAGTACTTGTACTAAATGTTACGCTCTTCGAAAAACATCCCTATTATCTCTAGCCTTGGCTACCGTATATAGACCGCCTGGGCCTTACGCTGATTTCCTAAAAGAGTTTGCAGATTTTCTCTCAGACCTATTAGTTAACTTTGATAAAGCATTAATTGTTGGAGACTTTAATATCCATGTAGATAATCAAAATGATGCGTTAGGGGCTGCGTTTACAGATTTATTAAACTCCTTTGGGGTCAAGCAAAACATTACCGGACTGACTCATCGATTTAATCATACACTCGATTTAATTATATCACATGGAACCGATCCAACCGATATAGATATCATTCCACAAAGTGACGATGTCACTGACCATTACATGGTAACTTGCATATTACGTATTCCTGTAATATATCATGCTGCGCCGCGTTATCGATTAGGCAGAACAATCCTTCCATCCACCATAGATAATTTTTCAAACAGCTTATCGGATCTGTCTCAGCTGCTCAGTGAACCCAAACAAACAGATGAACTTGAGGAATTAACTAGCACTATGAGCACCATTCTCTCTGGATCATTGGATATTGTTGCGCCCATTAGATTAAAAAAGGTCAGAGAGAAAAGTAAAGCACCATGGTACAACAATACTACGCGTGTTCTAAAGAGAGAAACCCGTAATTTAGAGCGTAAATGGAAACAAACCAACTTAAGAGGTCTTTAGAATCGCATGGAAAGACAGTATGTCACGTTATAAAAAGGCCCTAAAAGCGGCCAGGGCTGAGCATCTCCGCAAACTAATAGAAAACAACAATAACAATCCTAAGTTCTTTTTTAACACCGTGGCGAGACTAACAAATAAACAGATGTCTCCTGAACAAAATATTCCATTACAGTTTAGTAGTAATGATTTCATGAAGTTCTTCACTGAGAAAATAGAAAACATCAGAACCACAATTGTAAACGTTCAATCCTCAATCGCGCCTTATAATTCAGCCTCAATTATCACCCCGCAAGAACAATTACAGTGCTTTACAACTATAGAACAAAAAGAGTTAAATAAACTTTTTACTTCATCTAAAACAACAACATGTTTACTAGATCCTGTACCAACTAAACTATTGAAAGAAGTGTTACCTGTAGTGGAAGAGCCTCTCCTCAATATTATTAACTCGTCTTTATCTTTAAGTTATGTTCCAAAAACATTTAAACTGGCAGTTATAAAACCTCTCATTAAGAAACCACAATTAGATCCAAATAATCTAGTAAATTATAGACCCATTTCAAATCTACCTTTTATGTCTAAAATACTAGAAAAAGTTGTGTCCGCTCAACTGGGCTCTTTCTTACAAGAAAATGACACCTATGAAAAGTTTCAGTCTGGGTTCAGGCCGCATCATAGCACTGAAACTGCGCTCGTTAAAATCACAAATGATTTACTCTTAGCTTCTGACCAAGGCTGTATCTCAATATTAGTTTTACTTGATCTTAGTGCTGCGTTCGATACTATAGATCATACAATACTCTTAGATCGACTACAAAATTATACTGGTGTTCAAGGACAAGCATTAAGCTGGTTTAGATCGTATTTATCTGACCGCTACCATTTTGTTTATTTAAATGGAGAAAAATCTATCATAACTCCAGTAAACTATGGAGTGCCGCAGGGATCTATGTTAGGCCCTCTATTATTCTCAATATATATGCTGCCACTTGGAAATATTATAAGGAAACATGGAATTAGTTTCCATTGTTATGCTGATGACACTCAAATCTATATTTCATCACGGCCAGATGAAAATGCTAAATTATCCAAATTGACAGAGTGTGTTAAAGATATAAAAGATTGGATGACGCATAATTTTCTTTTATTAAATCCAGACAAGACAGAGGTACTACTTATCGGTTCAAAAAACCACCCACAAAACCTCTCACAATACAACTTTAACATAGTAGGATGTCCTGTTACTTCATCCTCTACAGTAAAAGACCTGGGTGTTATATTAGACTGCAACCTGTCTTTTGAAAATCATATTTCATATGTTACAAGATAAGCCTTTTTCCACCTTAGAAACATTGCTAAGCTACGTAATATGCTATCTGTTTCTGATGCAGAAAAGTTAGTTCATGCATTCATGACCTCGAGACTAGATTACTGTAATGCGTTATTAGCCGGTTGTCCTGCATCCTCAATAAACAAGCTACAGTTAGTCCAAAATGCCGCCGCTAGAGTTCTAACTAGATCAAGAAAATATGATCATATAACACCGATTTTATCATCCCTACATTGGTTACCTATAAAGTCCCATATTAATTACAAGGTATTGCTACTGACTTATAAAGCCCTAAACGGCTTAGCTCCAGTCTATTTAACGGATCTTCTATCACCCTATAATCCATCGCGCTCTTTAAGGTCACTAAATTCAAGGCTTTTGGTCATACCTAGGATATCTAGGTCCACCAAAGGAGGGAGAGCATTTTCACATTTAGCACCAAAACTCTGGAATAGTCTTCCGGATACTGTTCGTTGCTCAGACTCGCTCTCCCAGTTTAAAACTAGATTAAAGACGCATCTCTTCAGCCAGGCATTCATATAATACTTTTAATCCTACAGTTAAATCCGACCTCTAGTTCATAAACGCCAGAGGAGAACTGGCCCCCGACTGAGCCCGGGTTCTCCCAAGGTTTTTTTTTCTCCATTAGGTCACCTGATGGAGTTTTTCGGTTCCTTGCCACTGTTGCCTTTGGCTTGCTCAGTTGGGGATATTTGGGGATATTTAATTTAATTAATCAATCAACGATACTATTGATCAGCATTACCAAACGTAGACGTTCCACTAGAAACAAACATTGATGTATTGTTCTAATTTATTACTGTGAAGCTGCTTTGATACAACCTGTGTTGTGAAAAGCGCTATATAAATAAACTTGACTTAACTTGATTTATTGTTATTATTATTTTATCCGGCACTGCGCATATACCTTATGCCTACAAGGCACAACAAACCTGGTGTTCATTATATTATATATTGTTGGAAACATTTGTGTGTGTGTGTGTGTGTGTGTGTATTCTGTGAATTTTAAAAAGGAATTTTAAAAAGCAATTTTAACCAGAAAAATCTAATATTTATTTCCAAAATCGTGCAGGCCTTTCTCTTGATATCAGTATGTTCACTTTTTTTTTTTTTTTCAGGGCCCAGATGCCACTGAGGACTTCAACTTCACATGAGTCTCTGTACGTGAACACACGGTAAAGTGAAAATCTTGGAAATGAAAGGTATGTACAATGTTTTTAGGAATGGCACAAAGGTCTCTGTCTTTGAAGTGCTTTTTTGCCTTTTGTTGTGTATCTTTGGATTATGTTGTGTTGTAAATAAATCCAAACAATTTAAAAGCCATTCTTTTTTAAATCTCCTCATTTACAGTATTGTGCAAGGTTGCTCAGAATGACAGGGCCTGATAGCTCCTAATAGGGCCGTTAGGGGAGGTTCTTTGTCTTTCTCAGGTGTGAAAAGCTTACATATTAATGGCTTTTTCACACAAAACACGTCGTAAAATCTTTAAATCAATATATTGTCTTATCTGAATGAGCAATCAGGGTGATTTTCACATAGTTTTGCAGCAAATATTCTAGGCTATGTCATACAATTTTCAAAAGTCTTGTGAAGAAATAATCAGTATGGGTTTCACGGCCTTATTTCAGTGAGAATTTTTTTTTGTATTTTCACAAACCACGCATAAATGTCATTATCTCAAAACTACAAACTTTTACATACATGCTGCTGATATATTATTGTAGCAGAGTTTGTGCTGAATACAGTGTAATTAGACTTTAGCCATGAAAATGTCACAAGTAACAGAAATAACCAGAAATGTCAGAGCATGTCAGAACACCTCCAGGGCCCAGAAAACAGCTCAGACCTCAGAGGGTTAATTACAAGTTTTTGTGTAGTAATGTAAAGATGTTCCATTTAGTCTGTTTTTTAATTAGCAAGGTTTCCATCCAATGATGATTTTAGCACATACGATTGTTTACCAATGGCAGAAAAGCCTAGCTTGGATGCCAGCCGAACTTAGCCCCGCCCACAACATTTTTAGGTCGGGAAGTTCGGTCTGGACTCGATCCATCGAGGAGCTATTATGCCCGAACAAAAATTGTTCGGACCAATCAAATTGTAAGGGCTGGCTTTATACGATGATGGACAGATGAGCAACGGTAACGTAATCATCCACGTCATCAACGAGCGCTTGGGTTGAATTCAAATGACTGCCGCTGGAGAATTGAGATTTCACGAGTTCACGCTTACAAATAAGTCAGATAGAATAAATGCATATTTGACGTGCTCCGGGAGAGGGCTCCGGGCTCGGTATTCGGACCGAACCCTAGGCTACTCCCCCTGTATTCCTGGCTGTGGAAGGACAAGCTGAGAGTGAGTGGAGGGATGCTGAAAACTGTCAAGGAATGTTAGGTGAGTTAACAGACTGAATAAATATATGCTTCCTCTCATGCTGATAGTGTAGACCGTAGACGGTAATTGTTTGATGACAAGTTGATTGGATTGATTATTTGAATGTGCTCCTCCCGAATGTGCTCCTTCTTTGTTTATGAAACATCATGTGTAGATTCCGCCATCGAGTCTGTTATAGAAGATATCGACCACGATCAAGGCATTTGTCGATCGGAAACATGAATGAAAAACATACGTCACTTACTCCGTTGCTCTGATTGGTTGTAGGCCTATCCAGTTGAGTGCAGAGGCATTTTCCTTCCTGGTTCGGTTGAAACACGCCCCAAAATCAAAGCTCAATGGAGCAGTATCAGACTCACATTCTGACTAGAATCTGAGTATGACAACGTCAGGCTAAGAAATGCCTTTAATCGGTACAATTTCTAAAATGTCGACACAACCTTTTTTAATTTAAATTTAGCATATAGATTTTATGTCGATACTTCAAATGTCGCAAAACTAGTTTGGAAAACTGTTATTGAGAAACATGACAGGATTAGCCTATGTCCAGCATCCATGTTCGTGTTTTTGCTCCCGTTAAAGGGATAGTTCAGCCAAAAATGATATTAAACCCAAGATTTACTCACCCTCAAGCCGTTTGAGATGCATATGTCAATCATTTTTCAGACGAACACATTTTCAGTTATTTTAGAAAATGTCTTAGATCTTTCACTGGTTATAATGTGAAGAACGTAGAGTTTTGTTTTGCTCTGCTCTCTGACTGCGCTGTCACGTTCGTTCTACGTCACGACACTTCCTACGCTACGTCCTGCGTCATACGTCGGCATCCATTTCCGTGAACGCGCGTCGACCGCTGCCGGAAGCCAGTTATTTTCATTTATAAAGTTTTAAATAAGTATATTTTTACGACAAAACCACACGGATTACCCTCAGAAGGCCTTCGTTTATCCCCCTGGAGCCGGATGGATTACTTTTGTGAAGGATGCATGCACATTTTTGGGACTTGAAGGAGTGGACCCCATAACTTCACATTATAACCACTGAGAGATCTAAGACATTTTCTAAAATAACTGAAAATGTGTTCGTCTGAAAAATGATTGACATATGCATCTCGAACGGCTTGAGGGTGAGTAAATCATGGGTTTAATATCATTTTTGGCCGAACTATCCCTTTAAAGCACCTGCAATGTTCAAAGGTGTGTTAAATCATTATATTAATATTATAAAATTATATATAATTTTTTTAAAATGATTATGCACCCATAAAGACAGAAATCATGACGACCAAAGAGAGGCGGGAACTGAACAAAGGAGCACATGAATGAGGATAAACTATAAGTCAATGGAAACTAAACACTGATCATAACGGTGACAAGTAGAATGTTCTTATGGCCTTTAAGTCTCAAATCCCACATAAAAACCAGGCGCGTGCACGTGATACGAGCGCATAGAACAGTATCCATCCTGTGATTGGTCAATTCCACACCCGATTACCTTCTCATATATATTCCATGTAGTTTAAATTTGCTACAAAAACATTTATACCCAGTGCAAGTTAGTTGAGTTTGAGCTGTGGACAGAGCCGCCTTAACCTAATGTTAGGCCCCGGGGCTGAGAGGTTTTGTAGGCCCCCCATCCCCTCGATTTATAGAGTCTCATTTTAAAAAAGTGTAATATCTAGATAATCTACTTCACAGTTGAGAAATTTCAACTTTATGCAAATGAGAAGCGATTTTCGCGAGCGACAACCAATAGGAAAGAAGCCTTTCAGTGGAGCTCAGCTCCCATCACGTCTCAAGTGCAGGAGACAGAAGAGTTTGAGGGCGATTTCACTGTTTTATATGATTTGACTGTAACTAACCACAAACATGGATATAATAAAATGATTCATGGAAAAGAAACTGTCGACAGTCACAGTGAGTTTAATTCATACATATGAATTAAAATGTATGGGTGGGTCACTCAATCAGCAGACATGTGACGTGCAATTAGAGTGATTGACAGAAAACCTGACAAGTTACAAAACAATATGACCTTTACAGCTCATCATGAACCTGAACATGGGAGGCCCCTGAACATGGGAGGCCCCTGGGCTTCAGCCCAGGTAAGCCCGTGCATTAATGCGGCCTTGGCTGTGGAGAACAGGAATTGGCCTGACATGACTCTTTTTCTTTTTGGTTAAGTGCAAATGGTCTAGTTCATGTTTTATTTATTTTATTTTGTATTGAGTAAGAAGTTCCAAAGCAGAATCATGACACAATAGAGCAGAAGTGAGATTTTTTTCAAAAACAGAGGATTTTTTTTTCCAAGTAACTAGTCGGTGTTCATTTAAAATTCCAAACACACTGAAATGGGCATAATCTCTCGAATAATCTGATAAAGCCATTAAAGTTGTGCGTATCGTGCACACGCCTGATTTTTATGTGGGCAAGACTTGAGACTAAAGAAACGCAATAGGTTTTGTACATTTGTACATACTTCTCACATTTATGAAGAAAAAAAAAGAAAAAAAAGTCTGAATCGTGAGATAAAAAGTCACAATTGCCTTTTGTGTTTTTATTCCGTGGCAGAAACCAGCTTTTTGGGGACAGGATGAGAAACAGAGCAAGGAAATGAGAGGAAAAAGAATGAGAGAATATGATAGAAATGACAGTCGAAGAGAAGGTACAGCTAATATAGTATTATTGTATAAATATATTTTTGTAAATGCAACAGTTAGTATCAGTCATTACTTGTCGGATAAGATTAGAGATAGTATGTTTATCGGGGAGCCACTAGAAAGTTATTCCATAATTCTTTAATCCTTTATTCCTCCAGTGAGCAAACCAGAGGAAGAAAAAGAAACAAAAAGCTCATACCATGTCGGTGTTGGATAAAGGATAAAGACAAATATTGATTTGATGATGATGATGATGATGATGATGTTTATGTTCAGACTCTCAAGTCACTGTTGGATATGCACTTCAATTCACTTCACAGATAAATATCTAGTGGAGGTTGAGAGGAGAGACTGATCCTTTGAGTGTACAGTAGTGTCTAGAAGAGCTAGATAAATGCTTCATTCAGTTTATTCATTCATTCATTAAATTACCTGATTTTTTAAAGGTGGTTTAAACCCGTTTTCTTTTTTTAAGACTAGTAGTTTAAATAAAAGTTTTTAAAAAAAAATCTATATCTTTTAATAATTCAAATGTAAACGGTGCTGTATTACCATTGTGCATGAAATTTACTATATATATATATATATATATATATATATATATATATATATATATTTATTTATTTATTTATATATATATATATATATATACATACATAAACCTACCATTATGAAATATGACCACATACAACATGGACAAATGCAGAAATTCAGACACAGGGCAAAGATGACAACACTGTATATGTTTTTACACAAACATCACACAAACACATATCTGAACATATTTATTTCAGCTCATTACAACAGAAAAAATTGTGGCCACAATTCAATTGAAATATTTTTCATTGTCTTTTTTTCTTAAAAAAAAGATTACTTTGTATTTAAAGATAATGGTGTAGTTGACTTAGTCATTTTAAGGCCTTCAAGAGAGCAAAAATGTTACTCACTGTTACTCACACATGTTCATGTTCTCAATGTTCATACATAATAGGCAGAATATTTAAACTATTCACAAACATACGTGTTGCACAGATTCTGGTGTCATCTAATGTTTGATAAGGAAGTGCTTAACACAAGAACCCTAACTATTACATTCATAGACAGACGGAATTTACAATTGTGCTTCATGCAAGAGTGTAAGTGATCATTTCTCTTCTGGGAACAGATTTAAGTATGCCGATGAAGGTTCACATATTTTCAGTGTCAAAATGTATTTTGCTGACACTCTAAACCATTGATAAAACATTGCATATATAAGTGGATTCATACAGGAATTCAAGCACATCATCCATAACATTACATCAATTATAAGAGTGTTATTTCCGTCATTCCCAAAAGAAAGACTAACTATGTAGTACGGCATCCAGCAAAGAAGATAAACCAGTACTACAATCCCTAAGGTTCTTGTAGCCTTTTTTTCTGATTTGGCCTTTTTTTCTGTGACTGAATTTAAATGCTTAGCTTGCCGTTTTGCTACAAAGCAGATTTTCACATATAAAGGAATAATTATGCAACAAGGAGCCACTAAACAAACAAAAGCATCTGTTATAATATTTTCCAATGTAACAACAAGTATGCATTCTCCAATACATGTGTGGTTCCTCTCTGGATACCGTAAAAACTCATACACCAGATAAAACGCATAAAAGAAGTTGAGAAACCAGTTTACAACAATAGAAACAACAGCTCTGTTATTATTGACTCTTATTGTATATCGCAAAGGGTCAGTCACAGCAATGTATCTATCCACAGAAATAATAACCATATTACAAAGAGATACATCGACAATAATATAAAGAATAAGAAGGAATATTGGGCAAAATATTTCTCCAAAGTACCAGCATGGCTCAATCAGTTTCATTCCCTGCACTGGCATGAGGATCAGTCCTGCGATCAGATCAGCCACTGCCAGAGAGAAGATCAGCACATTGGTGGGAGTGTGGAGCTGCTTGAAGTGCGAGATGGAGATGATCACCAACAGGTTCAGAAACACGGTGAACACTGATGTTACAGCGAAGAAAGTGTACACAATGATGTACTCTGCTTCAGGTCGGATACTTCTGGTACAAGACAAATTGTTGTTTGGAAAGCAGTATTGGATTGTTTGATTTTCCATGTTTGTCAGTCCCCAGTTGGATAGATTCTCTGTGAGGATGCTTGTTAGTTTAGCCCCCTGGTCCTTGTCACTGACACGACTCAGTTTTATATGTACAGAAAGCACAGCGACCACCCCATTCAACAATACAACCCCTCAAATCCACCCACTACTTAAATATGCATAGACCTGATCAATCTGATCTATACAATATAGTGGATTAGTGAATCTAATAAAGCTAGTTTACTCTTACATTCTGCCTATGTAAGACAGCATCTGTTCTAACAAACAGCAGGCAAGTGCACTACTGTAAGAGCAATCCATCGCCTTCCATTCCACTCAAAATTATATCCATGTTAACATACAATAAAAATTAAAGATTGAATCTGGATATTTTCACATTTCCAGTATAGGGCAACAACCAATTTATGTCCCTGGAAATAATCTTAAAAAAGGAGCTTTGAAATATTATTAGACTGTTATGCAAAGGCAGAATAGAATAATTCATTTAGTCAAAATTGAATTATGACCACAATTTGTCCTCATAAACTATGATCTGTCCTTTGATAGCTTTGGTTAAACTATGCTTAGATTAAGACAGGGTTGTACAATGCTGCTCCTGGAGGGCCACTGTCCTACAAAGTTTAGCTCCAACTTGCCTCAACCCTCCTGCCTAGTAGTTTCGAATTTGCCTAGTAAGACCTTGATTAGCAGGTGTGTTTATGTGGGGTTGGAGCTATACTTTGCAGGACTGGAGACCCCTGAATTAAGAGAAAATGGACTGACCAAGACAGAGCCGGAGGGGTGAGGAGGCCCGGTGAAGCCATAAGGATGACGGTCCCAGGAGGAGCCGAGGGGGAGAGGGGCCAAGGTGGAGTGATGGGCTCAGAGGATTGAGATAAAGCCAGGGGAATGACATCTTTTGGCGGAGCTAGCGAACTGGAAGCCCCAGGCAGATCCGAGTTGCTAGGTGATGCCAATGAGGGAGGATTCAAAGGGCTGAAAGGAGCCAGCAAAGACAAGGCTCAAGAACTGGATGGCATAAGCAGAGGAGGTGGGAGTGGGAGGCTGGGTGGGAGCAGTTTTGGAAATAATCTCTTCCTATTCCTTAATACCTATACCTTGATCAAGTTCATCATTTCCACAGCAGCGCCCGGAGTATGGACAGGGCTCCACTCCATGCCTTCGTATTCTGTTAATATTAGATGCTCCGGATCTGTGGTGGGCTGCGGCTCCAGATCCGTTGTGGGCATAGACTTAGTGCAGATGATATTATGATGGAGGGAGTGGAGTGGAAGGGCTGCAGTGTATTTACTCCGTCGTCCTAAACCTCACCGAGAGTACAATGCCCTAATATTATGTCATGCTGGAGGTGATAACAAGGAGGTGCAGTTAAAAATAATTAACCCCCTGGGGTCGGAGGTCACGCCAGCAATACCAGCTCGCTTTTTTTCTTATCAGTGCAAAAGAGACTCAAAATACTCTGTTGATTTTGATCTTACATACTGTATAAGTGTTATACATCATTCAAAACTGTTAAATGTTCGTAAAATAAAGAAAATAAACATGATGCACATTCTGCCGTCTCTCTCAATGTGAAGTTCATTATGAAACACGACTCTGTGTGTTGAAATGATCTGTAACTCAGTGAATGTTTGTCACACATACTTGAGACGTATGTCTTTAAAAAGCTTGGAGTCTCTTTTTTAAATTATGTAAATTATATCAAAAACAAATATTCTGTAAGTAATCGGTATGAAAGCAACGACATGTACAGTTTCTTCAGTCTGTGCTCATTAACTCTTATGTGACCACACCCACGATCACACGAGCGATTGACATGCAAATAGTCCACGTGAAGGAACGCAGAGCTGTAAACGCCCTCATCACCTCTAAATAAAGAATCAGAGACTTCAGTCCTCCTCTGCTTTTCATCGAGTTTGGAAGACACGTTGTGTTTGTGCTGTCCTGACCTGTTTACCTTGGATTTACCTCAGAAGAATTCGAAGAACGCGATTTGAAAATGAGAAAGATTTTTAAAGTAAGACACATCCTCTTTAATACTAGTAATAGTAAGTGAGCATGTTATTGTTATATAAACTTTACATTGTAGCAACTAGTCAAACTGGTGCCAGACTAAAATGTACGTTAGGAAATGAGATTGGAGTAAAAACATGAAGCCTATTGCTAAATTTATATACATGTACACAAGGATGTTTTTATGTTTGATAATAAAACACAGCATGATATTAAAGTAGGCTAGTATGAGTGTTTACTCTAATATGGTTAATATTATAATGTTTAGACCCGTGTTTACTGTTAAATACTGTGTTTGTGAATATATGCTCAAATGTAGATATGTGTAATATGGTAACAATAATGTTTCATAGTTTGGAGGGGCTCAATCGCTTCTGTAAATGTTCTCTGCACGCGCTGTGCGTTTGAAAAGCAAAACGCGCCAAACATTAGGCTTAATTTTTTTACTCCAATCTCATTTCAACGAATGGAAACATTAGAATTAACATGATTATGCATATATTTTTCTCTAGTGTAGTTGTTACTTAAAGGGGGGGTGAAATGCTCATTTTCACTCAATCTCCTGTTAATCTTGAGTACCTATAGAGTAATATTGCATCCTTCATATCTCCAAAAAGTCTTTTGTTTTATTATATTTTTAATTGAAAGATAGGCTGTACCGAGTCTTTCCGGAAAAAAACGAGCGGCTGGGGGCGGGCCGTGTGGGCGAAGCTTAGCTGTGCTTACCCGCCTAGCTAACAACACACAGACATTTGTTCAACAGTTTTACTCACCGTTCCAACGCACGACCGCGAACCTTTATCATTGTGACTGCTCGATCCTTAAGCATTAGACGATCTGCAAATCCGTCGATCTGGGCTTTGTTTATAAAACGATCATCGTCGAAATGCAGGGAACAACAGTCTTACACAACTCCGTTTATGCTCAGGAAAACAAACTCCATCCACGGGTTCCTTAACGCTGGGTTCTTTGGGAATCTGTGCAGGGTTGTCTTGCCCTGGCAACCAAAAACACACTTCTTTGGTGACATTGACTTCCCAAAAGCCGAGCAGGGCGCTTTGATGGCGAACTGCTTTCACTCTCTTGCTCTAGTCTACGAGTGCGCGCACGCGCGCCCGCGATCTTACCGGAGAAGTGCCCTTAGGACCCATATAAGGAAATTCCGGCACAACGAAATAAGGCACAACAAACCTGGTTATCATTATATATATATATATATATATATATATATATATATATATATATATATATATATATATATATATATATATATATATACTGTATATATGTGTGTGTGTGTGTGTGTGTGTATTTTGTAATTTTAAATCCCAAATTTAACAAGAAAAATCGTGCAGCCTATATGTAGCAAGGTTCAATGTTGTGGGAAGAAGGATGGAGACAGGGTCGGCTTGCTGTGGAACGTGTCCCTTTTTATGCACTATTTCTCAAAACAAATGTCGCGCTCTCAGCGCTCTCCAAACACAATCTCTTTCAAATAGCTTCTTGATAACAATTTCTTTGACTCTCTGTAGCCAGCAGCGTGCACACGATTCAACAGCCACTCTCTTGCTTCACACTTCCAGGTAGCTTTTATCTGGTTCCCCACGGCAATTACTGCAACGGGATCCAGGTGTACGTCATTATGCACTTGACCTACTTACGTGCCACTCGTCTCCCGACTCTCTCTCCTGTCACAGACGTCGCTGAACCACACCCCCCTCGCCACACTATAGTTTATCTTTTTTTACAGGGACCAGATGAGTCTCTGTACATGACCATGGTAAAATAAAAAATCAAACATCTTGGAAATGACAGGTATGTACTATGTTTGTAACGGTCACCAGCTGGAGTGCCCTTGAGAGCCACCAGAGGGTACTCCACACCAGACTATTATCACTCCCTCACAAACTACATTTCCCATAACTCACTGCCCGGACTCATCATCACTGATTGCATTCACCTGTGTCTCATTACCCTGTTAGTCTCAGCCTATTTATACCATGTTCACTCATTCACTCACTGCGAAGTTTTGTATGTTGTCGCACTGCACTTCTGAGCGTTTTCCCTGGTTTTCTTGTCTCTTGGTTTTTTGGATTTCTTGCCTGTCCCGTGGATTACTTTTGTGCCTCTGACCACTGCCTGTTTTGTTTTGTTTTGTTTTGTTGTTTGTTTGTTTGTTTGTTTGGACTGTCTTCCTGTGCTTGACCCTCTGCTTGTTGGATTACGATTCTGGATAACCCCTTTAATAAAAGCTGCTTTTGGATCCTCTACCCTCGTGTCTCGGAGCAGTTCGTAACAGAAAACTTTGCAGAAAATAGATCCAGCAGCCGAGAACTCACCAAGAATAATCCAGCAGCACAGATTATGCGTCTCCGTCAGGGAGCCCGGCCCATTGAGGAATATGTGACCCGTCACGGAAACCAAGGACACAAGTCGGCAGCACAACTTTCGAGCAAAATGAGAAAGAAGCGTTTTTTTTTTTTCAAAATTGGTGATTTTCGTTTTTTTGCAGAATCTGTAAGTTGAGATCACGAAGAAGCCTCTCCATGTTTGAGATAGCAGTATTGGTATTTAAAAGCGTACATTTTGATGTTGAAATCACCTTTTCCGTGATTTCGGAGATTCTAGCACGCAGTAGGGGGCGTGTCATTGTCGGTGTGTATTTCCATACTGAATTGCCGGCGTGGCTACTTATTATGCAGCGCTCGGGCCGGCTCTATCTGATTTCAAAATTCAATGAAGATGGACGCCAATAACATTACGATGTCCAGCAATCGATTTAAATAGTTGCTTACATGGGGTTAAAATGGGGTTTAATTTGTCGTTTAATGAGATGTAGCCTAATACAGTTGTCAGTGTGAACATATAGATCCGCCAATGTTGTCAACATGCATATGAATGGTACAGTGGTAGAGCGTTCGCCAGCCGTGTCAGAGGTTGACAGTTCGAATCCGCCCTTAAATAAGTTTTTTTTTTTCTTGTATAGTTTTTTTTCTCTCTTCAAAACGATTATGTTCATCAGTGGTTGTATATCAAGCTGGGACATGCAAACGTTTGAATTATTTTGTTATTTCAGCAGAACAAATAGAGAGTATCCGCAACGGATTGAAGCGCGCGTCGAGTGAATACAATGCAGTGTGCGCGCGAGCCACACGAGTAAACACTGTATCTGCGCCACTGATCACACCAGCAACGAGCACTTTGATCACTTGATTAAAAAAAAACGCATTTCAGCGCTAGTATCTTATTTAAAAAACGAACTAAATGAATGCTCTGCCAGTTAACTGGAGATGTTTTATTTAGAGAATTTGTAGAATTGGGACATTCAGGGGGGAGGGGGAGACGGGGGAGCTTTACAGGGGGTATGTCTTATCTAAATGAGATGTAAATGAGCCCTATTGTCATTCCCAGAAGCGTGAGAACTTGCCAATCTTTAGAAGCAGATTTCTACCATTTCAGTTTTTTTGAGTGCCTACCTTCAAATGGCCACAACTTCTCCAAATATTATCAGATTTCCATGTGTTATACATCGTTGGAAAGCTTGAATACTACACTTTCAGAATATGTGAATAACTCAAAATGCCCCAAAACCGACTTGTGTCCCTACTTTCCGTGACTGGTCACATATATCATTGACTTTATTAAGTTGGCACATTTAACATCTTTTGATGAAGTTTGCCTAATGATATTTTTCCATGGAGGAGTATCCGAGCCGCTCAGCTCCCTTATGCCACTTCATCACCCTAGCTGGAGTCTTAAACAGTATATTGTCAATGCTCTGTTGCTGGCCGGTTCACCTCTCACTTTGGGTTTGCAGAGGAGCCCCGCAAACCGAAAGTATACCCTCAGCCTGAGCTTCATGTCACGTCTGCCGAGCCAGAGACTGTTCATGTCACGTCTGTCGAGCCAGTGTCTCCGGACAAGATGGCCGCTGCCAATCCAGAGATTGTTCACGTCACGTCTGCCGAGCCAGAGACTGCTCACCTCACACCTAAGTTAGTTAAGTTATTTCCATCTAAAACTAACTTTAGATGGAAATAACTTAACTCTGCTGTAAAGCCGAAACAATCTCTGTTACCTTAAATTATACGCTTATCTCTGTAAAGCTGCTTTGAGACAATCTACATTGTTAAAAGCGCTATATAAATGAAGATGACTTGACTTGACTTGACACCTGCCGAGCCAGAGACTGCTCACCTCACACCTGCCGAGCCACTGTCTGCGGCGACAAGATGGCCGCCGCCGAGCCAGTGTCTCCGGACAAGATGGCCGCCGCCGAGCCAGTGTTTCCGGACAAGATGGCCCCAGCCGAGCCAGTGTCTCCGGACAAGATGGCCGCCGCCGAGCCAGTGTCTCCGGACAAGATGGCCGCCGCCGAGCCAGTGTCTCTGGACAAGTTGGCCGCAGCCGAGCCAGTGTCTCCGGACAAGATGGCCGCCGCCGAGCCAGTGTCTCCGGACAAGATGGCCGCCGCCGAGCCAGTGTCTCCGGACAAGATGGCCGCCGCCGAGCCAGTGTCTCCGGACCTCAGCAGAGATGGCCACCGACACGCCTGAACCTGAGCCCTCAGCAGAGATGGCCGCCGACATGCCTGAACCTGATCCCTCAGCAGATATGGCTGCTGCCACGCTGTTCATGTCACGTCTGTCGAGCCAGTGTCTCTGGACAAGATGGCCGCTGCCAATCCAGAGACTGTTCACGTCACGTCTGCCGAGCCAGAGACTGCTCACCTCACACCTGCTGAGCCAGTGTCTCCGGCGACAAGATGGCCGCCGCCGAGCCAGTGTCTCCGGACAAGATGGCTGCAGCCGAGCCAGTGTCTCCGGACAAGATGGCTGCCGCCGAGCCAGTGTTTCCGAACAAGATGGCCGCCACCGAGCCAGTGTCTCCGGACAAGATGGCCGCCGCCGAGCCAGTGTTTCCGGACAAGATGGCCGCAGCCGAGCCAGTGTCTCCGAACAAGATGGCCGCCGCCGAGCCAGTGTCTCCGGACCTCAGCAGAGATGGCCACCGACACGCCTGAACCTGAGCCCTCAGCAGAGATGGCCGTCGACATGCCTGAACCTGATCCCACAGCAGATATGGCTGCTGCCACGCTGTTCATGTCACGTCTGTCGTGCCAGTGTCTCTGGACAAGATGGCCGCTGCCAATCCAGAGACTGTTCACGTCACGTCTGCCGAGCCAGAGACTGCTCACCTCACACCTGCTGAGCCAGTGTCTCCGGCGACAAGATGGCCGCCGCCGAGCCAGTGTCTCCGGACAAGATGGCTGCAGCCGAGCCAGTGTCTCCGGACAAGATGGCTGCCGCCGAGCCAGTGTCTCCGAACAAGATGGCCGCCACCGAGCCAGTGTCTCCGGACAAGATGGCCGCCGCCGAGCCAGTGTTTCCGGACAAGATGGCCACAGCCGAGCCAGTGTCTCCGGACAAGATGGCCGCCGCCGAGCCAGTGTCTCCGGACCTCAGCAGAGATGGCCACCGACACGCCTGAACCTGAGCCCTCAGCAGAGATGGCCGTCGACATGCCTGAACCTGATCCCTCAGCAGATATGGCTGCTGCCACGCTGTCTGTTCCTGTCCCTGAGCCAGTGTCTGTTCCTGCCCATAACCCCATAGCCGCCCCCAAGGAAATGTTTAGGGAGGGAGGGGAGGGGGGGGGGGTAAGGAGGTCCCTTGTTAGGCCCATGGAAGCCGCGCCGCCATGGTCTCCTAAGCTGTCTGGTCCACCCTGTAGCCCTGAACTGCCAGGTCTGCCTGGTCCCCCTGAACCGTCTGCTACGCCCTGGCCGCCTGAAGGGTTGTCTCCTCCCTGGCCGTCTGCACAGCCTGCTCCTCCCTGGCCTCCTGAAGGGTCGTCTCTTCCCTGGCCTCCTGAAGGGTCGTCTCCTCCCTGGCCGCCTGAAGGGTCGTCTCCTCCGCCCTGGTCGCCTGCACTGCCTGCTCCGCCCTGGTCGCCTACACTGCCTGCTCCGCCCTGGCCTCCCATCTTGCTGCAGTCTCCAGGTCCTCTTCCGCTCCACGGGCCTAGCCCTCCATTCCGCCCCCAGGTCCGCCTCCGCTCCACCTCCCTCCTGGACAATTTTAGAGCGTCTGGAAGCTGCTCCTTTGAGGGGGGTCTATGTAACGGTCACCAGCTGGAGTGCCCTTGAGAGCCACCAGAGGGTAATCCACACCAGACTATTATCACTCCCTCACAAACTACATTTTCCATAACTCACTGCCCGGACTCATCATCACTGATTGCACTGATTTTCACCTGTGTCTCATCACCCTGTTAGTCTCAGCTTATTTATACCATGTTCACTCATTCACTCACTGCGAAGTTTTGTATGTTGTTGCACTGCACTTCTGAGCGTTTTCCCTGGTTTTCTTGTCTCTTGGTTTTTTGGTTTCTTGCCTGTCCCGTGGATTACTCTTGTGTAATCCTCTGACCCCTGCCTGTTTTGTTTTGTTTTGTTTTGTTTTGTTTTGTTTTGTCTGTTTGTTTGTTTGTTTGTTTGTTTGGACTGTCTTCCTGTGCTTGACCCTCTGCTTGTTGGACTACGATAACCCCTTTAATAAAAGCTGCTTTTGGATCCTCTACCCTTGTGTCTCGGAGCAGTTCGTATCAATGTTTCATGAATGGCACAAAGTTATGTGACTGTTCAAGTCTCTGTCTTTAGATCTGTGTGTTCAATAATGTGCTTTTTTGTCCTTTGTTGTGTATCTTTGGATTATGTTGTATTGTAAATAAATCCAAACAATCAAAAAGCCATTCTTTTTTAAATCTCTCCTCATTCTTTGTGCAAGGATCCTCATAATGATAGGGCCTGATAGCACCTGATAGGGCCATTATGGGAGGGTCTTTGTCTTTTTTAGGTATGAAACACATCAATATTCATGATGATCGCATAAAGCTTTCTTACACAAAACATCTTACAAAGTTTAAATCAATATATTGTCTTATCTGAATGAGTAGGCAGGATGGTTTTCACATAGTTTTAAAGCAAATATTCTAAGCTACGTGATGCAAGTTTCAAAAGTCTTGTGAAGCAATAATCAGTAGGCTATGGGTTTCATGACCTTATTTCAGTGACAATTTTCTTTTTTCAAAAACAGAGGATTTTTTTTTCTTCAAGTAACTAGTCAGTGTTCATTTAAAATTCCAAACGCACTGAAATGGGCATAATCTCTCGAATAATCTGATAAAGCCATTAAAGTTGTGCGTATTGTGCACACGCCTGATTTTTATGTGGGCAAGACTTGAGACTAAAGAAACGCAATAGATCTCACAATGCTGACTTTATTTCTCACAATTGCATGTTTACATCTCACATTTATGAAAAAAAAAGAAAAGAAAAAGTCTGAATCGTGAGATAAAAAGTCACAATTGCCTTTTGTGTTTTTTATTCCGTGGCAGAAACAAGCTTTTTTGGGACAGAATGAGAAACAGAGCAAGAAAATGAGAGGAAAAAGAATGAGAGAATATGATAGAAATGACAGTCGAAGAGAAGGTACAGCTAATATAGTATTATTGTATAAATATATTTTTGTAAATGCAACAGTTAGTATCAGTCATTACTTGTCGGATAAGATTAGACATAGTATGTTTATCGGGGAGGCACTAGAAAGTTATTCCATAATTCTTTAATCCTTTATTCCTCCAGTGAGCAAACCAGAGGAAGAAAAAGAAACAAAAAGCTCATACCATGTCGGTGTTGGATAAAGGATAAAGACAAATACTGATTTGATGATGATGATGATGATGTTTATGTTCAGACTCTCAGGTCACTGTTGGATATGCACTTCAATTCACTTCACAGATAAATATCTAGTGGAGGTTGAGAAGAGAGACTGATCCTTTGAGTGTACAGTAGTGTCTAGAAGAGCTAGATAAATGCTTTGTTCAGTTTATTCATTCATTGAATTACCTGATTTTTTAAAGGTGGTTTAAACCCGCGTGGTTTAAAGGTGGTTTTTAAATCTATATCTTAAATAAGTCAAATGTAAAGGGTGCTGTATTACCATTGTGCATGAAATTTACTATATATATATATATAAACCTATCATTATGAAATATGACCACATACAACATGGACAAATGCAGAAATTCAGACACAGAGCAAAGATGGCAACACTGTATATGTTTTTACACAAACATATCACACAAACACATATCTGAACATATTTATTTCAGCTCATTATAACAGAAAAAATTGTGGCCACAATTCAATTGAAATATTTTTCATTGTCTTGTTTTCTTAAAAAAAAAGATTACTTTGTATTTAAAGATAATGGTGTAGTTGACTTAGTCATTTTAAGGCCTTCAAGAGAGCAAAAATGTTACTCACTGTTACTCACACATGTTCATGTTCTCAATGTTCATACATAATAGGCAGAATATTTAAACTATTCACAAACATAGGTGTTGCACAGATTCTGGTGTCATCTAATGTTTGATAAGGAAGTGCTTAACACAAGAACCCGAACTATTCCAGTCATAGACTGACGGAATTTACAATTGTGCTTCATGCAAAAGTGTAAGTGATCATTTCTCTTCTGGGAACAGATTTAAGTATGCCGATGAAGGTTCACATATTTTCAGTGTCAAAATGTATTTTGCTGACACTCTAAACCATTGATAAAACATTGCATATATAAGTGGATTCATACAGGAATTCAAGCATAACATCCAATACATTATGTTAATTATAAGAGTGTCATTTTCATCATGCCCAAAAGAAAGAGTAACTATGTAGTACGGTGTCCAAAAAAGAAGATAACCCAGTACTACAATCCCTAAGGTTCTTGCAGCCTTTTTTTCTGATTTGGCCTTTTTTTCTGTGACTGAATTTAAATGCTTAGCTTGCCGTTTTGCTACAAAGCAGATTTTCACATATAGAGGAATAATTATACAACAAGGAGCCACTAAACAAACAAAAGCATCTATTATAATATTTTCCAATGTAACAACAAGTATGCATTCTCCAATACATGTGTGGTTCCTCTCTGGATACAGTAAAAACTCATACAACAGATAAAACGCATAAAAGAAATTGAATAACCAGTTTACAACAATAGAAACAACAGCTCTGTTATTATTGACTCTTATTGGATATCGCAAAGGGTCATTCACAGCAATGTATCGATCCACAGATATAATAATCATATTACCAAGAGATGCATTGACAACAACATAAAGAATAAAAAGGAATACTGAGCAAAATATTTCTCCAAAGTACCAGCATGGCTCAATCAGTTTCATTCCCTGCACTGGCATGAGAATCAGTCCTGCGATCAGATCAGCCACTGCCAGAGAGAAGATCAGCACATTGGTGGGAGTGTGGAGCTGCTTGAAGTGCGAGATGGAGATGATCACCAACAGGTTCAGAAACACGGTGAACACTGATGTTACAGCGATGAAAATGTACACAATAATGTACTCTGCTTCAGGTCGGATACTTCTGGTACAAGACAAATTGTTGTTTGGAAAGCAGTATTGGATTGTTTGATTTTCCATGTTTGTCACTCCTCAGTTGGATAGATTCTGTGTGAGGATGCTTGTTAGTTTAGCCCCCTGGTCCTTGTCACTGACACGACTCAGTTTTATACGTTCAGAAAGCACAGCGACCACCCCATTCAACAATACAACCTCTCAAATCCACCCACTACTTAAATATGCATAGACCTGATCAATCTGATCTATACAATATAGTGGATTAGCGAATCTAATAAAGCTAGTTTACTCTTACATTCTGCCTATGTAAGACATCATCTGTTCTAACAAACAGCAGGCGAGTGCACTACTGTAAGAGCAATAAGTCCAATCCATCGCCTTCCATTCCACTTAAAAATGTATCCATGTTAACATACAATAAAAATGAAAGATCGAATCTGGATATTTTCACATTTCCAGTATAGGGCTACCACCAATTTATGTCCCTGGAAAAATCTCAAGAAAGGAGCCTTGAAATATGATTAGACTGTTATGCAAAGGCAGAATAGAATAACTCATTTAGTCAAAATTGAATTATGACCACAATTTACTGCACACATAAACTATGATCTGTCCTTTGACAGCTTTGGTTAAACTATGCTTAGATTAAGACAGGGTTGTACAATGCTGCTCCTGGAGGGCCACTGTCCTACAAAGTTTAGCTCCAACTTGCCTCAACCCTCCTGCCTAGTAGTTTTGAATTTGCCTAGTAAGACCTTGATTAGCAGGTGTGTTTATGTGGGGTTGGAGCTATACTTTGCAGGACTGGAGACCCCTGGATTAAGAGAAAATGGACTGACCAAGACAGAGCCGGAGGGGTGAGATGGCCCGGTGAAGCCATAAGGATGACGATCCCAGGAGGAGCCGAGGGGGAGAGGGGCCAAGGTAGAGTCGACTGGTCGATGGGCCAAGGTGGAGTGATGGGCTCAGAGGATTGAGATAAAGCCAGGGGAATGACATCTTTTGGCGAAGCTTGTGAACTGGGAGCCCCAGGCAGATCCGAGTTGCTAGGTGATGCCAATGAGGGAGGATTCGAAGGGCTGAAAAGAGCCAGCAAAGACAAGGCTCGAGAACTGGATGGCATAAGCAGAGGAGGTGGGAGTGGGAGGCTGGGTGGGAGCAGGTTTGGAAATAATCTCTTCATATTCCTTAATCCCACAAGGGTTCAAGTTTATCATATCCACAGCAGCGCCCAGAGTATGGACAGGGCTTCACTCCATGCCTTCATATTCAGTTAATATTCCCACTGGAACGTATACAGGAATCGGCTCACACACCTGCTCAGACTGAATTGGCTCAGGTGACAGACATGGCTGTAGGAATTGACTCTGTAGTGGGCATCGGCTCAGGCTCTTGGTCAGTGGCGGGCATCAGCTACGGGTCTGTGGTGGGCTGCGGTTCCAGATCCGTTGTGGGCATAGGCTTGGTGCAGATGATATTATGATGGAGGGAGTGGAGTGGAAGGGCTGCAGTGTATTTACTCCGTCGTCCTCCACCTCGCCGACAGTACAATGCCCTAATATTATGTCATGCTGGAGGTGATAAGGAGGTGCAGATGAACATAATTAACCCCCTGGGGTCGGTGGTCGCGCCGGGGCCGTCTCTCTCAGTGTGAATTTCATTATGAAACACGACATAAAATGATCTCAGTGAAACTCAGTGAATGTTTGTCACACAGACTTGAGATGTATGTCTTTATAAAGCTTGGAGTCTCTATTTTTAAATTTTGTAAATTATATCAAAAACAAATATTCTCTGTTTAAGTAATCGGTATGAAAGCAACGACATGTACAGTATCTTCAGTCTGTACTCATTAACTCTAATGTGACCACACCCACGCGCACACGAGCGATTGACATGCAAATAGTTCACGTGAAGGAACGCAGAGCTGTAAACGCCCTCATCACCTCTAAATAAAGAATCAGAGACTTCAGTCCTCCTCTGCTTTTCATCGAGTTTGGAAGACACGTTGTGTTTGTGCTGTCCTGACCTGTTTACCTTGGATTTACCTGAGAAGAATTAGAAGAACACGATTTGAAGATGAGAACGATTTTTAAGGTAAGACATTTCCTCTTTAATAATAGTAATAGTAAGCATGTTATTGTTATATAAACTTTACATTGTAGCAACTAGTCAAACTGGTGCCAGACTAAAATGTACGTTAGGAAATGAGATTAGAGTAAAAAGCCTATTGCTAAATTTATATATACGTACACAAGGATGTTTTTATGTTCGATAATAAAACACAGCATGATATTAAAGTAGGCTAGTATGAGTGTTTACTGTAATGTTTAGACCCGTGTTTACTGTACTGTGTTTGTGAATATATGCTCAAATGTAGATATGTGTAATGTGGTAACAATAATGTTTCATAGTTTGGAGGGGCTCAATCGCTTCTGTAAATGTTCTCTGCACGCGCTGTGCGTTGGAAAAGCAAAATGCGGCAAACATTAGGCTTCATGTTTTTACTCCAATCTCATTTAAATGAATGGAAACATTAAAAGTAACATATGATAATCCATATATTTTTCTCTAGTGTAGTTGTTACTTAAGTGTTTATTTTTAACGATTTATAGTCCACCTGCTATAGGCTATTGTTATTATTATTTTATGCAGCCCTACACGTATATGCATAAGGCACAACGAATTTATCATTATATATATATATATATATATATATATACAGTGAGGAAAATAAGTATTTGAACACCCTGCTATTTTGCAAGTTCTCCCACTTGGAAATCATGGAGGGGTCTGAAATTGTCATCGTAGGTGCATGTCCACTGTGAGAGACATAATCTAAAAAAAAAAAATCCAGAAATCACAATATATGATTTTTTAACTATTTATTTGTATGATACAGCTGCAAATAAGTATTTGAACACCTGTCTATCAGCTAGAATTCTGACCCTCAAAGACCTGTTAGTCTGCCTTTTAAATGTCCACCTCCACTCCATTTATTATCCTAAATTAGATGCACCTGTTCGAGGTCGTTAGCTGCATAAAGACACCTGTCCATACCATACGATCAGTAAGAATCCAACTACTAACATGGCCAAGACCAAAGAGCTGTCCAAAGACACTAGAGACAAAATTGTACACCTCCACAAGGCTGGAAAGGGCTACGGGGAAATTGCCAAGCAGCTTGGTGAAAAAAGGTCCACTGTTGGAGCAATCATTAGAAAATGGAAGAAGCTAAACATGACTGTCAATCTCCCTCGGACTGGGGCTCCATGCAAAATCTCACCTCGTGGGGTCTCAATGATCCTAAGAAAGGTGAGAAATCAGCCCAGAACTACATGGGAGGAGCTGGTCAATGACCTGAAAAGAGCTGGGACCACCATTTCCAAGGTTACTGTTGGAAATACACTAAGACGTCATGGTTTGAAATCATGCATGGCACGGAAGGTTCCCCTGCTTAAACCAGCACATGTCAAGGCCCGTCTTAAGTTTGCCAATGACCATTTGGATGATCATGGGAGAAAGTCATGTGGTCAGATGAGACCAAAATAGAACTTTTTGGTCATAATTCCACTAAACGTGTTTGGAGGAAGAAGAATGATGAGTACCATCCCAAGAACACCATCCCTACTGTGAAGCATGGGGGTGGTAGCATCATGCTTTGGGGGTGTTTTTCTGCACATGGGACAGGGTGACTGCACTGTATTAAGGAGAGGATGACCGGGGCCATGTATTGCGAGATTTTGGGGAACAACCTCCTTCCCTCAGTTAGAGCATTGAAGATGGGTCGAGGCTGGGTCTTAATGACCCGAAGCACACAGCCAGGATAACCAAGGAGTGGCTCTGTAAGAAGCATATCAAGGTTCTGGCGTGGCCTAGCCAGTCTCCAGACCTAAACCCAATAGAGAATCTTTGGAGGGAGCCCAAACTCCGTGTTTCTCAGCGACAGCCCAGAAACCTGACTGATCTAGAGAAGATCTGTGTGCAGGAGTGGGCCAAAATCCCTCCTGCAGTGTGTGCAAACCTGGTGAAAAACTACAGGAAACGCTTGACCTCTGTAATTGCAAACAAAGGCTACTGTACCAAACATTAACATTGATTTTCTCAGGTGTTCAAATACTTATTTGCAGCTGTATCACACAAATAAATAGTTAAAAAATATCATACATTGTGATTTCTGGATTTTTTTTTTTTAGATTATGTCTCTCAAAGTGGACATGCACCTACGATGACAATTTCAGACCCCTCCATGATTTCTAAGTGGGAGAACTTGCAAAATAGCAGGGTGTTCAAATACTTATTTTCCTCACTGTATATGTGTGTGTGTGTGTGTGTGTGTGTGTGCATTTTGTAAATTTTAAATCCCAAATTTAACCAGAAAAATCTAAAATGTATTCCCAAAATCATGCAGCCTATATGTAGCAAGGTTCAATGTTGTGGGAAGAAGGATGGAGACAGGGTTGGCTTGCTGTGGAACGTGTCCCTTTTTATGCAATATTTCTCAAAACAAATGTCGCGCTCTCAGCGCTCTCCAAACACAATCTCTTTCAAACAGCTTCATGATAACAATTTCTTTGACTCTCTGTAGCCAGCAGCGTGCACACGATTCAACAGCCACTCTCTTGCTTCACACTTCCAGGTACCTTTTATCTGGTTCCTCACGGCAATTACTGCAACGAGATCCAGGTGTACGTTGTTACGATCCAAGGGTCTGTGGTGCTTTGTTTTGTCCAGTAGGTGTCTCTGGGTAACACTTTTGTGTCTTTAGGTTAATTGATGTCGCAGGTGTGGAGAATTGGTTGATTAACAATGCTGCTTATAAGATGCTGGCTTTCTCACCCTCGGGAAGGAAAAAGATTGGGGCTTGGTCTTTGCTGGTCTCGCTGTTTGGTGGACATGCTGACTTTCTCACACTCTCCAGTCCAAGGCTTGATGTGGTTGTTTTTGTAGATTTTTGTCTTTTACTTTAAATGTAGTTATGTCTGTTCTTTCTAATTAAATTACTTATTTGTACAAATTTGATTATGTGTTTGGCCTCCCCATTCATGTTGCTGCTCCTTGAGCCAAGAGGTTGTAACAACATCATTATGCGCTTGACCTACTTACGTGCCACTCGTCTCCCGACTCTCTCTCCTGTCACAGACGTCGCTGAACCACACCCCCCTCGCCACACTATAGTTTATCTTTTTTTACAGGGACCAGATGAGTCTCTGTACATGACCATGGTAAAATGAAAAATCAAACATCTTGGAAATGACAGGTATGTACTATGTTTGTAACGGTCACCAGCTGGAGTGCCCTTGAGAGCCACCAGAGGGTACTCCACACCAGACTATTATCATTCCCTCACAAACTACATTTCCCATAACTCACTGCCCGGACTCATCATCACTGATTGCATTCACCTGTGTCTCATTACCCTGTTAGTCTCAGCTTATTTATACCATGTTCATTCATTCACTCACTGCGAAGTTTTGTATGTTGTTGCACTGCACTTCTGAGCGTTTTCCCTGGTTTTCTTGTCTCTTGGTTTTTTGGATTTCTTGCCTGTCCCGTGGATTACTCTTGTGTAGTGATGGGCAGATTGAGGCTTCCTGAAACACTGAAACAGTTGAAGCAAATGTGCCATATTGTTTTGAGGCTTCGAAACAATCCGACACCCATCTCAACGGTGACACCTAGTGGTCACTTGCAGGTGTTGATGTGAAAAAACCTTGACAACGAGCCATTAAAAAATGTGTTGTTTTTTTTATATTGTATTTTTTTCACGAGTTCACATCTACATATAATTAATACAATAAGTTTATGCGTATTTGGCGTGCTGTCCGGGGGGAGGGCTCCGAGCTCGGAGTTAGGCCCGAACCCAAAGTACTCCCCCCAGTTGGTAAGTGTAGATGGAACTGGAAGTGTAGATGGAACTGGAAGTGAGGAGATGGGGTGGAGGAGGGATGCTGACAAACTTTCAATGAACAGAGATAGGTCTGCTGTGAATTTATACTCTGTCATTGAGTTGATTACTGATTAATCTCCAGCTGTGCATAATTTGGTTAATTATCTGAACCTGCTCCTCCCGAACTTTGTTAAATAAAACCTCATTTCACGAGTTCACATCTACATATAATTAATGCAATAAGTTTATGCGTATTTGGCGTGCTGTCCGGGGGGAGGGCTCCGAGCTCGGAGTTAGGCCCGAACCCAAAGTACTCCCCCCATAAAAGCCAGGTGAGCACAGGACAGCAATCGTAAAATGATGTGCAATTAATTCCCCCAAAAAGTGCAGGGCATGAGAAGGTATTTACTAAAACGAGCTTGACTGTTCGACCGGGAGGGCTCTCGCGACATCCGACAGGAACTTGGATGCTCACGGCATCGGACGGATAAGCCCATTCGGCAGTTGAACTGTCAACTCGATGACGCAAGATTTTTACGAGCGTGATTTGAGAAAGAGTTTAGCCATTCAACTGGGAGGGCCCTCGCAGCGTCCGACGGGAACTTGGGATGCTCACGGCATCGGATGGGTAGGCCTCGCCAGCGGAAGGGAGGGCGCCCACTGGACTCTGTCGGGGGGCTCGACCGGCGCTTCGAAGGGGGCTGGGACACGGGAACAGAACCCTTGCGGCCCGACGAATGGGGAGCCCACACAGCGACATGAGCGCGGCCATCCCACGACGACTAAGGTGGGCAGACTCTCACTGTGATTCGAACGGGAGGGCTCGATCAGCGCTTCGGAAGGGGGACAGAGCCCGGCCCTTGAACGAGGAGCCGTTACGTGTGCGAACGGGGGAGCCTGCCATTGTTTGTAAAAAAGACGCTGTATTGTAGATGTTTGTTGTATCGAGCTTGAACGCAGCGGACCAAATGATACTAGAAGTGGGTTGGATCTTGGAACTGGTACTGAGTGACAATGGATGGAGCGCAGCAGGTGATGGAAATGAATGATTTAATTATGGCTTGGTGAGCGTTTTGATGTGGAAGCGGCTGGATCTGATGTAGGTTTTGAACGCTTCTGATGTGGGCCGAGTAGGGATTTGAACATTGAACGTTTATACTGCAGTAAATCAACGAGAGTGGTACAGTTGGATGGGGGTTGGCGGATTGAAAATATAAACGAAGTGACCTTTTTGCTTGATCAGTTTACTACTTGTTTAATGAAGAAAATATGGTTTCGATATCTACGATCTGTAAATCTGAGATTGGAGGATGGGTATTTGAGTCGACGTTAGATGTGATAGTCAATTCGGAGTGGTGGAGAAAACCGAAGACAGCTAGGACAGACGTGCTTCCAGTGTGCAGACGGAGTTGGTGGAATGGTATGTGAGACAGTGTCGGAATACATTTGGTGAGTATGTCAATTGCAAAAGATTGACTGGTATCCGGACGAGCGGGATAAGTTCTTGAATCCTTTAATGAGCAGGAATGTTTGAGATTTATTTATGGCGGGGGGCAGGCTTACCGTAGACTAATTTATTTAAAACTGAATGCTGGTTAGATAGCTCTATTAAGCTTTTTATGCTTCTGGCACCAACGTCCTGAATTTCTGCAAAGAGTAATGGGAGAGTCAGCAATTTGATTTTGTGCTCCTGGAACGTGTTTGGCAGTTACTACAAACTGATCAAGCGGAGTTCCAGATGAGGCAACTGAGGAGTGGCAATTAACGCGGGTGAGTAAGAACGACCTTTGTTGATGCAGTGCATAGTTTAGTTTGTCGCGATGGACCAGGATTCTGTTAGTTGACCACTTTCCCCCCTGGGAAAGCCGTGACGACGATTGGAAGGAGCTGTCAACGGCTTAATCGAGGGGGAGAGAGGTGTAATCGTCGAAAAAGCCATTCCACTGATTAGAGTAAGTTATCCATAAACTTAGGGCGAGGAGGTGCGTGATGAAAGGGCGGCCTTGCGGAATTATGTGTATAGCATGGTTTAGGTGGCCGAGCGGCGAGAAGAATTCGTGTTTGGAATTATTTGGGCAGTCTATGAGGTTGGACGGAAGGACTGCCTCCGCTGTGAGACCGATGCTTGCAGAGAAGAGAAAACAGATGCATGCAGTGTCCGCTGGGAGACCAATGCTCGCTGGACAGGGAAGAGAGAAAAATGGATGCATGCAGTGTCCGCTGGGAGACCAGTTCTCCTGCTGGAGCAGACACATCCTTGCTAGCAGTAGAGAAAATGAACTGGAGTAACAAATCCTGTGGGAGCAAAGGAAACCTCACTGCTGTGGCAGTAGAGAATTAGCCAGAGAAACAGAGCTTGCGGGAGCATAGGAGACATCACTACTGCGGCACCGGAGAAAGTAGTTAGAGTAACAGAAATCCTGAGGGAGCAAAGGAACCTCATTGCTGTGGCAGCAGAGAATTAGCCGGAGAAACAGTTCCTGCAGAGGCAGAGGAGACATTGCTGCTGCGGCAGGGGAGAAAATAGCCAGTAACAGAAAAAACATGAGAGTGAAGGAAAATCATGAGAGCAGAGGAGACATCATTGCAGTGGCATTAAACAAGATTAGCTAAAGAAACAGGGCTCCTGCGGGAGCAGAGGAGCCAGCCTTGTTACAGCAGTATAAAAAAATTAGCCAGAGAAATAGAGTTCCTGTGGGAGCAGAGGAAACATCACTGCTGTAACAGTGGAGAAAATAGCCGGAGTAACAAAACCTGCGGGAGCAGAGGAGACATCACTGCTTAAGCAGTGGAGAATTAGCCGGAGAAACAGTTCCTGCAGGAGCAGAGGAGACATCACAGCTGTGGCAGGGGAGAAATACCGAGAGAAACGGAAATCCTGTGGGAGCAGAGGAGACACTGCAGTGGCAGTAAACAAGATTAGCTAAGGGAACAGAGCTCCTGCGGGAGCAGAGGAGACATCACTGTTGCGGAAAAAGCTGGAGTAAGATAAAACCTGTGGTAGCAGAAAAAAACATCACTGCTGCGGCAATGGCGCAAATAGCCAGAGTTATAGAGAACCTGTGGGAGCAGAGGAAACATCACTGCTGTGGCAGAGGAAAAAATAGCCAGACTCACATGAAACCAGGAAATGAGCTCCTGCAGTGTGTGGATGAGCAAAGGGAGGAGGAGAGTGGGGCTTGGAGAGCTGATGGTCATCTTTTTGTGCGTTAATCTAAGACGCGATGAAGAGGAGGTTAGAGATGAAATCCTTGCAGGATTATGCATTTCTGTTGTTTAAGTGGCCGAGCACAGATATCAGTTTGCTTAGAATGATATTGACTGTCTGAGAGGTGGACGAGATCCGAAAGTCTTATTTATTTGAACTGTGTTCAAATTAATGGCCAGGATTCGATGAGGCTGAACCCATGGTTTTAACCTGCGTTTGGAATCCAGAGCTTAGCCAAATGGTGCAGGGCTGAAAGATCAATTATTGAACGTTTGATGATTAACAACGTCAAAGTACACTCTGATTTAGATAACGATTGTTCGTTTATCTGTTGCTGGTTTCTACGGAGACAGCTTACGTAAAAGACGACGCTTTGCATAAATTTAGTTTAGGCACTTTGTGTTTGTTTAATTTTGTTTCATTTAAGGATCACTAAACTATTGGTGTGAAGCACATTGCTTGTAACCATGTATAAAAACATTTATGCTATAACTAAGTTTCTACGCGATTTATGCAGATGAATTGCAGGACATAGTTAACGATATAAGTTAGGTTAAAGATTCTGAGCGCATGCGTTCAGCACGTAATGCACGAGGCCGCGAGCTACTGTACTTGTGAGTTTTAGCATGAAAAATGAATATTAATAAGAGAAATCAAGCCACAATGTCTCACTTTTTATAGATTTTTATTCAAAAATATTAATTTCTCTGCTGTGGAAGGACTTAGATACTTCTTTTTTTACAGATAATTTCTCCAGCCTTTGAAAAAATCCTCTCACAAGGGACACTTGTTGCAGGCATGCAAAGATTTTTTTTAGCAAGGACATACAAATGAGGAAAGATTACTGCTCTCTCTTTTCAGTAAGTTAGGGGATCATGAGTTCTGGGCAAAAACGCATCGTTGAGGTATTTTTTCACTTCCACTGTGACATCATTTGTTTAGTAACAAATCCTAAACTGACGGCATATATGAAGTATAAATTACATGAATCAGATTACATAACATAACATAACATAACATAACATAGACTGAAACTGCTCACCAGGGGCCTGTACCATGATGGTAGTTGAACAAACTCGGGGTTACAGGATTGTTTTTGAGTCGAATCAGGCTTTATTGGTACTATGATGCAGCTCATCAACTTTCTCTGTCAACTCAGGCTTTGATCCTTAAGCTATGATTACTCTACGAGCGTGTGCACATACCAAAGTGATGTTGGCACCGAACAACCAATCGCGTTCGATATGGATAGAGCGAGAGCGATATATTTTTCCGCTGAGGAGCAAGAGATAATCATTCAGAATTACGATGAATTTAAATATGTATTTCAAGCTCAATACGGTCTGCTGCCAAAGCAGTGTTCTATATTCATGTAAAATGATGTATATATTTTAGCCTATTTTTATAATATATAAAAAATCTGCATGTATATATAGGCCTACTAGATTAATATTCATTGATTTTTAGATGCAACCCCAACTCCAAACGTTCTTGACAGCAGATAAAGACAAAATATAAAAATATATTTCAAAAAGGTGAGTATTTACCACAACCTTTTATTATTTTTGTGAACATTTTATCACAAACAATTGTTTGCAGCAAACAGAAATAAAGAGTGAAATTCAGAAAACCGGTGGAAGGCCACTCCTCCAGAATACACTGGCGGAGGAGTTGGCTCTGAGTAGCAATAAGGGACGGCCGATTATGGATGGGATTACAGGTGCTGTACAATCTGACCCTGGTGCTGGCTCCTCTTAGCAAGTAACACTGGGTAGCCTACATGTGCAATACATTACTACTTTTTTAAGTTGTAAATATGGCTGACTCTATGTTCTGCAGTAGAGGGAAATACAGTGTTCCCTGTTGAAGCCAACACACACACACACAGTCTCCCACACAGAGGTCAGTGTGCAGCAGACAGAACACCAAACATGATTGATTGATTGATTGATTGATTTTATTTCTGGATCAAACCGGTACAAAAAGAAAGAAACAGTAATCCAAAAGGATAACATGCTAAAGTAAAAATACTTATTTCCAGCATGGTCCTTGGTGTTACACACTGTAAAACAATAAACAGAAACATAATGGACAAGAATAAAGAAAAACAAAAACAAAAACAAACCCATACAATATAAAGAGGAGGGTAAAAAAACATCACGTAAAACAAACTAAAACAAAATAAAAACACTATAAAGACTCTCCAAACTATTAATAACTAATTTAGCCTATCCCATAAATGTTTTTTTAACCTGTGTTTTAAAAATCCCTCTTGATGATAGGAGTTTTGTAGCAGTAGGCAAAATATTCCATGCCATGATACCAGTATAAAAGAAATAATTTTTAATTGCATTTGTAGCTCTAGGAACTATGCAAGAGCGGATGCTGGCCCTAGTATTATAGCCATGCTGCGTATGGACCATGTTTACGTTAGAGCATAAATATTTGGGGGCATGACCATTAACAATGTTAAACATATGATTTAACTTAAGTTGTTCTACTCTTAGATGTACAGGTAGTAGACCAGCTCTTTTAAACTCCTCCCTACCTATATGAGTACGGGAGGCAGAACACCAAACATAACCTGCTTTACAACAGTTATGCTTTATATTGGCCTACTTTTATTTATTGGGGTGGAGGAAATGATGAAGACACTGTCTGTGTGTTCTGAGACAGTTGCTGATGTGAATGCACTGGGCTTTTTACTATGGCAAACATTTCAATGTGTGGCATAAAGGGACTGGCCCTTACACGTCTCTTTTATTGTAGGATTTTTCACAACCTGCCCCAAAAACTGAGGCCTCTACCTCAATGGGCTTCAGAAGAAATGTGAACAAGGTAAGGATTTAAAACCCTTGACATCAATTACAGTCAGTCCTGTGTTTGTAGGAAGTCAAGGAACTTTTTGTGATTTGATGAGCCTCCAGAAAACTTGTAATGATCATGTTTGTGGTGGAATGATGTTTCAGGTGGAAACAGACTCAGTCAGGGCCTTGTACAAAATGAGTCTCGAAATAGACTGCACACTAAAGGAGACTCGAACTAGACTGCACACTAAAGGAGCCTCGAACTAGACTGCTCACTAAAGGAGACTCGAACTAGACTGCACACTAAAGGAGTCTCGAACTAGACTGCACACTAAAGGAGCCTCGAACTAGACTGCACACTAAAGGAGACTCGAACTAGACTGCACACTAAAGGAGCCTCGAACTAGACTGCACACTAAATGAGCCTCAAACTAGACTGCACACTAAAGGAGCCTCGAACTAGACTGCACACTAAAGGAGACTCGAACTAGACTGCACACTAAAGGAGATTTGAACTAGACTGCACACTAAAGGAGTCTTGAACTAGACTGCACACTAAAGGAGTTTTGAACTAGACTGCACACTAAAGGAGTTTTGAACTAGACTGCACACTAAAGGAGTTTTGAACTAGACTGCACACTAAAGGAGTCTTGAACTAGACTGCTCACTAAAGGAGTCTTGAACTAGACTGCACACTAAAGGAGTCTTGAACTAGACTGCACACTAAAGGAGTCTTGAACTAGACTGCACACTAAAGGAGTCTTGAACTAGACTGTTCACTAAAGGAGTCTCGAACTAGACTGTTCACTAAAGGAGTCTCGAACTAGACTGCACACTAAAGGAGACTTGAGCTAGACTGTTCACTAAAGGAGACTTGAACTAGACTGCACACTAAAGGAGTCTCGAACTAGACTGTTCACTACAGGAGCTGGACTGTGAGCTGAGGAGGCTCCAAATAAAAATAAAAAAATTGGAGATCAAACATCTGAATAAAACTGATCTCAGTATGTGAACTTATTTAACCAAGTAACACTTTAGTATGAATATTTATTAATGCAACTTTCTCTTGCTCTTTTTCTCCCTCCCATCCCACAAAACCAATAAAACAGTTTGAGGCCTATCTGTTTCAGTGTGCTTTTATTAAGTGTAATATTGTATGGTGCTTGCATCTACATCTGCATCAGCTGGGTGGTCAAGTGTGATCGGGTCAGTATCATCGGGGAGAAGCTGGTTTTGTGGTGTTTCTCGCTCCTGTCTACTGGTGGCTATATTGTGCAGAATGGCACATGCAGCCACTATCTGTGATGCCCGCTCTGGTGACTCTTAAGTGCCGAACACAGTTGAAATGTGCCTTTAGGATGCCAAAGGTCATCTCTGTCTTCACTCTGGTTTTACTGAGGGCCACACTGAAGCGGTGCTGTGGCCCTGTCTGAGGGTCATGATAGGGGGTTATTGTGTAGGTTTTTCGATCTCAGTTCAAATTAACAGTGTTTTGTACTGTACCAAATTTAACTTGCTTTCCTCAAAGCGCTGACACAACACAGACTCACGGAAAATTCCTGGTCATGCACTGGAGCCAGGCCATTTGGCATCCAAACTTATGATCATACGTTCATGACCACAAGTCATCTGCAGATGAAATGTTTAGTAGATTATTGTTATATATGTTAATGTTACTATTAATTTAAATATTCATCTCACAGAAAATAATCATCTCACATGTAGGCCTATTTGAACAGTAAGGCTGTGAAATGACTTCCTATTATCTGCCTCATGTTCTCCTAGAGCAGTGGAGATTGGAGCAATAGACTGCATACATGTTGCAATGAGTCTAGGGAATCCTATCATAAGATTAACAGAATAATAATAAAAAAGATTTAAAATAATTCTTTACATGTACTGTATTGTATAGTACATTTGTGAAATTTGCTTTTTGAAAAAAAAAAAAAAAAGTGTTCATGTGATGTCACCCTATCAATATATCTTACCGGCAATTTTATAAAAGCCCTCTTTTATGGACATGGTCGATAAATGTCCGGGAAACACTATGAAACTATTAATGCACTCCTGCAGAGCGAGGACCACCTTGCGAATGTTTCGACAAACCGTGTTTTCCCCTAGGTGCATCCCCGACTGTGCAAGTATGTACCACTTGTGGAAAAACGCAACGCAATACCAGTAAGTACAGTACAGTAAGTGCATGAATTTGACTTGTTAAATTCTTTATGTGCGGCCTAAGAAGTTAGCAAAGATAAGATATTCCTTCCATGGAAAATCTGTATCTTTCATACAAGTAACTATCAGGAAAGGCAAGGGGATTTTGTCTGGCTAAAAACTCTTTCTCTACGAAGTGCTCGTCTAACAATTTGCGCTAAGATGTCCACCGGATTTGGAAGAAAAGGTGAAGTCATTGCAACAGACACTGGGAATAAGTTACGTCAACTATATGTTTCTTTACTCTCAGCTGATTGCTCAAACTTCAATCTGAGATCTTGAATCCAGAACATAGCCTGCCCCGGAGCAGGTTAGCCGTGCAGCGTAAAATACCATGGCAACGAACACCGATTAAAGCCGAGCTACTTTCATAGCACCTAAAACCCAGGGCTGGCGGAAACTAAACTGAAACATAGCTGGCTAGCCACCTAAACCGGCTTCATGGTATAGGCCCCAGGAGTTGTGTTTGAACGCAGCAGCGAAGCACACTCCACTGTGATGTGCTTTTCAGCTTCCTGGGCTTTGGCAGGATTTCCAAATGCCACATTTTTTAACCTTGGTTCCAGCTGTTTTTAACATGATTGGCAGTTGTGATTGGGATGTTAGGTTGTAGGGCTTAGGTTGATACAGGCCTATGGACTTTCTAAACAGTGTCCCAACAGTTTATTATTGTACTTCAATTATAATTATATTTCAATCAATGCATACCTTGCTTAGATGGCCCAGCAGTGTCAGTAGCAGGCCTAGGTACAGGGGGAATGCTACCATCCTCTGCACCCTGCAAAATGGCAGGATGAGTGCTCCTTAAATGGCACATCATGGATGATGTATTGTTGCAGTAGGCTAGCTGCCGATCACAATACATGCATCTCACTTTATTTGGGGTTTCCAAATGGAAATGCTCCCACACCACAGATGTACGGCATCTCTTCTGTGGAGCCTCCATTTTTTTCTGTCTATCTATCTATCTATCTATCTATCTATCTATCTATCTATCTATCTATCTATCTATCTATCTATCTATCTATCTATCTATGTAGGCCTATCTATCTATTAATCTATCTATGTATCTATATATGTATCTATCTATTAATCTATCTATGTATCTATATATGTATCTATCTATTAATCTATCTATGTATCTATATGTATCTATCTATGTATCTATATAGGCTCTGTATCTATCTATAATCTATCTATGTATCTATATATGTATCTCTCTATGAATCTCTCTCTATATATATATTTCTATCTATGCATCTATTAGTGTGTCACTATATGTATACTCTGTCTCTAGCCTATCAGTCAATGTGTAAATTTAAATGTAAGCCTAAATATAACTAAACAAATCGCACTATAAATGTCACTATATCACCAAAAATCCGCTATCTCAAAATCAAACTCCTCTCACAAAAACCCATGAGGTCAAGATGCGTTGACTTCACTTTTATAGATGTGTGATTGTGTGGTCTGTTCCCAACCCCGTCAATCAAACGCTGATTTGGCGGACCATGCCACCTGTCGAAACACTTGTGAAATACTCCGAAGCTTCAATTAGCTGTAGTCACGTGACATGGGTGTTTTGAATCACGCTTCGGATCAGTGATTCGAAACATCTGTGCTTCGGGATCTCGCAAAGCTTCGGAACGTTAGTTTTGCGTCAGCCATCCCTACTCTTGTGCCTCTGACCCCTGCCTGTTTTGTTTTTGTTTTGTTTATTTGTTTGTTTGTTTGGACTGTCTTCCTGTGCTTGACCCTCTGCTTGTTGGATTACGCTTCTGAAGGGTCGTCTCCTCCGCCCTGTTCGCCTGCACTGCCTGCTCCGCCCTGGTCGCCTGCACTGCCTGCTTCGACCAGGCCTCCCGTCTTGCTGCAGTCTCCAGGTCCTCTTCCGCTCCACGGGCCTAGCCCTCCATCCCGCCCGCAGGTCCGCCTCCGCTCCACCTCCCTCCTGGACAATTTTAGAGTGTCTGGAAGCTGCTCCTTTGAGGGGGGGAGGGGGGGGGGGGGTACTATGTAACGGTCACCAGCTGGAGTGCCCTTGAGAGCCACCAGAGGGTAATCCACACCAGACTATTATCACTCCCTCACAAACTACATTTCCCATAACTCACTGCCCGGACTCATCATCACTGATTGCATTCACCTGTGTCTCATCACCCTGTTAGTCTCAGTTTATTTATACCATGTTCACTCATTCACTCACTGCAAAGTTTTGTATGTTGTTGCACTGCACTTCTGAGCATTTTCCCTGGTTTTCTTGTCTCTTGGATTTTTTGATTTCTTGCCTGTCCCGTGGATTACTCTTGTGCCTCTGACCCCTGCCTGTTTTGTTTTGGTTTGTTTGTTTGTTTGTTTGTTCGGACTGTCTTCCTGTGCTTGACCCTCTGCTTGTTGGATTACAATTCTGGATAATTAATAAAAGCTGCTTTTGGATCCTCTACCCTCGTGTCTCGGAGCAGTTCGTAACAATGTTTCATGAATGGCACAAAGTTATGTGACTATTCAAGTCTCTGTCTTTAGATCTGTGTGTTCAATAATGTGGTTTTTTGTCCTTTGTTGTGTATCTTTGGATTATGTTGTATTGTAAATAAATCCAAACAATGAAAAAGCCATTTTTTTTAAATCTCTCTCAGGAATTTTCAAGTAACTAGTCAGTGTTCATTTAAAATTCCAAACACACTGAAATGGGCATAATCTCTCGAATAATCTGATAAAGCCATTAAAGTTGTGCGTATCGTGCACACGCCTGATTTTTTTTATGTGGGCAAGACTTGAGACTAAAGAAACGCAATAGGTTTTGTTCTGGGTTTTAAGAATTGTTTATATCTCACAATTCTGACTTTATTTTTCACAATTGCATGTTTACATCTCACATTTATGAAAAAAAAAAAAAAAAAAAAGTCTGAATTGTGAGATAAAAAGTCACAATTGCCTTTTGTGTTTTTATTCCGTAGCAGAAACAAGCTTTTTTTGGGACAGGATGAGAAACAGAGCAAGAAAATGAGAGGAAAAAGAATGAGAGAATATGATTGAAATGACAGTCGAAGAGAAGGTACAGCTAATATAGTATTATTGTATAAATATATGTTTGTAAATGCAACAGTTAGTATCAGTCATTACTTGTCAGATAAGATTAGACATAGAATGTTTATCAGGGAGCCACTAGAAAGTTATTCCATAATTCTTTAATCCTTTATTCCTCCAGTGAGCAAACCAGAGGAAGAAAAAGAAACAAAAAGCTCATGTCGGTGTTGGATAAAGGATAAAGACAAATACTGATTTGACGATGATGATGATGTTTATGTTCAGACTCTGTATAATTATTTTGTATATATAAATACACACACATGCATGTATATATTTAAGAAATATTTGCATACATATACTGTATATATTTATATATAATTTATATTATATATAAATATATATTTTTTATATATAAATTACACATTTTTCTTAAATATATACAAGCATGTGTGTGTATTTATATATACAAATTTAATTATACACAGTACACACACATATACTATTTAAACACAAACTTTTATTTTGGATGCGATTAATCGCGATTAATCTTTTGACAGCCCTAATATATATATATATATATATATATATATATATACACATAAACCTAGCATTATGAAATATGACCACATACAACATGGACAAATGCAGAAATTCAGACACAGAGCAAAGATGGCAACACTGTATATGTTTTTACTCAAACATATCACATAAACATATATCTGAACATATTTATTTAAGCTCATTACAACAGAAAAAATTGCGGCCACAATTCAATTGAAATATTTTTCATTGTCTTGTTTTCTTTAAAAAAAAAAAAGATTACTTTGTATTGAAAGATAATGGTGTAGTTGACTTAGTCATTTTAAGGCCTTCAAGAGAGCAAAAATGTTACTCACTGTTACTCACACATGTTCATGTTCTCAATGTTCATACATAATAGGCAGAATATTTAAACTATTCACAAACATAGGTGTTGCACAGATTCTGGTGTCATCTAATGTTTAATAAGGAAGTGCTTAACACAAGAACCCGAACTATTACATTCATAGACAGACGGAATTTACAATTGTGCTTCATGCAAGAGTGTAAGTGATCATTTCTCTTCTGGGAACAGATTTAAGTATGCCGATGAAGGTTCACATATTTTCAGTGTCAAAATGTATTTTGCTGACACTCTAAACCATTGATAAAACATTGCATATATAAGTGGATTCATACAAGAATTCATGCATAACATCCAATACATTACGTTAATTATAAGAGTGTCATTTTCGTCATGCCCAAAAGAAAGAGTAACTATGTAGTACGGTGTCCAAAAAAGAAGATAAACCAGTACTACAATCCCTAAGGTTCTTGCAGCCTTTTTTTCTGATTTGGCCTTTTTGTCTGTGACTGAATTTAAATGCTTAGCTTGCCGTTTTGCTACAAAGCAGATTTTCACATATAAAGGAATAATTATGCAACAAGGAGCCACTAAACAAACAAAAGCATCTATTAGAAGATTTTCCAATGTAACAACAAGTATGCATTCTCCAATACATGTGTGGTTCCTCTCTGGATACAGTAAAAACTCATACAACAGATAAAACGAATAAAACAAGGAGAATAACCAGTTTACAACAATAGAAACAACAGCTCTGTTATTATTGACTCTTATTGGATATCGCAAAGGGTCATTCACAGCAATGTATCGATCCACAGAAATAATAATCATATTACCAAGAGATGCCACGACAACAACATAAAGAATAAGAGGAAATATTGAGCAAAATATTTCTCCAAAGTACCAGCATGGCTCAATCAGTTTCATTCCCTGCACTGGCATGAGAATCAGTCCTGCGATCAGATCAGCCACTGCCAGAGAGAAGATCAGCACATTGGTGGGAGTGTGGAGCTGCTTGAAGTGCGAGATGGAGATGATCACCAACAGGTTCAGAAACACGGTGAACACTGATGTTACAGCAATGAAAATGTACACAATGATGTACTCTGCTTCAGGTCGGATACTTCTGGTACAAGACAAATTGTTGTTTGGAAAGCAGTATTGGATTGTTTGATTGTCCATGTTTGTCAGTCCCCAGTTCAGATTCTGTGTGAGGATGCTTGTCAGTTTAGCCCCCTGGTCCTTGTCACTGACATGACTCAGTTTTATAGGCACAGAAAGCACAGTGACCACCCCATTCAACAATACAACCTCTCAAATCCACCCACTAGTTAAATATGCATAGACCTGATCAATCTGATCTATAGAATATAGTGGATTAGCGAATACAATAAAGCGAGTTTACTCTTACATTCTGCCTATGTAAGACAGCATCTGTACTAAAACAAACAGCAGGCGAGTGCACTACTGTAAGAGCAATAAGTCCAATCCATCGCGTTCCATTACACCCAAAATTATATCCATGCTAACATACAATAAAAATTAAAGATTGAATCTGGATATTTTCACATTGCTACCAGAAAGACTCGGGAGAATTATTTCAATAAATCGTACATTTATTGACAGCTCAGCAAGCTGATAATATACAAAGTCATTTGGTGTAGGCCCCGTCCGTAGTGTATAATCCGAGGGTATCGGATCTGCAATTCCTGCCTGAAGACGAAGGCAGGGGCGCAGCCGACCCCCCCGGGAGGTATGGACAGGACCATCCTGGTGGTGGTGGTGGGGAGGATGGGGTAATCGTCGCTTCAGTATCTGTGAACTCAAACATGTGTAAGTACCAAGCTTTTATACAGTGTGCATAAAAATATGATTGGATAGAAGTGAAGGCAATAGGTTATGTAGTAATTGAGTCTTCCCGACAGAACTTATGCTAAAGCTTTCATTTCCAGTATAGGGCTACCACTAATTTATGTCCCTGGAAATAATCTCAAGAAAGGAGCCTTGAAATATGATTAGACTGTTATGCAAAGGCAGAACAGAATAACTCATTTAGTCAAAATTCAATTATGACCACAATTTGTCCTCATAAACTAATATCTGTCCTTTGACAGCTTTTGTTAAACTATGCTTAGATTAAGACAGGGGTGTACAATGCTGCTCCTGGAGGGCCTCTGTCCTACAAAGTTTAGCTCCAACTTGCCTCAACCCTCCTGCCTAGTAGTTTCTAATTTGCCTAGTAAGACCTTGATTAGCAGGTGTGTTTATGTGGGGTTGGAGCTAAACTTTGCAGGACTGGAGACCCCTGGATTAAGAGAAAATGGACGGACCAAGGCAGAGCCGGAGGGGTAAGGAGGCCCGGTGAAGCCATAAGGATGATGGTCCCCGGTGGAGCCATAAGGATGACAATCCCAGGTGGAGCCGAGGGGGAGAGGGGCCAAGGTGGAGTGAGGGGCTCAGAAGATTGAGATAAAGCCAGGGGAACGACATCTTTTGGCAAAGCTTGCGAACTGGAAGCCTCAGGCAGATCCGAGTTGCTAGGTGATGCCAATAAGGGGGGATTCGAAGGGCTTAAAGGAGCCAGCAAAGACAAGGCTCGAGAACTGGATGGCATGTTCTGCTGGAAAACCCTTGTTCCAGCCATTCATGTGGACGTAAATATGACACATGCCACCTATCTAAACATTGTTGTGGACCAGGTACACCCTTTCATGACAGTGGTGTTCCCTGGTGGAAGTGGACTCTTTCAGCCTGATAGCACCTGATAGGGCCATTATGGGAGGATCTTTGTCTTTCTCAGGTATTAAACACATCAATATTCATGATGATTCATGCCTCCTCGCATAAAGCTTCATGACCTTATTTCAGTGACAATTTTCTTTTTGTTTTTTTCACAAACCATGCATAAACATCATTATCTCAAAACTACAAACTACATGCTGCTGACATATTGTTGTAGCAGAGTTTGTGCTGAATACAGTGTAATCAGACTTTAGCCATGAAAATGTCACAAGTAACAGAAATAAACACAAATGTCAGAGCATGTCAGAAGACCTCCAGGACACAGAAAACATCTCAGACCCCAGAGGGTTAACCAATGAGTAGCCATGGCAACAAACTAGCAACAAGAACCAAGGTAACAGGAACAGAACAGAACATGAGAAGGAAACACAGGAACAAAAGGAAACCACATGTGAGTCCACAAACAGAACATAACCATTACACATATGCGCTAAAACATATCATTGATCATTTCCTAACAAGGCCACATATTAAGGTCTGGGTAGATTAGTTGGCAAACAATTAGTTCTCATAATCAACGTGTTGGGTGTAGGAGAAAAGGGCAGGAATAAAGATCTGAGCAACTTTGACAAAGGCCTATTTGTTACGGCAAAGCAACTAGGTCAGAGTATCTCTGAAATGGCAAGGACTGTGGGTTGCTCCCAGTCAGCAGTGGTGAGAATTTTCCAACAGTGGTCTGAGGAGGGACAAACGCAAACCAGTGACAAGGTATTGGGTGCCCAAGGCTCACAAGGTCAAAGAAGGCTAAACTGTCTGGTCCGAGGCAACAGAAGGACTACTGTGGCACCAGTCACACAACATTTTAATGATGGTTATGGAAGGAATGTGTCACAACACACAATACATTGCACTTGTTGCGTATGGGGCTGTGTAGCAGCAGAGTGCCTTTGATGACCCTTGTTTACCACTGAAAGAGTCTACAATGGGCACTAGAAGCATCAGAACTGGACCTTGGAGTAGTAGAAGAAGGTTGTCATGTTTTATTTTACATCACATGGATGGCTGTGTATGTTTGCGCCTTTTGCCTGGGGTAAGTGTGTGCACCAGAATGCACAGTGGGATGACGACAAGCCGGTGAAGGGAGTGTGATCCTCTGTGAAAATGTTCTACTGGAAAACCCTTGTTCCAGTCATTAATGTGGACGTAAATATGACACATGCCACCTATCTAAACATTGTTGTGGACCAGGTTCACCCTTTCATGACAGTGGTGTTCCCTGGTGGAAGTGGACTCTTTCAGCAGGATAATGCACTCTGCCACACTGCACACATTGTTCGGGAATAGTTTGAGGGACTATTTGAACAAGGATTTATTACTAATGTCTTGGTGCCAGATACAACAGGACACATTCGGGGTCTTGTAGAGTCTATCCCTCAGCGAGTCTGTGCTGTTTCGGCACTATCCAGAGGATCAACAACATTTTAGGCAGGGGGTTATAATTTTTTAGCTCATCGGTCTGACAGGTAAAACATGAGCTTATCAATTCTATTAAATCAATCTGCTGTATCATTTTAACCATTACTCATGGTAAGAGGATATTATAAATATTTAGCTTAAGTTTTCAATGTGTTTGAGTCATGAGTTATATTTCAATAAAGTTTAATGATGCAACACAAACACATTTAGTAGTGTGCAAGTTGTTATTTAGTGCTCTTTAACATTGCAACTTGGGCAAGTTGTAACTTACAGCTTGTGCAACTGGCCCCAGGTTCCAGGCATATCAATTACATCAGTGGTTCTCAACTCTGATCCTGGAGAGCCACAATACTGCAGAGTTTGTATGTCTCCCTTATCTGACAAACCATGTTCATTTCAAGCAGCTCTCTGGTAACAAACTGATGATTTGAATCAGTTGTATAAATGTGATTTCTCATGGAAAATACTGTATATAAACATATGATTCTGTTCACCCTTTGTTCTTAGTTTGTTCCTTGGTAGTTCTAGGTTGTCGGTTCTCTTTAATGTCAAGATATGTTGTGGTTATAATGTTATAATGTTAATACATTTGTGGTCTAATGGTTAGAGAGTCCGACTTGTAACCCGAAGTTTGTAGGTTTGAGTCTCACTACTGGCAGGAAATGTAGGTGGGGAGAGTGAATGGACAATGCTCGCATTACCCATAACTGAGGTGCCCTAAGACACCAAACCCCCAATCGCTTCCCGGGAGCCATGAAACGCTTCCCGGCTGCCCACTTCTCTGGCTGTGTGTTCACGGTGGGTGTGTTTAATACTCACTGCTGTGTGTGTGTGTGCACTTGGATGGGTAAAATGCATAGTAAAAATTCCAAGTATGGGACACCGATTGGCTACACGTCACGTTTAACTCTTGATAGATCTCCAACATATTCCTGTGATATGAGTGATTTTGGATGATTAATTAAAGCCTATTTAAATATATCTCCTTCGTTGTGCTATTTGACCAGCGTAAACTTGACAGAAGAACCGACCATAACAGATATGGATTTACCAGCCATCCTGCTGCTCTGCATAGAACAAGAGCAGCAATCTCAAGAGGTCCACACCAGGAAATTTCTACAACTGGCGTGCCTAACGAACTTTCCAGACCACTCGCTGTGCATATTCCTCACACAAGTTTGAACGAACGCACAAAGGCTCCATTTCCAGAGCCCAGCCAGTTGCCTCGCAAAGAGCGAATGCCAGAGCCCACTGTAGACGGAGAGCCTGCCTCAATGAAGATGTCAAGAGTTGAGGACTGAGCAAGCCATCGCTCCAGAGCCCGAGCAGTGGGACTGCTCGTGGAGTACTAGGGCATGGAGGAAAGCCCCAGCCACACTCCCGTAGCCATGAGTGAGCTGCAGCTGGCCTCTGCAAAAATGTATGAAAATTTGGAAGATGATATTCCCCTTATTCTCCTGTCCCCACTGGTTCTGCCAAGCTCCAAGTCTCCTGTGTCTCCCGTGTCTCCAGATATCCCACACAGCCGCCCTCTCCTGCATCCTCATCCAAAGTGAGCTAGCCTGTTGGCCCTGCCTCCACTGGTTCCCATCAGCTCCTCAGCTCCTCCGCTCCTCCTTTGTGTACTCCAATATGCTGCATGGATGCGCCTTGGGTTTTCCAGTCTCCAGCTCCGCCCAGTAAAGAGAATCCCCTGGCTTTGCCTCCAGTCGATAATCTCATCACTCCATCTCAGCCTGTCAACCTGTCGGCTCTACCTTGGCTCCTCCCTCCCTTTGCTTCACCAAACACCATCATCCTTACAGCTCCACCAGGCTCCCTCATCCCTCCAGCTTCACCTTGGTCAGATGTCACTCTGCCTAGGCCATGAACTTCCGAGCCATCCGCTGTGCTCCGTCTCTCCCCTCCTTCGGCTCTGTCTGGCTCCGTCTGGCTCCGCCTGGCTCTGCCTTCCCATTGGCTCCACCTCAGTCCTCTGGCACCCTGGCTCCACCTTGGACACTCGTCACTGCATCTCCGCCTTGGCCTCCAGGACCATTTGTGATGCCTGTTCTTGCTGGCTCTTCGTCTGCACTCAGGGCCCCTTTCTGCGTTCTGGGGCAGGAAGACCAATGCAATGAAGTCCCTGGGATAGGCCTCAATAAGGCCTCCCTGGTACAATGGGTCTTTCTTGAGCAGGGTTAGGCTGTCTTTCACCTCACAAAGAGACTGGGTTTTTGTCTGCCTGACCCCGCACTGGCATATGGACTTGGGCCGCCAGAATAGGCTCCCCTCACCTCACCTCACCTCACCTCACCTCACCTCACCTCACCTCACCTCACCTCGCTGAGCTACTGCTCAAGCGTCGGGTTGTAAGTGGTTGGCTTACAAGCAAGCCCCACTCCCTTAGGCTGGGCTCAGAAAAAATTCTGTCACCTCTAGAGCTAAATCTGCACACTGTTAAATCTCAGGGTTAGGTGGTGGTATTCCCCTGTGATACAGGGTAGGTCTGAGTACTTCACTTTCAGTTCTGTATTATCCTACCTCGCACCAAGTTCTCACCTTCACTTCTTTTTGGTTTTCGAAGTACGTTCCCGTGAAGCCAGAGCATTGCCATGAACTAACACCAATAAAGATGGTAGGCCCCTGACTCTGGGGCCTCTGTTGAGGCAGAGTGGTGTATGTTGTACTCCCCTTGCTTAACCTGTTAAGCTGCAACCCCACTTTTGAAAAATCCCCAGAAATGACATACCCAAACTGAAACAGATACAGTTTATGAACCCTTTGTACTAAAAGCACAAGTATGATCTCATTCGAAAGCTGAAACCTGGCAGTTTATTGTAAATGTAGAATTAATTATTGTCATAATGAAAAAAATTGTTATAAATAGCTTCAAAGTTTTGTAAAGTTATTAGAAATTAATTTTTATGAAACATCCTTATGAAAATAAAATTGAAGTTGGCACTGTAGCAATCTAGAAATGCACTACAGCTAAAGCCACATGTCTAAACATTTTATGTTTAAAATCTGAAGATAATAAGTCCAAAACTCTGTATTTAGTTAAATGTTTTTCAAGACCATGTCAAATTACTTTATTTTGATTTGACTCTAAAATGCAACTGATGTTTATTGTCATCTTCTAAGCATCTATCCAGTATATTGTCTCTATTGTTTTGTGGTGCAGACGAGCCCCATTCAGTCTCAGTCTCCCCCTGCACACATTCGCACCTCTCCAGCCTGGTTATGGCTCTAAATATGCATTTCTTTTGTCTGCATTATAGTAACGACTGGCTATTCACAGGCTATTCATAGGGTTTCAGTCCCTAATTTCTTTTCTCAAAGTTCACCTCACATTTTAAACTGTATCAAATGCATTTCTTGAATAAAGAAACATTTCAGTAAGCATTCAAAAAATCATAAAAGTATAACTTCTAGGTGGCAGGTGCACCTAGGGCTAGCTAGCATGTTAGCTTAGCACACCATCAATACACGACAATTTATGAGATTAAAACCATGTTTGTGCTCCAAACTTACTTTATAACACAAGTGAGTATTTTAAATAATCTTCTGTGATCTAATTTGGCTTCAGATAAAAAAATCAGACAGAAAATATACTATTGGTATAGGATTCTGCACAATGATAGTCTATATAGATTAGCATTACATTATAAATATAATCTATTATTATGGAAATACCTGGCATGGCTTTAAAAACACAGGTAACTCAAATATCATTGCAAACATGTTTATTGTCTTCAAAACGTCTGTATCTGCATGTTACAGCGATCTCTTGTTAGCTTTGTGTGTATCAGTGACGTCCTGGAATGTCACATGATCATGGCTCTTCTTCATGTTCCATATATGGACTATTATTGTGCATAATAGCGCCCTCAGGCTATTGGTATGAATTGAAAACACAGTATCAAAGTATCTAAGCGCTCATAATGATTACATCGACGCATTTGGGTATAAATTCAATAAATATTATTCCTGTCTATAGAAATCTGATGTAAATCTATGAGAATCTATCAATATTTTTCCAAATATGCACATTTTTGAGCTAAAAGCCCTGAAGGACGTTGTTTTGTGTATCGCTGTCATGACGACAGCACGGGAGTTTTTTATGAATGAAAGAGGCTGACGCGCATAATTCATATCAAAGGTATCGACTCATTTTTTCATTTCATAACTCCTGACACAAATTTAGAAATAACTGTCGCTATAAGTTTCTCAGAATACAATAGTGGTCAAATACTGAAACTTGAGTCTCATATCTTTTTAATGATGTATAGTTTGTCAAGGTATAACATTAAATCTGATAGTAACTTTGAACTATATATAAAAAAAAAATGCTTCAGTGCGCCCGCGCACTGGCAACGGTTAACAGGTTAACCAACAGGTTAAAGGGTGCTGTGTTTTTGCTGAGTACACTGCCATGGAGAATGTGATTAGGAACCAGGATGCTGTAGGCATCTTATCTGCATACGAAGGCTGCGCTGTTAGGTAGTAGGCCTCAGCAGGCCCCCTTGACTGGGCAGCACCCAAGAGGGCGCTGTAGGCCAACTTACCTCAGGTGGTTGGCCTTAGTAGTTTGGGCAGTAGACTCACTGATGGGTAGTAGGCCTTAAACAAGCCTCCTCAGAACGGAGTCCTAACGTTGTGGGACATACATTATAGCTGCGACCAGGTAGCTAGCCTTATTGGGCCTCCTGTGGGTGGCCTTAATATTTGTGTTTGTGTAGTATGGTTCCCAAAAGTATATGTTTGTAGCAGAATAGACTGGCTATCAGCTAGTAGGCCCAACCGGGCCTCCCTGATGGTGAGTCCCCGTCAGTATGAATTTGGCTGACAGCACTGACTTACTTCAGGCCTAGTAGGCCCCTCAAATCTTCTAAGTGAGTCTTGAGTGATGGAGTATACAAACAGTGGTGTTAATGGTCAGGCGCTGACCTTAGCAAGGCCTCCCTGACCCTGAGCCCCATCATGGGGTGCTTGAATGTTAATTCACTGGCTAATCAGACAATTGGCTTCAGTGGGCCTCTCTGGAGGCGAGCCCCGATTATGATCAGCCGAATAAGATTGACCACTGTCAGGCGGTTGGCCTTATAAGGCCACCATGTAGCTCGGTCCCCAACCTTACTGGCCATGGCAGTCAGTTTCTTATCTAAAGAAAACTTTCAGGCGACCGGCTTTAACAGACGACTCCAAGACTGAAGGCAGGTAGTAGACCTCTCCAGGCCTCCCTGAAGGTGAGTTCCCACGGATGCTAGCTATCAGGTAGTAGGCCTCTCCAGGCCTCCCTGAAGGCATGTAGTAGGCCTCATTAGGCCTCTCTGAAGGCGAGTTCCCAAATACAGGCAGTAGGTAGCCAGCCCTCTAGTTATTTATCAGGTAGTAGGCCCAGGCCTCCTTATAAGTGGTTTCCCAGCAACACTGGGTTCTGGCAGCTAGTGGCTGCTTGCTATCAGTTCAGCTGGCCTTAGCAGACAGCTTCTGAAGGCGAGCTTGTGCCCTAGTATGACTAATGGTCATTTTCTGCTACTGGTTCCCTCACAGAACCTCTCTTCTTTATCTAGCCTACAGCCTGGTTTGCCTACCAGGTAGACCATGTACTCCCCTCTTTGAGGGTCACTATGAGTACTCATAGGTTGTAGGCCTCTCGTGAGGCCTCCCAGTTAGATCAGCCCTTAGGCCTTTTCAGGCCTCCTCAGTGTTTTGAAACACAAACGTTGGGTAGATCCGTGGATCGAGCAGAGAAACTCTCTAGCCACATTCCCTAGAAGGGACCTCTTCTTAATTTGAAGCTGTGGTCCAAGGCCCTTGAGCAGGCCCAGGTAGGCATTTCATTAAACAAGGTTTATGGAGGTTTTCCTGTGGAACGTATGGCTTGGGCTATGACCGTAGGGAATGCTGTCACTGACAGCCCAGTGTGACCTGAGGGTGAGTGGTTCTGGTATTTCATTTGAATTTGCTGGTTTTGACAGTTGTCACTGCCAATGGGATGCACTCCCCTTAGCATGGTAGAGTTGGTATATCATTTCCCTTAGCGTCAATCGATGCAGTGCGAGTACCCTGTTCTCAGGGAACAGAGGTTACAGTCGTAACCTAGACGTTCTATGTTGTCGGATCTCTTTAATGTTAAGTCTGAATAAATCTCCTATGTATTCCTGTGTTATGAGTGATTTTGGATTATTAATTAAAGCCTATTTGAATATATCTCCTTCGTTGTAAATCTCCTATGTATTCCTGTGTTATGAGTGATTTTGGATTATTAATTAAAGCCTATTTGAATATATCTCATTCGTTGTGCTATTTGACCAGTGAAAAAGTGACTGATTCTGGTATTTCATCTCTTTGCTGTGTATTTTGAATGTGACAATAATTCAGACCCTGCACATTTTACCTGTTAGCTTTCTCAGCACTTGTCCGAATAAACTATTTTGGTGTTCATTTGCGATAAAAGGCATTTTATCATTTAACAAAAATTACAGGGTTGATTTCCCTTTGTATGCCAGGTACTAAACCAATTATACTTTTAGGTGTGTTAAAACATCCTATAACTTTGGCTGGTTTCATGAAACAGAAAGATATAATGCACTCAGAAGAAAAAAACTTACAAGACTACAAACACATAAAAAATTACTACAAGTTACTTGTTTTACACAACAGTATAACCTATAATTGTTCACATTTTATAATTTATTAACTACCATCTTCATGTGTATTTTTTAAGATATATGTTTGGCCTTTATTAGACAGAACAGTATAGAGGAGACAGGAAGCAATTGGAGCAGAGGGGAACAGGATTGCGAAAGAATCCGAAATTAGACGTAACTGGTGCTTTATTCCATGCCAGTATCGCAGCAATCAGGCATTCCACTGAATGGTTCTTGTAACGTAAAACAAATATTATAACTGCAAACAACACGTCTACAGAATCCTTGCATTCACATTCATGCATTGTTCATTTTCATTTGTTAAAACTGCCACTCTTTTCACTGCACACAACAAAAGCATTAAGTTTTTGTCTGTTTTCTAAAGACGCAGTAAAGTATTTTGGGCTAATGATAAGCAACCTTCATCCAAGGGGAATGGATGTTGCATCAGCATATGTCCATGCATCTAACACCTTTAATTGCTAGGCTTCAACATCATGTTTAATGGGACATCATTACTGATGACAAATGTTTTCACGTGCTAATAGACTCCCTGTGGAGAGTTTAAGATTTTGCCATGTAAACAGCTTCGTTCAGTTAAAAGTGCTGATTGGTCTCAAAAGGACTGAACACAGAATCATTACATCATAAGAAAGCCAAGAGGACATTGCCGATCACGGGCTGAACTCACTTAGAATTCTCTAAATAGTTCCTAGCAAGGAACTTTTTAAGATTTTTAAACCTATTCACAAAACTGCTAAGATCAAGTTTTACTGAGGATTTGAGGAAAATGCTTTGTTTCAGTAGCCTGACTACGTCTGGCTGAGTACGACTGACTGTACTCAGTCTGAGATAGCGACCGTTTTCCCCGTTTTCCTCCGGCCTCAAAACAGCCGGCCAATCAACGAACAGAGGGCGGGCTGAGAGCCGTGATGAAGACGCTGATTGTACCGTGGATGCGTAGATTTACTTCACATAATCTGCAAAAGTCGTTCACAGCCATGTTCACTCCGGTATTTCGCTCGATGGTTTTGTTTTCGCATCATACATGTGTTTACAGTGGAAGTTAGATGCAGCTGAGCATGCGCATAACACATGCCATAACCAAACGTTATGTGATTGGCTTATGGGTAACCAATGATTTTAAACTTCAGACAATCTTTCTGTTGTAAAGATCATCAATTCATAAATCAGTTAATTTCATCTATAAAATAGATCTGCCAAAAATGATGTAATAGTCCACCTCAGTGCAGTTCTCATACAACAGCATCAGTACAGTCCCAGATAGCATGGTGACATTGATACAACGTTAAGTTTTGGTTGAGATTGAAATTTCAGTGCTTTAAGAATGATGGATCAGCATTGAAATTTTGAAAATGTATATTTCGTTTTGGCCTTCCGTCCACACTGAGACATCGTTTTTATTAATGAAAACTACGCGTTTTGAAAACCTACTCCAAAGTGGATACATTTGAAAACGCCGTTTTCACGTTGTTGTGTGGACTGTGAAACCGGTGGTATTTAAAAACAATGATGTAAATTGTCATGTGAAAATCAGCCTTTGATGAAAGTCAACAGCACACATGGGTGGAGACAGTGACATTGAACTAACAGTGATTTGTAGTTGATGAGCACAGATCATTCAGGCATGTATCTCTGCAGAACACATCAGTGGGGCGTTTCAAACACGATCGGCATTTTCAACCGTTTTACCCGATTTGCTCTAATCCACTGGGGGCTTGGTTTAGGGGTGGGCCTTTATGATTTTAGTAAGTCTGTTAAAAATGGTTGAAAAACGTCAATTGTAGTTTGAAATTAGCCACTGATTGCTGGTAAATGCTCATTTTGGTTTTGCATGTGCACTTCTCAGTAGTTTAATTGATGCATCCTCATTAGAGAGAAAACACAGGGGAATCCTACACAGAAGTCTTGTTTGTTGAAGCGCCTGACATACTTACACTGACATACTTACTTCTCTAGCTCAGTTTCAAACTATGGTGAGATAACTATCTTAATTAGATAACTATCTATCTAATTTTTTCTCTGTTCCTTTTCTTTTGGGTGCTTGTTATTTGGGTTTGATTTGTATTGTTACTGACTGTAATTAGATACATTAAAACAAAATGTGGTTTATAGGTACACCATAACCTTTATAGGAGGCTAACACAAGGACCACAGCAGCACGTCCGTTGAACCCACGGCTTTATTCAACCCCCCCTCAAACAACCACCAGCATAAGGTTCCTACATCAGTAGTTAACCTGATACTACACGGAAGGCTCTGGAGTTGTTACACCAGCTTTCTGTTCGTGTGTGTGTTACTACACACGTTGGATGTTTATTGGATTTTCTGTTGTGCCAAATAAACTGTTGCACGAATCCTCTGCATTTGAGTTCTCTCTTTACGTTCCTGACACACATAGCTCACGTCTTCGTCCATCTGTGCTTGCAGAGCACATTGCTCCTTTAGTAGGAGTGAAGGCAGATGAAGTTTAAAAACTTAAATTGAATTGAATTTAAAAAAAGTTAAAGCACCCTCCTGACAATGCTGATATTGATTATACAATGAGTTGTTGTCAACAGCATAGTCACTTGACCTGAAACATGATGCTATCCTGTGCCTTATCTCTGCTTAATCATGTAATCTTTCATATTCCTGAGTCACTATTAAATTTGAGGAATGTAACTGATTGTATGCAACTACATCACTAGTATTTTTTCCTGCTATGGAAATCAACAGCTACTGTCAATTGTCTGGTTACCAACATTCTTTATTGTGTTCAACAGAAGAAAGAAACTCATATAAGTTTGGAACAACATGAGGGTGAGTAAATGATGACAGAATTTTCATATTCAGGTGAACTATCCCTTTAAAGAATTTTCATTGAACAAAAAACTTAGCTCTTTTATTTTTCAAGATAAACTTGTTACTTAATCCAACATAGTTTCATGGAAAATTAACTGAGATATAGTTATAGTAATGGCCATAACTCAGAGGTATTCATTCCTCTTCAGAGTTCCGCTCCGCCTGGAAGTTTTCATTGACCCTAATGAACTTGATTAGCTGCTTCAGGTGTGTTTAATTAGGGATGGAGATAAACTCACCCCTGCCATAGTGCTTTCTTCTGATTTTTAGGCATTAATAGATTTTTAGAACAATAGAATAAGTCCCCGTTTACATGAAGACGCAGATATTTCCACGAAAACCCCGTTTTTATCACAGAAAACTATTATTTCTAAAAATTCCGGCCAAAGTGGAGATTTCTGATAACGGTTATGTGTTGCCATGTTGTAATGGTCACTTTGTGCTTTTTTAAGTTAATATGAGGTAAAATGAGAACTGCGCATGTGCGTAGACTGTCAGTAATAGATTTGACGTGAGGAGAAGAGATAACCGCTCTAATGTTACCGACCTTTGTACTCTTTCTTTTATTTCCTTTTATATTTGTGACCAGAGTTGGATGTTTGTTTGTATACTTTTTCTCACTCTAGTAATTTTATTAAACACGGGGAAAATACGCCGTCTCTCATGCATCTTTTCCTCCGACACCTATTGTTTTTTTCTCTCTGGGCCACATCTCAACTTTGCCTTACAGTGTCAACTGGGAGAAACAGGGTTTTAGGTTCCCAAACGTCACATTATGCGCCAGAAAATGCTTAACGTCATGTGAGTGCCCTAGGAAGTCGCTTGTGTTATTGGTTGTTGTCGATTCTGATTGGCTTGCATGGCTTTATCCTCCTCCCTACACTGCCGACAAATAGGTTTGGCATAGTTATGATGGCGCTCGATGGCGTATTTTTGTGGGTTGATGTAAATGACAACTTTTTTGTGACAACCTACCTTTGAGAAACTTACCTGTGCGATCCGTCTTCAGTCATCCATCTTCTCCGGCAATCCCTTCATCTCTAATCTCCATCTGAAACAGATAAGAATTATCATTCACCGCAATCAAGTCAACGTATCCATTCTCTAAGATACTCACCTGCTCACTTTGTTTGTTTTGGATCTTACCTGTAGTTGCATTCTTCTGTTCCGTGACAGGCATGGTTCCGAAGCTGTCAATAGGGGTCTGTGCAGAGGAGCTGTCTGGTTCTTGTGGTCTCTGCTGAGGATCTGTGCTGATGACTGTTGTGTTGACAAGGCCTTCACAGGGGATTGTCTAGTAAACACGGTCTCTACTGACATTCAGGGCTGCGTTGTGGTCATGTCTAGGAGCAGATCCACCATCTGATCTGGACACGGACCAGATCCAACTGACTACGGTAACCTTGGGATAAGGATGAGACAGACAGACTAATATTTGTGTAGTAATATTCTTCTTCGGGAACAGACACAGTCTCTATATGATGATATCAAGATGAAAGAGTCTCTATGTTTTGGGATTTATCTGACTTCTGTGACGTGAGACAGCTAGCAGACGGTCAGTTTAGCCAGTCTGTCTGCTTCATGACCTGGGTCCTAGATGGTCAAGGATCAACTCAAAAACTGTGCCATATTAGTAGAGAGCCATATTGTCGCTTATCCGGGGCTGGGTCGTGGGGGCAGCAGTCTAAGCAGGGATGCCCAGATTTCCCTCTCCCTAGACACTTCCTTCAGCTCTTCTGTGGGGACACCAAGGCGTTCCCAGGCCAGCCGGGAGACATAGTCCCTCCAGCGTGTCCTAGGTCTTCTCCGGGGTCTCCTCCCGGTGGGACATGCCCGGAACACCTTCCTGGGAAGGCGTCCAGGAGGCATCCGGAAAAGATGCCCGAGCCACCTCAGCTAGCCCCTCTCAATGTGGAGGAGCAGCGGCTATACTCTGAGTTCCTCCCGAGTGACCGAGCTTCTCACCCTATCTCTAAGGGATCATCCAGCCACCCTGCGGAGAATGCTCACTCAGAGATGAAATCGTGTGGTCCCCAAACCTGACACCCTCCAGTCCCTGGCTGTGCCTAGAAACTCTGTCCATAAAAATTATGAACAGAACCGGCAACAAAGGGCAGCTCTGCCGGAGTCCAACATGCACTGGGAACAAGTCTGACTTACTGCCGGCAATGCGAACCAAGCTCCTGCTGCAGTCGTACAGGGACCGGATAGCCCTTAGCAAAGGGCCCCGGACCCCATACTCCCAGAGCACCCTCCACAGGATGCCGCGAGGGACACAGTCGAATGCCTTCTCCAAATCCACAAAGCACATGTGGATTGGTTGGGCAAACTACCATGAACCCTCCAGTACCCTGGAGAGGGTATAGAGCTGGTCCAGTGTTCAACGACCAGGACGAAAACCACACTGTTCCTCCTGAATCCGAGGTTCTACTATCGGCCGTATTTTCCTCTCCAGTACCCTGGCATAGACTTTCCCAGGGAGGCTGAGAAGTGTGATCCACCTATAGTTGGAGCACACCCTCCGGTTTACCAGTCCAAAGGTACTGTCCCCGACCGCTACGCGATGTTGCAGAGGTGTGTCAGCCAAGACAGCCCCACAACATCCAGAGACTTGAGGTACTCTGGGCGGATCTCATTCACCCCTGGTGCCTTGCCACCGAGGAGTTTCTTGACTACCTCTGTGACTTCAGCTTGGGTGATGGACGAGTCCACCTCCAAGCCCTCAGCCTCTGCTTCCTCATTGGAAAACGTGTTGGTGGGATTGAGGAGATCCTCGTAGTATTCCTTCCACCGTCCGATGACATCCCCAGTCGAGGTCAACAGCTGCCAACCTCCACTGTAAACAGCGTTGGTAGGGCACTGCTTCCCTCTCCTGAGGCACCGGACGGTTACCATAGTACTGAGACTGCTCTCGTTAGAGTCACAAATGATTTGCTCTTATCATCCGATCGTGGATGTATCTCTCTATTAGTGTTACTCGATCTTAGTACTGCGTTTGACACCATTGACCACAACATTCTTTTAAATAGACTAGAAAACTATGTTGGCATTAGTGGAATTGCACTAGCATGGTTTAAATCATACTTATCTGACCGTTATCAATTTGTAGCAGTAAATGAAGAGATGTCTCATCGATCACAAGTTCAGTATGGCGTACCACAAGGCTCAGTACTAGGACCGCTGCTGTTCACTCTGTACATGCTACCATTAGGAGATATTGAATTTATTTATTTATTTGAATTTATTTATTTATTTCGAGCAATATATAATGACACCTAACAAAGGCAATAAAGAAGCATTTTGATTCATCTATACAACAAGTTAAATTCATCATACTTTAACAACATAATTCCATCTATTGCTCGAAACGGAGTGGGTAGAAGTCAAACTTATTTAAACCCACCCCGGTAAATCATTAGGAAACATGGAATTAGCTTCCACTGTTATGCTGACGATACTCAGCTCTATATTTCTTCAAAACCTAACAAAACTTACCAATTCACTAAATTAACAGAATGCATAGCTGAAATTCTGAAAAAACAGAGATTCTAATTATTGGACAAAAAACTTCCTCACGTAATAACCTAGAATACTGTCTAACACTTGATGGCTGTTCTGTTAAGTCTTCGTCGTCGTTAGGAACCTGGGTGTGCTCTTTGATACCAATCTTTCATTTGAAAGTCACATGTCTAGTATCTGTAAAACGTCTCGGGTTACGTATGTAACCCTCGTTCCCTGAGTAGGGAACGAGACGCTGCATCGATACTCGATACTTTGGGGAATGCCCTCGGCATGACGCGTCTGAAGTCTGTAATGGAACTATTCCAATCTTGATTGGTGCTCGTCACTCGTGACGTTGCATGTGACGGTGATCCGGAAGCTATAAAAGGACAACGGAACATAGCCGTATCAGCTTTTAAAGGGTCAAAGCAAGTCGTTCTCAGAAGCACGAAAAGTGAGGCCGAGAGATGCAGCGTCTCGTTCCCTACTCAGGGAACGAGGGTTACATACGTAACCCGAGACGTTCCCTTTCGTAAAGGGAACTCCCGCTGCATCGATACTCGATACTTTGGGGAACGAGTACCCACGCCGCCACACTGAGAGACCCTGCCCTGGTGTGAAGCAATCTGGCACACTCAAGACATGAGAACTTGTGAACCTGGTGTAGAGGACAGATCCAGACTGTAATGTTTGATGAAGGTGTGTGGGGAGGCCCAGCCAGCGGCATCACAGACCTCTTGAAGAGAAACCCCTGCTAGCAAGGCTCTAGAGGATGCCACTCCTCTGGTTGAGTGAGCTTTTATCAGGAGAGGTGAAGGCAGATTGCGCACCTCGTAAGCTGAAGAAATAGCCTCTACTATCCACTTGCTAATAGTCTGTTTGGAGACCGGGGAGCCCTTCTTGGATAACCCAAAACACACAAACAGCTGGTCCGACTTCCTCCAGCCCGAGGTCCTATGTACATAGGCCTCAAGAGCTCGGACCGGGCATAACAAGTGTAATTTAGCTTGATCAGCCGACACATGCGGTGGAGGATGAAAGGCCGGAAGGATTATAGACCGTGCCACATTCGTGGGCACCTTAGGCACGTAGCCAGGTCTAGGGTGGAGAATGGCTCTCACTCTGCCAGGAGAGAACTCGAGGCAAGAGGGAGCCACAGATAGCGCCTGCAGGTCGCCAACTCGTTTCAGGGAAGTAATAGCGAGCAGGAAGGCTACCTTAAAGGATAAAAATTTCTCAGACACCTTATCCAGGGGTTCGAAGGGTGCCAGGGATAAACCTTCGAGGACCACTGCCAGGTCCCACGTGGGGACCCTAGGCTGGATAGCAGGCCTCATCCTCCTGGCTCCACGAAGGAAACGAATTATGAGTGGGTGTGTCCCCAGCGTGCCCACCCCTAAAGGCGTGTGGAAGGCTGATATAGCCGCCACATAGACCTTAAGCGTGGATGGGGAGAGCCCGTCAGAGAAACGATTCTGGAGGAACTCCAGTACTGAAGCCACTGGGCAGTTAACTGGGTCCAACTGATGTTCTCTGCACCATAAAATAAAAATTTTCCATTTAAATGCATAAAGTTTCCTCGTGGAGGGGGCTCTAGAGTTTAGAATGGTCTCAACAACCTCGGTTGAGAGACCAGAATTTGTGAATTGGTCCCCCTCAGGGGCCAAACCAGTAGCTTCCTGGGCTACAGCCAAGGGTGAAATATCATGACCTTGGGCTGAAGAGGGAGGACCATCCTGATCCGGATTCACCGCGGAAGGCCTGCCAGAAGGGCCCAGATTTTTGGAAGCCATATTTGGGCCTGTCAGTACAGGGCCACTAAGAGTAAGCTGATCCCGTACTGCTGAACCCTCTTGTACTCTAGAACCCCCGGGGGCAGAACAATCGGGGAAAGTATACACAGACATGGCCTCAACCATGTCTGTATCATGATATCCAGACCCAGCAGAGCTGGAAGAGCATGGGAGAGGTGGCGCAGAAGGTGGCCGTCCACATGAAGGGGAAACAGGAGCACCTCTGACAAACCGACCTCCATCCCGGCTAAAGCCAACTTGGGGTGGAGTTCGAAATCCCCGGGCTGCAGCCCCTGCCTCGACAGGATGACTGCCCCCTCCTTGATCAGAGAGACCACCGACATAGTGTCTGTCAAAAATAGAACCTAATGGTCTCTCTGAAGTTTCCTCAGACCCTGTGTTTCCAACACAGGTACTAGGAGCAGGAACCATAACTTCCTCCCCATGATCAGAAAACGAGGGCATGTGCGCGTAACTCTGGCCATGCGGAGTGGGTTCCCTCTCGGGGAAAACCCATTGGTCCTGAGCCACTACTACAGGGCCCCCATGTACAGCAGGCCAAAGAATAGTATGTTGAACACTGCTGCCAGCGAGCCCACTCTTTGATAAGGTCACGTAGTGGTGGCCTGGCCTAGCTTGATATACATGACTATGGTAAGGAAGATGAGTGTCTGAGCTGGAGACAATTGTGCCTGCATCATGACTATAACCTACACCGCCCCCAGGAATCGGTTTCTCTGAAGAGGCAATGGTGATTTTTCCTATACTCTGAGCCATATTCCCGAGCACCTCACGAGACTCGGAACAACACCTCGGTGTTGAACCGTCTGCTCTAGTAGTCAATGGACAGGAATGAGGATGCCCTGAAGACTCCATGGAGCTAGGACAGTGACCATGCATTCCGAGGAGGTGCGGGGATACAATGCTAGGCCGAATGGAAGAATCCGGAACTGATGTGCTTTTCCCCCAAAAGCAGATCTCGGAAACTTCCCGTGATGGGGTTAGAAGGGAATGAGGAGTTAAGGACCTTGTGGATCTATCACGACAGACCAGTCCTCGGAGCTGGTCTGACTGACAGTCGGAATCTTGAATCTGAACCCCCTCGGAGGTTGATCCATTACCCTGAGATCCGAAACAAGGCCTTACTCCCCTTCCCTCACAGGAACTATGAAGTACCGGCTGTAGAACCCGGGCTCCCGAAACCGAGGAAGAGCCCACCTTGAGGTTTCCTTTGTTAAGAGAGACTAGACTTCTTGTTCCAAGAACCAACCCTGCTCGGGGCTGGCAGACATGTGAACCACCCTTAGTAGATAATATTTGTATATTAACTGCACTGTAAGCAGGACCCTCCAGGCTATATTTTGAAGACCCCTCGGGGTGTCTAAATATGCTATTATGGGGACCAGTCCCTCGAGACTGGCCTTGGCTAAAAATGTTCAAATGGTTTCGGTGACCTGAAGCAGCTAACTGGCAGGGACTAACCGAAATATGCTCTCTACAGACCTCCTGAGAGGCAGCGAACTCGACAGGGCCGCAACGTTTCCGAGCAGATACTGCGATTTGTGTTCGCTGGAAGCCGATGTGTCCCGAAGCGCCATCGGCGGCGGGAAGTAAACATCGATTTCCTAAGGGCTGTATAAGGGGGCGAGACTCCTGTACTCGCTCTCCTGGGGGAACGGCCATAAGGGTCTGCGTGTTACGACAAGACCTCTTAGTTGAAGCCATCTTAGCCCGAGAGACAGTCCTCAGACCTGTCCTCGATAAAGAGGGCTTCATACGAGAATGTCTCTTCTGGCCCCAAGCCTTATACGGGGGGGCACGAGAGGAAACCTTCTCAAAATATGAGGAACTGGCGGCTGTCCCATGAGGCTGCCCCCTGGCAGCAACCCCATGAGACCTAGATTGACAACTGGGGATAGCTGAATGTCGCTCTGCCTCCTGAAACCTTTCGACAACGGTTCTTGCCGCGTCGCCAAAGAGGCCAGAAGGTGAAAGGGGGGCATCGAGAAGGAAAGCCCTGTCTTTCTCCTCGATCCCCAAGCGATTAAGCCATAAATGTCTCTCTGTGACGACTATTGCTGCCATAGAACGGCCAATAGCACGAGCCGTCTCCTTAATAATACGGAGAGATAAGTCAGCTACTCTACGAAATTCAGTAATACCGTTGAGTGAGACCTCCCAGTTATCATCCACCTCTTTGAGGAGGTCAGCCTGGTATGCCTGTAATAACCCCATCGTGTGTAGGCATGCACCGGCTCGACCCACCGCCATATAAGCTTTCCCTAACAAATTCGATGTACGAGATTTGGAGGGAAGTGTCTGAGCTATCAGGGGTGACGTAACGTCGGGGAGAAAATATTTCGCAAAATATTCCTCAACCCGAGGCATCACCCCATAACCATTCTCATTAGATTCCCTAATAGATGAGTAAATATATACATGGGGGGAAAATAATTGAGATGAACATGGATTTTCCCACGATCTCGATACCTCAGTATGAAGATCAGTGAAAAAGGGAAGGCTCTGACACAAAGATTGTGACTGGGTCTGCAGGAAGCGCTCATCCATTTTATTTTTCTTAGTCGCTTCCTGCTTATTATATGGCCATTCAACATTTAATTTAACCACTGCCCTGGTCACAACCTCCAGCAATTCCTCAATAACGGGAATATGGGGTGGCGAATCCCCATATCTATGTGATTCAGTGTTGATAATATCTAACCCCTCGGAGCCAGATAAATCAAACGCTGTGTCTTTAACACGGTCGGAAGAAGCCGCAGCGCGGGCTTCCGAACCGTGCGCGAGACCAGTGGAGCTGGTTAATAAACACTGAGAAAGGGTCGCAACCGTCTCAGTGTTATCTGCCAGCTCCACGTGCGAATCCCATGCATACAAGCGGCGCGCTGCCTCAACAGACGCGGGACCTGATGCACTGGAAACGCGAGCCTGATCTGATTGATCGAACAAGCTCAAACGGGAGCGGAGCTCTCTCATAGATAGCTGAAAACAGTTTGCACAGACAGCGCCCTCAAGCACTGCCCGTGCATGCTCCACTCCCAGACAAACAACACAAAACGAGTGCGTGTCACCCTCGCTCAGATAGCGCGAGCAAGGGGACGCACACCGCCTGAGTCGTTTCTCTATATTCGCCATATATATATTGAGATAGACAAACAACACCAAATAAGACAATACAGTCACACAGAACGCTTGCTGAAGACAGAAAGCTGATACGGCTATGTTCCGTTGTCCTTTTATAGCTTCCAGATCACCGTCACATGCAACGTCACGAGTGACGAGCACCAATCAAGATTGGAATAGTTCCATTACAGACTTCAGACGCGTCATGCCGAGGGCATTCCCCAAAGTATCGAGTATCGATGCAGCGGGAGTTCCCTTTACGAAAGGGAACCGCATTTTTCCTTCTTAAAAATATATCTAAATTACGTCATATGCTCTCATTGACAAATGCGGAACAATTAGCTCATGCTTTCATGACAGCAAGGCTAGATTATTGTAATGCTTTACTGGGTGGTTGCCCTGCACGCTTAAAGGAGAACTCCGGTCAATTTTAACATTGAGCTCATTTTTTTGTACAATTGGAGTGCTGTCAATACAGAGAACAACGACAAAAATCGGTGTTGCCTACACCGAGTTATTCTATTTTTAAAATTTGCACCCTGTTGACTTCAATGGGGCAATGTTTAAACCTGCTTTTAGCCTCTTAACATCCTTGATGTGTCATTAAAAGTGCAGAGAAAATGTGAGTGAACACGAGTGGATCTGACTGCAGTAGATGTAAAAGATATGTATAAAAATGATGTTATTTAAGCCAGCGCAAATACCTGTTTACATCCTGTTTTTCGGTTAAAGTCCAAAGTAGTCGATTGCCGAGTTCACGCGCGTGATCATTGGTAACTAAACCTATGCGCAGGAGCAGTGCGTATGGTGAGCAGGAGCAGGACACGCGCGTTTTACTTTCACACTGGCAGCGTTTATCACGAGCGGCTGAACCGCGGGTTGTGTGCAGACAGATTACTCTATAATGGATAAGTTGGCATTGCTTTATTTCGTTTTCAAATACGTTTAAGAGAAAAGACTTGTCAAGAAGCTTATTTTATTAACCCTCAGAGGTCGGAGATCACGCCGGCGTGATCTGCTCGCTTTTTTCCTTATGAGTTGAATTGAGACCCAAAATACTCTTTTGACTTTGATTTTACAAAACAAGTTTCATACATCAATCGATTCTGTTTAATGTGTATTATTTTTGTGTATACTCACAATAAAAACAAAGTGTTGTGCTTTTTGCCAAATAAAGAAAAATAAACGTGAAGCGAGTTCTGCCTTCTCTCTGCCAGTGTCGTCCATTCTGAAACGCGTCCGAAAATGAACAATAACTCAGCGAATACTCAGTCAAACAGGCAAACAGACATACAGGCATGAAGCTTGAATTCTCTTCTCTTAAATGAAGTAATTTATATAAAAAACAAATATTCTCATGTTGTGAAATCTGTATTAAAAGAGAGCGATTCCAGTCGACCTCATTAGAGCTAATTCAAATGTAATGTGACTCCGCCTACGGAGAGCGCGCACTATTCAAACGCAAATGAATGAGGCAATCCAAGCAAACCTGTGAACCCACATATCAGTTTATTCAGATCATTACTTTAACACCGTCTCAGCAGCGCTGTGAGCAATAACAATAATGAAAAAAGTACCTCAGAAGTGCGGGTATATCGAGGAGCGAGCTGAGGAATACTGTAAGTTTTTTTTTCTTCTCACGTGAATCGGGTTTCTGTTTTTAATGAACGAACGGCAGAGATGCGCGCTGTTTACCACAGCTCGCAAAAAGACAGTTTAAATTTAAATCGCGTGTGTGAATGAATGAGGATGTTTTAGCAAACTGTATTACTATGAGTAAAAATCGACTGAAATATGTTGAAATAAAATGTAGGCTATTTGTACGTATTTGTACGTAGCAATACGTATTAAACTGCAATTTTATATGCCCTAATATTTCATAAAAACAACGTTACAGTCAGGCGAAATATGAAAGACAACATTTTGTTGACTAGATTTGAGTACAGTTTTTACTGTAGAATATACTGCCACATAAGCTTTTGATGAAAAAAGTAGCCTACCTCAGAAGTGCGGGTATATCGAGGAGCGAGCTGAGGAATACTGTAAGTTTTTTTTTCTTCTCACGTGAATCGGGTTTCTGTTTTTGATGAATGAACGGCAGAGATGCGCGCTGTTTACCACAGCTCGCAAAAAGACAGTTTAAATTTAAATCGCGTGTGTGAATGAATGATGATGTTTTAGCAAACTGTATTACTATACTGAGATGAGTAAAAATCGACTGAAATATGTTGAAATAAAATGTAGGCTATTTGTATAAGCAATACGTATTAAACTGCAAATTAACATTTATATGCCCTAATATTTCATAAAAACAACGTTACAGTCAGGCGAAATATGAAAGACAACATTTTGTTGACTAGATTTGAGTACAGTTTTTACTGTAGAATATACTGAATATATATATCAAATAAGCTTTTGTTTAGCAATTTTTATATATATATATAAAATAAAGTCATCAACTAAGATGTTAGCTGTTCCAATTTTGGCTATATTCAAACTAATGAATACATAGATAGGCCTAAAATGTAGGCCTATAATCTTTTTTTTTTTTTTACAAAGAAAGAGTACACTTGAAATATTGTTGAAATTTTAATTATTGTTGTAATTGTAACCTTTTTAATAAAATAGCAAAACATATTTACAAGATAGATGTAAGCAAAATCTTAAATGGTCAATATAAGTCTTCTTCTAATTTTTTGTCCTTGCATTGTGGCTCAGTCAGTCAGAGTCACACCTGAATGAATGGCTAATTATGCAGAGTCATTATGCATAATGGGTGGGACATTTTGTATTCCAAGGTGTAAACCACTCCTCGTTCACGCCCACTCGCATAATGGCTTTCCAAGCAAAACCTGTTTTACATCAATTTAAATCAATGTATTGTTTTATCTGAACGATAAAGCAAGACTATTTTCACATAATTTTGAAGCCAGAACTCGAAGGAAGAACATCCATTTCTCAAAAGTCTTATTCATGCATATTTATTATGAGTTTTGAGGTCTTCTTTCAGCAACTTTAATTTTTAATTTTTTCAATAACCACGCATAAGCATTATTCTCTTAAAAATAAAAAAATATACATGCATGGTGATCACATATTTTGGTAGCCCTGTTTGTGCTATATAGAGTGAATTTACACCTTTGCCATTAACATGTTTATAAATAACTGAAAAAAGCACAAATGTCAGAGCATGTCAGAACACCTCCAGTGCCCAGAAAACACCTCAGACTCCAGAGGGTTAATAATTTCATTTATATAACTTTTGGTTCATCTTTGTTTTTATTGTTCTGGCAACAAGTTTGTTTTTGGACATTTGTTTTCTTTTTAAATTGCTGTTAGTCATTTGATCGACTGTTTAAAACACAATAGATATCATCAGTGCACTTTTTGAATAAAACTGCGGTGTATTTTGGCCATGATCAATGCATTGTCACTTTAATTCAGCGTAAGCGGTGCAGCAAAAATAGACTCCGCGCCGAAACTATCGCAGCACTGCTGCTTCTGCTCTGCTCCTGCTACGCGCTGCCGCGCCGCCTCTGCGTGCGGTGTGAATGCTCTAATCTGTTAACATGGGCGCCGAAAAAAATACGCGCTGCACACTCTGCTAACGCGTGCAGTGTGAAACCAGCGAGTGCAGTTCCTAAAAGCACATTACTGGCTTTGCAAACACTGTGGCACTTTTATTTTTTTATTTGTTTACATGCCTGCTGGGTATTTTAAGTTGAGGTGCTATTTGTTTATATATTAGACTTTTTTTGCATATTTACTTTTGCACTAAGTCCAAAAGTGAAGAATTTATGTTATTTATTACTTGATTGTTCAAGCTACCTCACAGAAGTGCTCTGTTTTTTAACAGAGTTGTTGAATGTTAAAATAAGGTGAATTAAATAAAAAATAAGGAACATCCTGGATCTGTTTTTAGCTCTTCTTTATTCTTTTTTTTATGTATTATAGAAGTATCGGATCGGGACTCGGTATCGGTAGATACTCAAAATCAAATGACTCGGACTCGAGGGCAAAAAAACCTGATCGGGACATCCCTAGTTACATCATGAGAAGAATGGCATCTACGCTAATTTTAGTGTCTTTGTTTATCCCGAGGTCTTCTCGCAGCCTGCCGGATCCAGGCCGTATCCAGATCTGATGAAGGCCCTTCGCCTGGACCCGATGACAACGCAGTGCTGAAGTGCCAACTAGTCTCTCCCTATGGAGGATCCCTTCACCCCTCTACAGATAAAGCATCGTCGGGAAAACTCAATTTGCGTATCTACCCCGAATTGATCAAATAAAATTCTGAATCAAAACTATAAGGAAACACCAGTAATTTGTTTAGGCTTGGTTTGTAGGGAATAACAAATCTGCACACATATATTCAAACGCACATAACTATAGAACCAATTCTTAATGCGCATGTGAACGCCATCAGCGTTTCTCACAGGATCGCGTTTAAAGTTTGTGTAAAGAGAATGGTGTCTTCTTGGCGGCCCCTTATTTAATAACAAATGATCGTTGCGATGGAAGCGAATCAATCAAAACTAACTTTAGCTGTAAAATAACTTTATTAAAGAACCGCTATAAAGCCAAAACATTCTCTGTTACCTTAAATTATACGTTTATTTCTGTAAAGCTGCTTTGAAACAATCTACATTGTTAAAAGCGCTATATAAATGAAGATGACTTGACTTGACGGTTTGCCAGAATCTCTTCGAGCCCAACCCGTAGTCCTTCTCCATGGCCTCACCGAACTCCTCCCAAGCCCGATTTTTTTTGCATTCACAACCACCCGCGCTGCAGTTCGCTTGGCTTTCCGGTACCCGTCAGCTGCCTCAGGAGTCCCACAAGCCAGCCAGGCCCAATAGGACTCCTTCTTCAGCTTTACGGCATCCCTTACTTCCGGTGTCCACCACCGGGTTCGGGGATTGCTGCCTCGACAGGCACCGGAGACTTTATGGCCACAGCTCTGAGTGGCCGCGTTGACAATGGAGGTGGAGAACATGGTCCACTCGGACTCAATATTTCCAGACTTCCTCGGGATCCGGTCGAAGCTCTGCCGGAGGTGGAAGTTGAAGATCTCTCTGGCAGGGGATTCGGCCAAAAATTCCCAACAGACCCTCACAGTACGTTTGGGTCTGCCGAGTCTGTCCAGCTTCCTCCCTCGCCATCGGATCCAGCTCACCACCAGGTGGAGATCAGTTGACAGCTCCGCCCCTCTCTTCACCCAAGTGTCCAAGACATACGGCCGGAGGTCAGATGAAATGACCACAAAGTCGATCATCGACCTCCGGCCTAGGGTGTCCTGGTGCCATGTGCACTGATGGACACCCTTTATGCTTGAACATGGTGTTTGTTATGGACAAGCTGTAACTAGCACAGAAGTCCAATAACAGAACACCACTCGGGTTCAGATAAGGGGGGCCGTTCCTCCCAATGACGCCCCTCCAGGTGTCACTGTTGCTGCCCACGTGGGCGTTGAAGTCCCCCAGTAGAACGACGGAGTCCCCAGTCGGACCACTTTCCAGCACCCCTCCCAGAGACCCCAAGAACTGCCGTTTGGCCCGTAGGCGCACACGACAGTGAGAGACCTATCCCCTACCCGAAGGCGCAGGGAAGCGACCCTCTCGTTTACTGGGGTGAACTCCAACACATAGCGGCTGAGCTGGGGGGCTATAAGCAAACCCACACCAGCCCGCCGCCTCTCACCATGGGCAACTCCAAAGTGGTAAAGCAAGTAAATAAGTAAACTTTATTTATATAGCACCTATCACAGATAAAATCACAAAGTGCTTTACATGTAACAAGTTAACAAATTTAACAAATAGAAAACATCATACAAAACATAAAACATAATAGCTCTGTCAACTGAAAGCTTGTCTAAATAGAAGTGTCTTCAGCTGTTTTTTAAAAGAATCAAAAGAATCGGCCACACGCAGCGACAGTGGCAGAGCATTCTACAGTTTGGGAGCAACAGCTTGAAAGGAGCGGTCTCCCCGAGTTTTAAGGCGGGTTTTGGGGACAATCAGGAGATTTTGACCTGAGGAACGAAGAGTGCGGAAGGAAGAGTAAGGGGTCAACATGTCTTTGATATATTGGGGGGTCTGGCCATGTAGTGCTCTAAAAGTTAAAACTAAAAATGTATAATCAATTCTAAATTTGACTGGAAGCCAGTGGAGAATAAATAAAATCTGAGTAATGTGTGCCCTTCTGTTGGTTCCTGTTAATAGCCTGGCTGCTGCGTTTTGCACCAATTGGAGACGGCTCAGAGAAACTTTGTTAAAACAAGTAATAAGAGAATTACAATAATCTAACCGTGAAGAAATAAAAGCATGAATGATCATCTCCATGGTAGCTTTGGGCAGTATCGTTCTCAAGTTAGAGATATTTCTCAAATGATAAAAACAGTTTCTGACCAACTGTCTAGAATGACCATCCAGAGACATCGATTGGTCAAGTAAAACACCAAGGTTTCTTAGGCTCAACTGGACGGATGAGTCCAAGGAACCGAGGTGTTGTTTAATTTGGGGTAGTTTTTTTCTGGGGCAATGATCAAAGTTTCAGTCTTTTTTGTATTCAGTTGTAAATGTTGTGTAACCAAGTCTTAATGCATGACAGGCATTCCAATAAATCAGTTAATTTACCTAACTCTGACTCTTTGAATGAGCAGTACGACTGAATGTCGTTAGCACAAAAGTGATAAGACGCATTATTAAAATTACAAATTATTTCACCAAGAGGGCTAATATACAATAAAAACTAAATAGGACCTAAAACTGAACCCTGAGGAACTCCATATGACAGAGGGGTAAAGAGTCCATCCTCTCTCCAGGAGTGTGGTTCCAGAGCCCAAGCCTTGCGTGGAGGTGATCCCAACTATCTCTAGTCGGAACCTCTGAACCTCACGCACAGTCTCAGGCTCCTTCCCCACCAGAGAGGTGACGTTCCACGTCCCTAGAGCTAGTTTCCGTGTCCAGGGATCGAGTTGTCGATGCCCCCGCCTTCGACTGCCGCCCAATCCACTAAGCACCGGCCCCTTACGGTCCCTCCTACAGGTGGTGAGCACATGGGAGGGCGGCCCCACGTCGCTCCTTCGGGCCGAGCCCTGCCGGACCCCATGGGAGGAGGCCCAACCGCCAGGCGCTCGCATACGAGCCCCAACCCCGGGCCTGGCTCCAGGACGTCACGGTCCTCGAATTTATTAGCATCATAAAGGGTTTTTGAACTGCTCTTAGTCTGACCCGTCACCTAGGACCTGTTTGCCTTGGGAGACCCTACCAGGGGCATATAGCCCCTGACAACATAGCTCCTAGGGTCATTCGGGTACTCAAACCCCTCCACCACGGTAAGGTGGCAGTTCAAGAAGGGGACTGTGTTTCTGTGTTAGTTTTCCAATTGTCTATGGACCCTGTGTTATTCTGCGGACACTACTTTGACAGCCAGCCATTGAGTGATGACAGACTGCTAAGTATCTCATCACTCCGGCTGTTATGTTCCACGTGTGTTTTGTATTTTGTTCTTTCTCTTCAGTATTTGTAAACTCTTTTGTTAGGTTGCGATCATTGGATCATATAGCTGTCCATCATACCTGTGACGCCAGGACGCTCGACGTCATGATCAGCGTGACCAATCTGCTGGCATGCCGGCAGATTAAAAGGCCCTGTTCACCATGAATGAGTAGTGAGGGATCAGCATCAGACCTCACTTAAAACCTGTGTCCCTAGTCGAGCCGAACAGCCAGCTTACAACCTTAATGATTAGTTTGATGTAGTTTCGTTGTTGTGATGATGTAGGGTGTGTAGTATTCTTGTATTACACGCTGACAGTCAAAGTAAAAAGCACTGCGTTGTAACAAACCACTCGGTAGGAAGTTCTAATTTAATTTGTACATGTGTTTCTGTTTGGTACAAAAACCTACATGTTGTTGATAGAATCGTAAGTAGCTATATTGATGAAATGCAGCCATCTGTCAGCCATTTGACTGATTGATCTGAGAACCTTTGTAACATCGGTAGGTAGGTTTTTCTGTGTTAGTTAGTTGAAGATTGATCGCCATTAATTGTATTTTGTTTTAATCAGCGTAGTTTATTTAAGGCGTCGACATACGCTGAAAACTAAGTTTTGTTTCTCCATTTTTCTTTTGCAAGTAGTTTAGAGGATGGGTTAATAGTTATGGCAATTTGGTTTTTGATTATTTTATTAATTTGGCGACACTCTTGTTTTGTTTATTTTTTTATTCTAATATTTGTTCTTTGCTGTAACTTTTTCTGTCCTCACAAATAAATATAACTTAATTGTTAACTCTGTGCTGCTCTTGGTTGTTTCTACTACTTCATACATGGCAAAAGTTACATCTCACTCAAATGTTGCGTTATCATCCCATGTAAACATGTATTTAAGCAACACTGGCGAACCGGAAGGGGTGCAGTGCAAATTACAGTGTCTGACATCGTACATGTGAGTTCACACACCTCTTTTATGTTATACTTTGTGATCTCTGACTGTCAAAGTTAGACATCATTAGTGCCGATGTGAATAACAATCTTAGAGTGTTTTTTTCAGCATGAATCTGATTTGATGTCAGGTGGTCTGGCTCCCAGCAAACATGTGACTATGGTGGCTGGTGTCTCTATTTTCACATTCCGTACAATACAATTGTCAATAACTAGGACACTTTCAACAGGTTTTGAACAGGTCACTGAGTGGGGAGAACCTGTTTGATGTACTAATTGGAACGGAATTATAGTCCCGCTACTGTTTTCTCACAGTCACCCTGTTGACCTACTGCGGGGGATCTACAAATGGAATGTACGGGGCTTGCTAAGGTAGTCGCATCTAAAGCAGTATCTATAGCCCTTCCATTCTTATGATCCTCTATTGAAGTTTGGATCTGGGTCTCTGGTTCTGCAATCTCCCTGCATTTATCACATGAATAACCCTCACTGCTGACAGAGAAGGCTATGTGGCATGAAGTGCAACTGCCAATAACAGGAGAAGATGCCATGACTCACCAAGTTTGTTGACTGATTCAGAGTACCAACTTGAGATCCTTTTAGATGCCATCACCTCCTCTGTCTCTCACTTCACTTCTTGTCCGCTCTCTGTTCTGTAGGATTGAGGCCCTGAAGCCCAGAAAGCACCCAGAACCTCTTTTTTAGAGCCAGAGTCCTCATTGTCAGATTTGCAGTCTGTGTCAAGGTCAGGTAATGGGGGCTGGTCATGGATGACATTTTTAATGGTGGTTGGTGTTTTTTTTATATAGTCTCAGGAAAAAAAGGTACAAAAGCTGTCACTAGGGTGATACCCTTTCAGAGGTATATCTGTACCTTTTTTGCCCCTAAAGGTATATATTGGTACCTAAAGTGTACTATTTTGAAAGGGTACTGTCCCAGTAACAGCTTTTATAAGTGGTTGTTTTGAACAAGTATTAATGTAGATTGTATTATGCAAAACTACAGTGCTTGTTTCAATACTGGGTGCCTTTTACCCTGAGAGTGAGGTAAAAGGCATCTCTTGCCACCTCATACAGTTATATGTCCCACAGGATGTAGCTCCCACCTGCTCCAAAACACCTGCCTGGAATTTTCTAGTAATCCTGAAGAGCAGGTTCAGGTGCATTTGACGCTCTGCAGGACAGTGGCCCTCCAGGAGCAGGATTGGACAGAACTATCTTAGTGAGCCCAGTCTTTATTTTTTATTTTTTTTTGCCATTTTGGTGTATTCAGTGTTTTACAGTCTCCGGGACAGGTTTGAGAAGCACTGCTCTAGACAATAAAACTGTGTACTGTATACTCACACTGCATCTAAAACAGAGTTTGCCATTGCGTCCTGTTAAAGCGCCCTCTGTATTTACAATATATTTGTTTGACCTCATATAACAGCTTGGTTTAGACAGATTAGATATGCCATACATGCTTAATAGGCATTGCTTTTTCTGTCACTCATCAAAACAGAAATAAAGAAAGCTACAGGCACACTGGGTTCCCACTCATTCCAGAAAAAATTGCTTCTATTGCGAGGACCCGACACATCACTGAGAGCTGTGAACCGAAACTCAATTGGGATTGTTTGACAGTGTTAATGAATCAACATTTTCTCCTTCAGAACTTTATAAAATGAAACTTGAAATATTGTTCCAATATATATATATTTGTATTATTCAGGAACTGAATGCACATTAAAAATTAAACAGAATTTATGGAAAATTTCTGCAAGTTCGAAATTTAACATTCTTCACGTTAATGCCATGCATAATATAAACTTTGATGAATTAAATGTTTTTTTTTTTGTTTTTGTTTTTTTTTATTACATGCTTAACACTGAATAAATACAAAATAAGGGTATTACTAACTGGACGTCATACTGGTTTATTGGTTCGTTCTTTTTTATAAGGCAAAAAAAAAAAAAAAAAAAAAAAACAGCCAGAAAACCGGAGATATGAAGACCTTAATAATACTTATCATTATAATGATTAAACATAACTCTTACCCATCATCAATCATTTAAGCTCATGTTGTGAAATTTGTCTCAATTGTTTAACTGTAAGTGCAAAGTTACCATGGTCATGAATCAAAATATATTGTACCTTGCTTTCTACTAATAAAGATTAAATAATAACTATTTTAGTGTGACAAATGTTAAATTGACTTTTAACATCTATCTTCCAAGCAGCACCACTACAATTTTGCTGTGCTTTCACTTTCAGACGTAGCAAATGGAGCAGACAGTGTCACTAACAAATATGCTCACAATATACATGTCAGTCACCATATTCAAAAAACAGCTTTTACATGCTATCTAATGTTATAAGGATGTGCTTAACAAAAAAATCTATTTGATTTTGGAGACACATTATCTCATTTACATTTGCATGAGAGTGTAAATGATCATTTCTCTTCTGGGAACAGATTTAAGTATGCCGATGAAGGTCCAAATATTTTCAGTGTCAAAATGTATTTTGCTGACAGTCTGAACCATCGATAAAACATTGCATATATAAGTGGATTCATACCGGAATTCATGCATACGATCCAATACATTACATTAATTATAAGAGAGTCATTTTCATTATGCCCCAAAGAAAGACTAGTTAAATAATATGGCATCCAGCAAAGAAGATAAACCAGTACTACAATCCCTAAGGTTCTTGTAGCCTTTTTTTCTGATTTGGCCTTTTTGTCTGTGACTGAATTTAAATGCTTAGCTTGATAGTTTGCTACAAAGCAGATTTTCACATATAAAGGAATAATTATACAACAAGGAGCCACTAAACAAACAATGGAATCTAGTATTATATTTTCCAACTTAACAGAAATAATGCATTCTCCAATACATGTGTGGTTCATCTCTGGATACATTACAAACTCATACAACAGATAAAAATTATATAAGAAGGAGAATAACCAGTTTACAACAATAGAAACAATAGCTCTGTTATTACTGACTCTTATTGGATAGCGCAAAGGGTCATTCACAGCAATGTATCGATCCAAAGAAATAATAATCATATTACCAAGAGATGCTGTGACAACCACATAAAGAATAAGAAGAAATATTGAGCAAAATATTTCTCCAAAGTACCAGCATGGCTCAATCAGTTTCATTCCCTGCACTGGCATGAGAATCAGTCCTGTGATCAGATCAGCCACTGCCAGAGAGAAGATCAGCACATTGGTGGGAGTGTGGAGCTGCTTGAAGTGCGAGATGGAGATGATCACCAACAGGTTCAGAAACACGGTGAACACCGATGTTACAGCGATGAAAATGTACACAATAATGTACTCTGCTTCAGGTCCGATACTTCTGGTACAAGACAAATTGTTGTGTGGAAAGCAGTATTGGATTGTTTGATTGCTCATGTTTGTCAGTCCCCAGTTAGACATGTCCATGATAGATCTAACTTGGAGATTAGACTCTGTGTGAAGATGCTTGCCACTAATATGACTCAGTTTTATACTTCTGGAAGATCAGCGACCACCTCATTTTACCATGATGTTTGAATATTCAGCTGTCAACCAACCCACTACTTCAATATTCATAGACCTATCAGATCTAATCTGATCTATATTCTAAAAAACCTTTCATAAAAGACTGGTCATTGAAAGCTTTTATATGGTTATATACAAAATACCAATAAAAGATGGAAGTTAAGTGAATTTTATTGTAAATATTTATCTCAGTATAAGACCAATTGGAAACACTGTGTCAGGTAAATGACTCAGGATTCAATTGCAAGTGCAATAAAACAGTTAATTTCAGAAATAACTTGAAATAAACAGTGCAACGGTAAGAAAGTCGTGGATGAACATGATGAGCCTTGGCAACGCAGAGACTGCAATGGGCAGATGATGACAAAATATCCAAGGCAGAAGTCCAGTGAGAGAAATCCACAAGGAAGGTTCAAATAATCCAGGAAACAGGCAGGAACTGGAACTGGAGCACAGGACACAGAAGACAGGAGACACTGCACAGAGAACGAGTAGTGAGCAAAACAATGATCTGACACGGAATGAACAAACACAGGCCCAAGATATAGCGAGGCTGATGAGACGCAGGTGAGCCCGATCACTAATCAGTGATCATGGGTTTCCCAGCAACGCAGGTGACAAACACACACAATCACAGAAGACAAGTAAGAAGCCATAGACTTGCAAACCCTGACAGTACCCCTCCTCCTAGGAGTGCCTCCTGGTGCTCCCATGAGAACTTACCTGTCGAATGTAATCATCGATCAAGGAGTAATCCAATATGTCTCTTGCAGGAACCCAACTTCTCTCCTCCGGACCGTAACCCTCCCAGTCCACCAAGTACTGGAATCTGCATCCCTTCCATCTCGAGTCCAGAATATGTTTGACTGAAGAGACAGGTTCCCCGTATAAGAGATGCGGCGATGGGGATGGGTGGTTAACCTGTTAAGCTGCACCAGTGCGTCGGCGCACTGAAGCTTTTTTTTTATATATAGCTCAAAGTTACTATCAGATTTAATGTTATACTTCGACAAACTATACATCATTAAAAAGATATAATACTCAAGTTTCAGTATTTGACCACTATTGTATTCTGAGAAACTTATAGCGACAGTTATTTCTTAATTTGTGTCAGGAGTTATGAAATGAAAAAATGAGTCGATACCTTTAATATGAATTGTGCGCGTCAGCCACTTTCATTCATAAAAAAACTCCCGTGCCGTCGTCATGACAGCGATACACAAAACAACGTCCCTCAGGGCTTTAGCTCAAAAATGTGCAGATTTGGAGAAATATTGATATATTCTCATAGATTCACATCATATTTCTATAGACAGGAATAATATTTATTGAATTTATACCCAAATGCGTCGATGTAATCATTATGAGCGCTTGCATACTCTGATACTGTGTTTTCAATTCATACCAATAGCCTGAGGGCGCTATATGCACAATAAATGTCCATATATGGAACATGAAGAAGAGCCATGATCATGTGACATTCCAGGACGTCACTGGTACACACAAAGCTACAGAGTTCGCGCTGTAAAATGCAGATACAGATGTTTTGAAGACAATAAACATGATTGCAATGATATTTGAGTTACCTGTGTTTTCCAAGCCATGCCAGGTATTTTCATAATAATAGATTATATTTATAATGTAATGCTAATCTATATAGACTATCATTGTGCAGAACAGTATACAATAGTATATTTTCTGTCTGATTTTTTTATCTGAAGCCAAATTAGATTACAGAAGATTATTTAAAATACTCCACTTGCGTTTTAAAGTAAGTTTGGAGCACAAACATGGTTTTAATCTCATAAATTGTCATGTATTAATGGTGTGCTAAGCTAACATGCTAGCTCCCTAGGTGCACCTGCAACCTAGAAGTTATACTTTTATGTTTTTTTGAATGCTTACTGAAAGTTTCTTTATTCAAGAATGTTCTTTATTCTTTATTTAAAATGTGAGGTGAACTTTGAGAAAAGAATTTAGGGATTGAAACCCAATGAATAGCATGTGAATAGCCAGTCGTTAGTAACTATAATGCAAACAAAAGAAATGCATATTTAGAGCCATAACCAGGCTGGAGAAGTGTGAATGTGTGCAGAGGGAGACTGAGACTGAATGGGGATCGTTTGCACCACAAAACAATAGAGACAATAAGACTGAATGGATGACTTAAAAGATGACTAAACATCAGCAGCATTTTAGCCTCAAATCAAAATAAAGTCAACTGACATGGTCTTGAAAAACATTTCACTAAATACAGAGTTTTGGACTTATTATCTTCAGATTTTAAACATAAAATGTTTAGACATGTGGCTTTAGCTGTAGTGCATTTCTAGATTGCTCCAGGGCCAACTTCAATTTTATTTTCATGAGGATGTTTCATTAAAATTAATTTCTAATAACTTTACAAAACTTTGAAGCTATTTATAACAATTTTTGTCATTATGACAATAATTAATTCTACATTTACAATAAACTGCCAGGTGTCAGCTTTCAAATGAGATCATACTTGTGCTTTTAGTACAAAGGGTTCATGAACTGTATCTGTTTCAGTTTGGGTATGTCATTTCTGGGGATTTTTCAAAAGTGGGGTTGCAGCTTAACAGGTTAATAGGTGAACAAAAAATGGGTTTTATTTTAGGTGCATAAAAAACCTAATTATTCTCCTGTACACCAGAGGAAGTTTGAGGCGTACTGCCACTGGACTAAGGACTTAAGTTACAGTGAACGGGGCAATACATTTGGAAACAAGCTTATTACAAAAGGTGCGGAGAGGAATGTTCGGAGTAGAAAGCCAAACTTTTGACCAACTATGTATACAGGAGGATTTGAAGGTGGCGATCGGCCTGGGCCTTAGTGCATGCTCGCACCCGAAGTAGAGCCCTTCTGGTTTTCCTCCAGGTTCGATGGCACTTCTGGACGAAAGCGTGAGCGAAGGGAACCGCAAACTCGTATTCCAGGTTATGAAAAATTGGTGGCTGCTAAACTACCTTCGAACGGAGAGAGGCCCGTGGACAATACTTGTAGCGAGTTATGCATATATGTCACGGGGTGACAAACAGCCCCGGAACAATTCCCCTCTGGAGAATTGTTCCCGTCGGGACGTTTTCAGCGTAACACCATCCCCGGACCTGTATGAGTGTTTGTCGTCATGACAACTAAACGGCAGATTGGTGACAGGTGTAAGGGCTTCACGTTGAGTGTTTGATTGAGACCACTCCCGCTTCTTGACAGGATAAAAACACACAAGGAAGAGAAGGCTGCGTTGTGCTGTGTGGTGCGGGGTTGTGCTGTGTGGTGCGGTGCCATGCCATGCTGTGGTGTTGCGCTGTTCTTCTGCCCCGTTGATCTGGATTGTTCTTCCCCCTGATCGTTGGTGGCTTCTCTCCCGTGGGGATTTGTTTATGGAACTGCAGTTGAGGGGTTGTCTTGAAGGAAAAGGAGTGTTATTTGAGAGGACTCGGGGACGGCCAAGAGGAATGAAATTCGCTGACTGAGCTGGGGAAGAGACAGATGAGTAGTTATCAAACTGGATCTCATAACTGCATGTGTTCTACACTAAATTGGGTATTGGATTGAAGTGTTTGGAGCATGTGTACACCCTTCACCGAGTGAAATATTGATTCTTGTTGATTTCCTCATCTCCTCTCCCCGATTGGAGTCCAGCAGAGTGAAGTCCGTCTGTGACCTTGAAGACAAATCTCTGGAGTGTCCTGTCCGCCCCTGGCGATCATCAGTCCGGTAGACCAGGATCTGTGGGTGAGTGCTGGCCTTATGCGCACTAGAAGAGTGGAATTGCAGTGTGTAAATTGACGTTTCCCCTCACGAATACATGTTTAGAGTTGGATTGCAGTGTGTGTGTGTGTGGAAGAATACCTGTTATTGCCCCGCAACTGCCCATGTGCCCTGGGGATCTACTATTTACTGTGAGAGCTGAGTGAGATTGCTTACATCTACGTGCGGTGTCTAGAAAGAAGAACCTCTGCGAGACAACATCACCCCATTTGAGAACTGTATATTGCTGTTGAAGTTGATTCTGTCTGTCCTAGAGAAGCCCCGTTCAGCCTGCGACTGTGAGTCTGCTGCAGCCCTAAGCCTACCTGCATGGTGTGAAGTTATCTGTCCCCTGCAACACACGTGAGAACTGTATACTGCTGTTGAAGTTGATTCTGTCTGTCCTAGAGAAGCCCCGTTCAGCCTGCGACTGAGTCTGCTGCAGCCCTAAGTCTACCTGCATGGTGTGAAGTTATCTGTCCCCTGCAACACACGTGAGAACTGTACACTGCTGTTGAAGTTGATTCTGTCTGTCCTAGAGAAGCCCCGTTCAGCCTGCGACTGTGAGTCTGCTGCAACCTTAAGCCTACCTGCATGGTGTGAAGTTATCTGTCCCCTGCAACACACGTGAGAACTGTATACTGCTGTTGAAGTTGATTCTGTCTGTCCTAGAGAAGCCCCGTTCAGCCTGTGACTGTGAGTCTGCTGCAGCCCTAAGCCTACCTGCATGGTGTGAAGTTATCTGTCCCCTGCAACACACGTGAGAACTGTACACTGCTGTTGAAGTTGATTCTGTCTGTCCTAGAGAAGCTCCGTTTAGCCTGCGACTGTGTCTGCTGCAGCCCTAAGCCTACCTGCATGGTGTGAAGTTATCTGTCCCCTGTAACACACGTGAGAACTGTGCACTGCTGTTGAAGTTGATTCTGTCTGTCCTAGTGAAGCCCCGTTTCGCTTGCGACTTGGAGTCTGCTGCAGCCGAGCCTTGATCCCTCTACTCACTGGAGATACTCACCTGTCTAACGCTCTTCCACTGCTCTCCCACCGTGAGTCTGGCATCCGTCTGTGAGGGAGCGAGCTGGGATTTCTCTACTCACCTGTGATATTCACCTGTCCAACGCTCTCCCACTGTGAGTCTGACGCCAGTCTGTGAAGGAAGTGATCTCCGTTCTCTCTACTCATCTGTGATACTCACCTGTCCAACGCTCTCCCACTGTGAGTCTGACGCCAGTCTGTGGAGGAAGTGATCTCCGTTCTCCCTACTCACCCGTGATACTCCCCTGTCCAACGCTCTCCCACTGGGAGTCTCGCCGGTTCATACCCGCGGCGGTGCTGCTCTGGGTCCCTGGGAAGGAGAGGACAAGGAATTTTAGACTAGGACTTCTTAATTGCTTTTAATACAAAATAAAGTTGTTATTCCTTTTACTCCTGCCTCCTGCCGCCTCCTTTGATACGCTCCTCTGGGTGATAGTGGGTTAGGGGTGGGTGCAGTCTGGTTTGGCCCACCCCGACCTGTGACAGACATTTGGCGTAGTCGGCAGGGTTCACCTTGAGTTGAGCGGTCAGAGGCCGAGAGGGCAGAGGGGGAAGAGCCTGGGAATCGGCAACCCGTCATGCCAATTTTCATGGGTGCTCCATGGGCCCCACGACCTGAAGCCCCCCGCTCTCCACTTCGACGTTCTCAGCGGGAGAATCGGGCCAGCCTCCAGCCAGGTACGGAGACTGGGTGTTGGGAGACCGTTCTCGGGACTAGAACGGTTTGGCGGGGGGGTATGTCACGGGGTGACAAACAGCCCCGGAACAATTCCCCTCTGGAGAATTGTTCCCGTCGGGACGTTTTCAGCGTAACACCATCCCCGGACCTGTATGAGTGTTTGTCGTCATGACAACTAAACGGCAGATTGGTGACAGGTGTAAGGGCTTCACGTTGAGTGTTTGATTGAGACCACTCCCGCTTCTTGACAGGATAAAAACACACAAGGAAGAGAAGGCTGCGTTGTGCTGTGTGGTGCGGGGTTGTGCTGTGTGGTGCGGTGCCATGCCATGCTGTGGTGTTGCGCTGTTCTTCTGCCCCGTTGATCTGGATTGTTCTTCCCCCTGATCGTTGGTTGCTTCTCTCCCGTGGGGATTTGTTTATGGAACTGCAGTTGAGGGGTTGTCTTGAAGGAAAAGGAGTGTTATTTGAGAGGACTCGGGGACGGCCAAGAGGAATGAAATTCGCTGACTGAGCTGGGGAAGAGACAGATGAGTAGTTATCAAACTGGATCTCATAACTGCATGTGTTCTACACTAAATTGGGTATTGGATTGAAGTGTTTGGAGCATGTGTACACCCTTCACCGAGTGAAATATTGATTCTTGTTGATTTCCTCATCTCCTCTCCCCGATTGGAGTCCAGCAGAGTGAAGTCCGTCTGTGACCTTGAAGACAAATCTCTGGAGTGTCCTGTCCGCCCCTGGCGATCATCAGTCCGGTAGACCAGGATCTGTGGGTGAGTGCTGGCCTTATGCGCACTAGAAGAGTGGAATTGCAGTGTGTAAATTGACGTTTCCCCTCACGAATACATGTTTAGAGTTGGATTGCAGTGTGTGTGTGTGGAAGAATACCTGTTATTGCCCCGCAACTGCCCATGTGCCCTGGGGATCTACTATTTACTGTGAGAGCTGAGTGAGATTGCTTACATCTACGTGCGGTGTCTAGAAAGAAGAACCTCTGCGAGACAACATCACCCCATTTGAGAACTGTATATTGCTGTTGAAGTTGATTCTGTCTGTCCTAGAGAAGCCCCGTTCAGCCTGCGACTGTGAGTCTGCTGCAGCCCTAAGCCTACCTGCATGGTGTGAAGTTATCTGTCCCCTGCAACACACGTGAGAACTGTATACTGCTGTTGAAGTTGATTCTGTCTGTCCTAGAGAAGCCCCGTTCAGCCTGCGACTGAGTCTGCTGCAGCCCTAAGTCTACCTGCATGGTGTGAAGTTATCTGTCCCCTGCAACACACGTGAGAACTGTATACTGCTGTTGAAGTTGATTCTGTCTGTCCTAGAGAAGCCCCGTTCAGCCTGCGACTGTGAGTCTGCTGCAGCCCTAAGCCTACCTGCATGGTGTGAAGTTATCTGTCCCCTGCAACACACGTGAGAACTGTACACTGCTGTTGAAGTTGATTCTGTCTGTCCTAGAGAAGCCCCGTTCAGCCTGCGACTGTGAGTCTGCTGCAACCTTAAGCCTACCTGCATGGTGTGAAGTTATCTGTCCCCTGCAACACACGTGAGAACTGTATACTGCTGTTGAAGTTGATTCTGTCTGTCCTAGAGAAGCCCCGTTCAGCCTGTGACTGTGAGTCTGCTGCAGCCCTAAGCCTACCTGCATGGTGTGAAGTTATCTGTCCCCTGCAACACACGTGAGAACTGTACACTGCTGTTGAAGTTGATTCTGTCTGTCCTAGAGAAGCTCCGTTTAGCCTGCGACTGTGTCTGCTGCAGCCCTAAGCCTACCTGCATGGTGTGAAGTTATCTGTCCCCTGTAACACACGTGAGAACTGTGCACTGCTGTTGAAGTTGATTCTGTCTGTCCTAGTGAAGCCCCGTTTCGCTTGCGACTTGGAGTCTGCTGCAGCCGAGCCTTGATCCCTCTACTCACTGGAGATACTCACCTGTCTAACGCTCTTCCACTGCTCTCCCACCGTGAGTCTGGCATCCGTCTGTGAGGGAGCGAGCTGGGATTTCTCTACTCACCTGTGATATTCACCTGTCCAACGCTCTCCCACTGTGAGTCTGACGCCAGTCTGTGAAGGAAGTGATCTCCGTTCTCTCTACTCATCTGTGATACTCACCTGTCCAACGCTCTCCCACTGTGAGTCTGACGCCAGTCTGTGGAGGAAGTGATCTCCGTTCTCCCTACTCACCCGTGATACTCCCCTGTCCAACGCTCTCCCACTGGGAGTCTCGCCGGTTCATACCCGCGGCGGTACTGCTCTGGGTCCCTGGGAAGGAGAGGACAAGGAATTTTAGACTAGGACTTCTTAATTGCTTTTAATACAAAATAAAGTTGTTATTCCTTTTACTCCTGCCTCCTGCCTCCTCCTTTGATACGCTCCTCTGGGTGATAGTGGGTTAGGGGTGGGTGCAGTCTGGTTTGGCCCACCCCGACCTGTGACATATACTCAAACCATGATAGCTGCTGGCTCCAGGAGGATGGATTCTGAGACACCTAACATTGCAACACCTTGACTTGCCTTGCCTTGCCAAATTTTGGACACAAATTGGGGTCCCCTGTCAGAGACCACATCCATCGGTAGGCCAAGCATCCGAAAAACATGGTCCATGACAGTAACCGCTGTCTTCCTAGCAGAAGGCAATTTAGGTAGGGGAATAAAATGGGCCACCTTCGAGAACCATGGTTAAAACTACCGTGTTGCACTGGCAGGTGGAAGGCCTGTAACAAAATCTAGCACAATGTGGGACCAAGGTCTCGAAGGGACAGACAGCGACTGAGGCCCACCAGGGGCTGATTGGAAGTCTTATCGACAACACAACCTGAGCAGGCCAAAACAAAATTATGAATGTCTCGAGCCACAGACTGCCACCAGAACCGCTTTTTAACTAGAAAAATGGTACGATTAACTCCTGAATGACAAGCGATCTTGGAACCCCAGCAGACCGCATTGGACCGCAAATTCTCAGGCAAAACAAACGACTTGGTGGGCAACTGGACGGAGGCATTACCCCTTGTAAGCATTGCGGACCTTCGATTCGATCTCCCACGTGACAGCATGATGAAATCGGGAGAGGATGGATGCTTGCAACGATCAAAAATGTGAGAAAAAGCATCGGGCTTGATGTTTTTAGAGCCCGGATGGTATGAGATAGAAAAATCAAAACTACTGAAAAAAAGCACCCACCGAGCCATCATGAAAGCTTTAGCATAAGTTCTGCCGGGAAGACTTAATTGTCACGTCACTTTACCTTTTTTATCTATCCAATCACATTCTAATACTTGGGTATAAAAGATGGGTATATCTTGGGTATACTTACTCATGTCTGAGTTTGCAGATGCTGACGCTCCAATTCACTGCCATCCTCCCCACCACCTTCCAAGTCAAATCCTTCCCTACATCCTCCCCACCACCACCAGGATGGTCCCATACCTCACGGGGGTCGGCTGCGCCTCTGCCTTCGTCTTCAGGCAGGATATGCAGAGTCCGGACCCTCAGATTGCGAGCTACGGACGGGGCCTACGCCAAAGTACTTTATTGCTTGCTGGGTTGTTAATAAATGGATAATTGTCACAGTATTTATTCTCCCGAGTCTTTCTGGTAGAACTAGAGTTCAAGCGTTTTGCAGATCTAATGTACTGAAGGTTCTTGTGATCGGTCCAGACGACGAGAGGCACCCCCGAGTCTTACAAACAATGACGCCACTCCTCCAACGCCAGCTTGACTGCAAACAGCTGTTACCAATATCGTAGTTACGTTCTGGAGGTGACAAACAATAGGAATACAATGCGCAAGGGTGCATCTTGTCGTCCGAGAAACACTTTCCCGAGTGCTGGGAAAGAACCTCAGACGCGTTGACCTCCACCACAAACTGACTCGACGGGTCACAAGAATGGGAGCTGGAAAAAAGCGGCTTTTAGGTTGAAAAATGCAACTTCAGCTGCACTACACCATCTGAACGTCACCCTGGTGGAGGTCAAGGCATTAAGAAGGGTGACCAGTTGGCTGTAATTGCGAATTAATCATCGGTAAAAATTGCCAAAGCTCTGAAACCTCTGCAGGGCCTTGCGGGGATCTGGGGTTGGCCAAGGGCGGAGACGACCCTTCAGGCGGCTAGGGAGGAGACGACCCTTCAAACGGCCAGGGAGGAGACGACCCTTCAGGAGGCCAGGGAGGAGATGACCCTTCAGGAGGCCAGGGAGGAGACGACCCTTCAGGAGGCCAGGGAGGAGACAACCCTTCAGGAGGCCAGGGAGGAGACAGTTCAGGGGGACAAGGTGGACCTGGCGGTTCAGGGCTACAGGGCGGACCAGACAGTTCAGGAGACCATGGTGGCGCGGCCTCCATGGTCCTATCAAGGGACCTCCTACCCCCCCCAAAATTTCCTTGGGGGAGGCTATGGGGTTATGGGCAGGAACAGACACCGGCTCAGGAACAGGAACAGCCACCGGCCCAGGAACAGGAACAGACACCGGCTCAGGAACAGGAACAGACACCGTGGCGGTGACCATTTTTGCTGAGGGCTCAGATTCAGGCGTGGCGGCAGCCATCTCTGATGAGGGCTCAGGTTCAGGCGTGGCGGTGGCCATGTCTGCTGAGGGGTCAGCCCATGTGGTGGCGGCCATCTTTGCTGAGGGCTCAGGTGATGTGGCGTCGGCCATCTTGTCCGGAGACACTGGCTCGACGGCCATCTTGTCCGGAGACACTGGTTCGGCGGCGGCCATCTTGTCCGGAGACACTGGCTCGGCAGACATGACGTGAACAGTCTCTGGATCGGCAGACGTGACGTGAACAGTCTCTGGATCGGCAGACGTGCCGTTAGCAGTCTCTGGATCAGCAGACGTGACGTGAACAGTCTCTGTTCTCAGCAAGGCTGACGTGAAGCTCAGGCTTGGTGGATACTGTCAGTTTGCAGGACTCTGCAAAACCCACAGTAAGAGTTGATCCAGCCAGCAAAAGAGCATGGACAATATAATGTTGAAGTTTCCAGCTACGGTGATGAAGTGGCATAAGGGAGCTGAACGGCTCGGATAGTCCTCCACGGAAAAAGATCATTAAACATAACTCGCCCATGTTTGTCAGCTGAGCCAGGTTGATAAAGTTCAGTACATAGTCCTCTAGACTGCGGTCTCCTTGTCGGAAACGCATAAGTCTCACTGCTGGATCCATGTTGGTGAAGTTTTCTGTTACGAACTGCTCCGAGACACGAAGGTTGAGATCCAAATGCAGCTTTAATTAAGGGGCAATCCAGACACATAATCCAATATACAGGCAATAGGTCAAAACACAGGTAGGCCGTCCAAACAAACAAACAAACAAAACAGGCAGGGTCAGAGGCAAAAGAGTAATCCACGGAACACGCAAGAAATCCAAAAACCAAGAGACATGAAACCAGGGAAAAGGCAGTGCAACAACATACAAAACTTCGCAGTGAGTGAATGAGTGAACATGGTATAAATAGGCTGAGACTAACAGGGTAATGAGACACAGGTGAAACCAATCAGTGATGATGAGTCCAGGCAGTGACTTATGGGAAATGTAGTTTGTGAGGGAGTGATAATAGTCTGGTGTGGAGTGCCCTCTGGTGGCTCTCAAGGGCACTCCAGCTGGTGACCGTTACAACCATAATAAATGAGCAACATGTAGGTACATGTTTGGATTTTTGAGAGAATAATGTGTATGCATGGTTATTGAAAAAAAACTAAAAATTAAAGTTTCTGAATTAAGGCCACAAAATACTTACAAATTTTTGACTAATGTATGTTGTCGCCTACAGTTTTTGCTTCAAAATGATCTGAAAATCATCCAGCCTAATCATTCACATAAAACAATATATTGATTTAAATTTTGTAAGACACTTTTTGTTTGGAAAGGTAATATGTGTGGGGGCGTGATTGATCATAAATAATGCTGTGATTCACACCTAAGAAGACAATGACCCGCATAATAAATATATATATATATATATATATATATATATATATATATATATATATATATATATATATTATATATATATATATTTCTAATCCAAATAAAAATGAAAGTCAAAAGCACAGTTTTAGAACATAGTCATACCTGGAAACAAATCCTTTTCAAATAGGATATATGGGCCATTCTACAGAATTGGATCAAAGTTAGAGTTGGAAACATCTTGAAAAAAAATTGTCTTTTTCCAAAACAAAATTATGCATGCAAATTGTATAATATCCAAGGTAAACATTTCCTAGTAATTGTGCAGTTAATTCTCGTACTGTATTTTCAGAAAGTTTTGGAATATGTGACCCCGCCTGTGAAACCCTGGCTAAAGTCACAGAATCGAATTAAGAGTTAACGAGCGTCAAAGTAGTCATAGCCATAAAAATGACAAAAATAGGCCATGTGTGTTTATTGCTGTAAATGATAGATTATACCAATGGTTTTAAGATGCAATGCTTACATTTTCATTTATAACATGATAAATACTGAAATTAATGATTTTATTGACACTACGTTATACTTTTGCGCAAAAAAAAAACAAAAAACGGACGTGGGCTTCCTAAACATTGATTTCAATCGTCTCTGGGTTTATTTCGCGCAACAACACTGCTGATTCTTATATCATTCGGTTCAGGAACTTCTTTTCTGTGTCTTTTCTATTAGAAAGAGTAAAAACAGACTTTAATATCAATCCACGAGCGTTAATCAGGTCAACACAATGAAAAAAAAAGAGACTTAAGCCACGATTAGATGTCTGTGCTGATTTTTTCTTGTCATAGCCAATATTTTAAGAACTGCTTATTTGTTTTGTAGCTCAGTATTCTGCCAATAATATTAAACTTATTTTAAGGACATTTTTGGCCTGCTACGTGTTATTTGCTGGATGGTAATGCGTTGTTTTGACATCTGACATGGCGACACAGAAGTATGAGCAGGAATGGAAAAAAACTGCTTGCTTAAACAGCTTGCTTGATATTAATCTCGATGAAATTGCCCCAAATTATGATTTAACCGGTTTTGTGTGTGAGTAAATGATGACAGAATTGTAGTTTTTGGGTAAACTATCCCTTGAATTTGTATTTATTTATTTATTTTTTTACTCCAGATTTACTCAACGTTACACCGTGGGCCAGTAAGAGAATGAGAAATGTTATGTTATTTAATTGATATATTATTGACATTTTTTTCACTGATATTACATTTTACTAATAAAGTTATACAAATCATTCCATTGAATTGACATGGTAATTGTTGCTACGATCAAGCTCTTATGGCACCCCCATTCGTTTTCGATGTTTTTATGCTTTTAGCTTTTTGGATATGCACATCATAATAAATAGACCTGTTTTACAAAACTTTATGAATATTTCATGTCTCATATATCACTAAAAAGGGGAGAATCTCAGCTTTAATGTGTTATATGGCACATATTCAGGATAACTATGGATCAAATGTGTAGCAGTTTTAACAAATAACCTATTTTTAAATTGGAATCTCTCAAAAATATGATTTTCTGAGCCTGAATTTTAGCAAATCTTTGACATGGCCTTACTCAGTCAATATTAAAGTATCAAGGTTATATTTTCACAGAATGTTCTTTACATTGTGTAGGATGATTTTATGTAGAAAACATTGAATCACAAAAAAATGACTTTAGCTGGGTTTTCACATGCAGTCACATATATCCTCTCCCCAAATGTGTCACTAATACATAAAAAAAAAAAATAATAATAATAATAATAATGAGAAGGCTTATATTGACCTATTCAGATTTCTTTACATCTACCTTGTAAATATATTTTTTGCCATTTTATTAAAAAGTGTTCACATGTAAATCAACAACAATTACGATTTTAACAATATTTCAAGTGTAATATTTCTTTTTTTTTAAGTATACATTTTTCATACGTATTTCAAAGTTAAGGATTCATTAGTTTGATATTGTCACGTTAGATACAAACAAAACCGAGGACTCAATTGCAGCCAAAACAAGAAGAACTTTAATAAAAAAACACAATAACAAAAATACCCACGAGGGGGAAAAAATACAAGAAACTCTGAAGCAGAACTGGGACTGGAAACAGAACACCAAACATAGACAACGTAACCACACAAGACTACAGACACAAGGAGACTAAATAGGGGAGCAAACAAAGGAGGGTAACGAACACAACAGGTGGGGCAAATTAACCAATAACTAGCTAACAAGACAGGCGGGGCTAACAATGAACATGAGCACCTGACTTAACATAACCAACACCCAAGTGCAAAACAAGACAGGTGACATTACGTTTCTAGTGGTGAAAAACAGTGCAAAGATTTTATGTCAGTTCTAACCTGGGTAAGATGGTGGTTAGGAGGCACTACCGCTAGATCATCCTTTCCGGCTCGTTGCATCTGAGTATCGGATTCACAAAGCGGTTGGAGACGCTGAGGACTGTGAATGGACAGGAGATGGCAGAAGGAAGTGACGAATCAGGGAGTGAATTAGGAATGGAGCTGGGTGGCGGGGAAAATGAAAGATGGGAAGAAATGAAAAGGGGAAAAACCAGGAGAAAACGTAAGAAAGTGGGACAGAAAGGAAGGAGCTCAATCTCAGAAGAGACAGACAATGAGCAAACTAGAGGGGAGGAGGAAGAACATAAGGTAATCTTCAGACTGGAGCAAGAAGGGGCTTCGTTCGGTGAGTGGAACCCGGTTCTCATTACCAAGGGGATAAACAGTCTTTTGGGTGAGGTAAAGAGTGCGAAAGTTCTGCGCAGTGGAGCACTGCTGGTTTTTTGCAGGAATAACGTACAACTTGGGAAAGCGATTAGACTGAATAAGATCGAGGGGAAGAAAGTTAAAGCATCGGTAGCTATGGGTGGGGGTCTCACTCGAGGAGTGATTTTTGGGATTCCACTTTGTGTTCCGACTGAACAGATAATAAAAAATGTGAAAGGGGCAAAAGTGAGGGAAGTCAGACGCCTCCAAACTACACGTGATGGCCAAAAATGTGACAGCCTGTCGGTGTTAATTACTTTTGATGAGGACCGAATCCCTGATAAAGTGTTTATTGGATATATGAGCTATGATGTGAGGCTCTATGTTCCCCCACCGCTGAGATGTTTCAAATGCCAGAGATATGGGCATGTAGCAGCAGTATGTAAGGGTAAACAAAGGTGTGGGAGGTGTGCAGGGGAGCACGAATATGGGAAATGTGAAAATGGGGCAAAAATCAAGTGCTGCAACTGCGGAGGAGAGCATACCTCTGCATATAGAGGGTGTGAAGTCAGTAAGAGAGCAGAAGAGGTACAGCGAGTGAAAACATCTCAAGGGGTCACGTATGCAGAGGCGGTCAGAAAGGTGGGGATGCAGCCAAATGGCAGTATTGTTAAGCTGGCAGACAGGCCTGAAAGGAGAGTATGTGAGGGATGCAAAAGAGTGAAAGAAGATACATTGATTGTTGAGGAAAAGCAGTTTATACTATTCATGGTGGATATAATTAACTGTACTGCGCAAACGGATAAGAAAACAGAAAAAATCAAAATAATAGTGAAAGCAGCAGAGAAATATCTGGGAGTTGAGGCCGTTGGGTGGGAGGAAGTGGAGGACATGCTGAAAGGAGGCACGACCAGTTCACAGACACCATTACAGTCATCATTACGGGGTGGTGGGCCATCATGGTCATAAGTATTTTGCAGTGGAATGCAAGAAGTCTTACAGCAAATGGACAAGAGTTTAAGAAATTTATTTCAGATCTACAGGACAAACCCAGTGTAATATGTATTCAAGAAACATGGTTGAGAGCACAATGGGATTTCATAATACAAGGTTACACAGATATAAGGAACGACAGGGAAATGGGGAAAGGTGGTGGGGTAGCTACTTTTGTTAGAGACGGAACAAGGTTCAGCAGTGTTCAGTTAGGTAGAGAATGTGAGTCCATAACAATAAAGGTCTGGATAGGAAAATATGAGTTAGCAATAATCAATTATTATAATCCATGTAACAAACTAAGTATAGATATGTTGAATATAGTGATGGGGGATGTGCAGGGGAAAGTAGTGTGGTGCGGTGATTTCAATGCACATAGCACGTTATGGGGGAGTGACAGAACTGATGCAAATGGCTCAATAATAGAAGAATATATAGAAAATAAAGGATTAGTATGCATGAATGATGGGAGGGGAACTAGATATGATTGTGTGCGAAATAAGGAGAGTGTGATTGACTTAACAATGACGTCAAATGATATGGCAGGCATCACTGATTGGGAGGTGCTAGAGAAAACATTAATGGGTAGTGACCACTATCCAATTGTTACTAAGATTGGAGTAGAGTTGCAGCGGGAGGAAGATATGAGAATGCCTAGATGGAAAATTAATAAAGCTAATTGGGGACTTTTCCGAGAACTGAGTAATAAAAGATTTGAGCAATTATATAAAGAAGAATGGACAAATGTAGATGAGTTAAATGAGAGAGTTGTCACAGCTGTGATAAAATCAGCAAATGAGTCAATACCAAAATCAGCAGGGTGTAGAAGCAAAAAGAACATGCCGTGGTGGGATGAAAACTGTAGACAAGCGATTAAAGTACGGAATAGGGCATTTAGGTTGTTAAAGAAACATCATACTATGGAGTTACTAATCCAGTATAAGAGGTCACAAGCAGTAGTTAGAAGAACAGTTAGAGCAGCTAAACGAGCATGCTGGAGACAATACTGCAATAAGATAGGTAGGGAGGTACAGCTATCAGATATTTGGGGAATGATCAGGAAAATGAGTGGAATCAGAAGGAGTACAACAATCCCAATATTGACAAGTAGCAGTAAAATAGCGGTTAGTGGATTAGAAAAGGCAGTCATGTTAGCTGAAACACTAATAAGAGTTCATAGTTCAGAAAATCTTTCAGTAAAGGCTAAGCAGCAAAGGAGTATTATGCTGACACAAAATACATGGGTGAACAGGAAAAAACCAACAACGGAGGAGAATCTAGATCTGCCATTCAGTATGTATGAATTAAGGAGGGCCATTCCCAGCAACCGACAGTCAGCACCAGGGAAAGATGACATATGCTACTGTATGCTAGATAACATGGAGGACAGATCTCTAAAAATAATACTGAAACAAATTAACAAAGTATGGGAGTTAGGGGAGATTCCAGCTGCATGGAAACACTCGGTTATTGTGCCAATTTTAAAATTGGGCAAAGTGGCATCGGATCCATCAAGCTACAGACCCATTGCTCTCACTTCTCAACTAGGGAAAACTATGGAAAAGATGGTAACTGAGAGGTTGATGTATTATATAGAAAGTAGAGATATATTTTCGTCTTATCAGAGTGGGTTTCGTAAAGGGAGAAACACAATGGATTCAGTATTGAGCCTAGAATCAGAAATTAGGAAAGCACAAACAAATAGAGAGATAGTGATTGCTGTGTTCTTTGACATAGAGAAAGCATATGACATGCTGTGGAAGGAAGGCCTACTAATCAAACTAGATAAGATGGGAGTGGGAGGGAAGATGTATAATTGGGTGTTGGGATTTCTGTTTGGAAGAACAATAGAGGTCAGGGTAGGGAAAGAATACTCACCAGTATATATGGTTGAAAATGGAACGCCACAGGGGAGTGTGTGTAGTCCAATTCTTTTTAACTGTATGATAAATGACATATTTGAAGAGATAACTGGAGGAGTAAGTAAATCATTATTTGCTGATGATGGAGCATTATGGGTGAGGGGGAGGAATCAAAAATTCTTGCAGAAGAAGTTGCAGGCAGCAGTTGATACAGTGGAGCAGTGGGCAAATAAGTGGGGGTTTAAAATGTCAATTGCAAAAACTCAAGTAATATGTTTTGCAAAACGCCATAAAGAAATATTAATAAAATTATATGGTGAAATACTGGAACAAGTTAGAGCTATTCGGTTTTTGGGAGTGATATTTGATGAAAAGCTTACCTGGGGACAGCACATTGAGAAGACTAAGGATAAATGTAAAAGTGTTAATAACCTCTTGAGGTGCTTATCAGGTCGTGATTGGGGTGCATCCAGAAAGTCTCTATTAAATATCTACAAAACCATGATGAGGGCCAGATTAGACTATGGAAGTGTTGCATATATGTCAGCAGCAGAGAGTCACCTTAAGAAGCTGGATGTGGAGCAGGCTAAAGGACTCAGAATATGCAGTGGGGCGTTTAAAACATCTCCGGTTGCAGCACTGCAAGTTGAGATGGGGGAAGAACCTTTGAGAATAAGAAGGACTAAGCTTATGCTGGTATACTGGGTGTATTTGCAGGGCCATAAAAGATCTCATCCAGCAAAGGCCATATTAGAAGACTGTTCAGAGCATGACAAATCAAATTTCAGGAGTTTAGGCTGGGTTGGAAATATAAAGGCTGAAAACATTGGTTTATGTGACGTTCAGTACATCTCAAATGTCCCTTTGCCAGAAATTTCCCCCTGGCTGTTCCAGATGCCATCAGTAGATTTCAACCTTCAATACAAGCTCAAAAACAAGATAATGCAGGGAGAAATTGGAATAATAGTACAAAGGTATATTGAACAGAATTATGCAAAAGAAATAGTAATATTTACAGATGGATCAAAAGAACCAGAAAAGGGGCGCACCGGTGCTGCGGTTTACATTCCAGAGCTCAAAGTGGCAATTAAGAAGAGAGCAACAGACCATGCATCAGTATTCACAGTTGAACTCTTGGCTATCACACTTGCACTAAAATGGTTAGGGGGACATAATAGGGCCAATGCACTTATTGCATCAGATAGCTGGGCAGCCCTCTGTAGTATCAAGACCATGAAATCATGCAGGCAAGATCTAATCATGGAGATTCATCAAATGCTGTATGACCTTCATAGCAGGGGGAGGACAGTTTGCTTTTTGTGGGTTCCTGCTCATGCAGGGGTTGAGGGTAATGAAGAGGCAGACATACTTGCAAAACAAGCACTTAGTTTACAGATAGTGAATAATATCCCACTGGGGAAAACAGAAGGGAAGGCAATTATTAAAATACAAATGCAAAAAGTTTGGCAGGAGTATTGGGATATAAATGAGACAGGAAGACACTTTTATAGCATACAAAAACAGGTAGGGAAGGGAGGAGTGGTGGGTGGAAGCAGGAAGGAGGAGGTGGTCATCACCCGCCTTAGATTAGGACACACGGAGCTTAACAGCACGTTACAAAGAATTGGGAAACATCCTACAGGGAAATGTAGATCTTGTGAACAATCTGAGTCTGTACAGCATGTTCTTATGGAATGTAAGGAATATGAGAGAGAGAGGAGAGAACTAAGAGCCGCACTGCAAAAGGAAAGTGTTAGTTTCACAGTAGGAAACATGTTGCAAAGATCAGGAAACATTAGGAGGCATGTATATAAATACTTGAGGGAAACAGGGTTAATGTATAGGATTTAGTTTTTTTTTTTTTTTTTTTTTTTTTTTTTCTCCTCTGTCATCGAATGTACCACACTCCAGTCCGGTAAGTGGCGGCAATGCACCTATAAGCTGGTGCCAGCCGCCAATCAAATCCAAAAGAAGAAGAAGAAGAAAACAAGACAGGACAGACATGTGACAGATATAGCCTACATTGGAATAAACACTATAATAATAAGTTGATGAGGTTTTTTTTTTTGACAAAGCATATTATATATTTAACATATGAACAGAAACTGGCAAACAAAAGTTTATTTGATATGGCCAGAGGTGGAAAGTAACGAATTACATTTACTCCCGTTACTGTAATTGAGTAGTTTTTTTGTGTATTGCTACTTTTTTAAGTAGTTTTTAAAATCTGTAATTTTACTTTTACTTAAGTATGTTTTGTTTAAAGTATTGTAATTCGCTACATTTTAAATCATATCCGTTACTGAGTAAAAAAAAAAAAAAAAACTATTACAATAATGAAATAGCCTACTATGGGAAAAACATCGCGCTCCGGAAACTGCGCATTGATTGATTGAAGGGCGGGAGAACAGACACGCAAAAACCACAACACACACACACACGTGAGGCGAACCCCTGGTAAGTATGTGGATACTTTGGATATAGAAAAACGAACGCGTAGTTGTCCTCGAGGCTCGAGCATATTCATTTTGCAAAAATTGTGGACGCAAATTGGCTGCAAAAGGAGGAAACACATAGAACATGTTCGGGAACACCATCCCTCCGTGCAGATTAAGATATGTCCCGTTTATAATTTAAGGTGATGCAGAGGGAATCCCGGAGTTTCATTATCATGAAAATGGAATTTAGGCAGATGTCACGTAAAACACATGAAAGTAAACCTGTACAATAAATCAAATTGCAACATGGTCTGTTGGCTATATATTAAGGCAAAAGAGACTGCTATATAAATGTATAATCTGCGTGTCTGTGTGAATCAGTGCGAATGAGACGAGCCGTTTCGTCTACTACATACTCAAGTACGCGACGCGCTAATGGTGTTTTCAGCATCTCACAAACAATATGAGAACATGAAAACATGAACATCTCCAGAGCTGCTCTGAGAGAACGCCCAGCGAGCATTTTCATCATTTTATTTGAGAAAAACCTTGTCAAATACACTCTGAAACAGGACTTCACTACAACCCATCAAAATAAAAGTTTGGTTTAACTAACTTCAGAAGAAATGATGACATAAATAGGCTATATAACTATTGTGGGCCTACAATAGAATGTACTTCTCATAATATTATTAACAACAACAATAATAATACAATTTATTTAAACATTACTTAAGGATTTTTTTTTTTTTTTGTCTATGGTTTAATTGAGAAAATCTGTTTTGCAGCACTTTGCCAAAAAATAAAAGGATAAAAAAATATGTTAAACTTTTATTTGATTACCACCGATTTGGATAATATATTTGTTTTAAATCATAAAAAGAAAAAAGGATTTTTATGAATGAAATACATTTCATAGAAGTCTATTGTTCTTGAACATTTTAATAAATTATTAATGATAAAAAATAAGTTGTTAAATGAGTAGTTCACATTAAAATGAAAATTACCCCATGATTTATCAGCCCTGAAACCATCCTAGTAGGCTATATGACTTTATTCTTTCAGACGAATACAATCGGAGTTATATTAATAAACACTCTGATGATTCTGAGCTTTATAATGGCAGTGGATTGCAACCATCAGTTTAAAGCTCAAAAAAGTACGCCATACGCAGTCTACTTACACCTAAAACGCAACTTATGCAACTCATGACATCAGAAGTAGTGTAGTGCGTCCTGGGGTAGCATAAATATCAGCAGTATGTCGCATTACTCGCATAAGTTGCGCTTTAGATTTAAGTCGAATCCATATGTTCGTTTGGCCGGAAGCTAGTTATTTTACTTTAGAAAGTTTTAAATATGAATATCTTTCTTCACAAACTCAACGTTTTGTTTCAGAAGGCCTTTATTAACCCCCCGTTGGCCGTGTGGATCCCTTTTATGATGGATGGATGGATAGATGCACTTTTATGATGGATACATGCACTTTTACGAGCTTCAAACTGATGGTTGCAATCCACAGCCATTATCAAGCTAGGAAGCGTCAAGGTGTTTATTAATATCACAGGCTTCCTTCACCTCTGTACAGATAAAAAAATGATTCCAGTTTGCATGGATACACGGAAGCGACATTTTTGTTTTGTATTATGCAGGCCAGACAAGTAATTTGCAAAGAAAGACTACTCGCATGCACACATTCAAATGCACATAGCCTACCTATAGATTAAACATGTAATACGCATGTGCATGGCGTCAGCGTTTTCACAGATTCACGTTTTTGAAGTTCACACAGAGATGATAGCGTTTTTCAAAAATTTTCAAAGCTTGCACCTTGGAACCTATTTCAAGGTTTACATTCTTGAGCTCCAAACACTGTTGTCGTGCAAATGAACGGCCAGAACACATTAAAGTTTTCTGTTTTCTGTTAAAGCGGTGTCGTGTTAGCGGCGCCTAAGTTAATAACTAATGATCTTTGCAACGGAAGTGAATCAATCAAAAATTAAAGAATTTGAAAGGAGTAGTAGTTACTCCTTTAATCTAATTCATAATCACTTATTGAAATTAGTTGATTAGACATGTTTTATTGAAATTTGAATAAACAAAACAAACAAATGTTTCCAAAAAAACTGTTTTCATCCATTTAACTGTCATTTTAACTGATGATAATAATAACCATAATTTAATAATACAGTTTTTATATTTAATAATTGTTTAATACCGTAAACCATTATATTTCTGAGTCGGTTATCATACTGTGAAAATCTCATACCATTACAACCCTACTCGGGGGACTCCCCAACCCACCCCGCTGTTAAAAAAGTAACTCAGTAACTTTTACTCTGAGTAAATTTTAAATGAGCTACTTTTTACTTTTACTTGAGTAGATTTTTCGACTGGTACTTTTACTTGTACTTAAGTAAAAAAAAAATTGTAGTAATAGTACTTTTACTTGAGTAGAATATTTTATTACTCTTTCCACCTCTGGATATGGCAATAGTCTATTTTACAGTAAAAACTTTATAATCTATCCAAAACTAGTCAACGAAATGTTGTTTTTCATATTTCGTCTGTAACATAGTAAACAACAGCCGCATCTGTGCCATTTGTTCACACACAGACACACGATTCATATTTAAACAGTCTTTTTGCGGTTTACAGACACTATTCCATATCGCAATTAGAACAGAGCACTTAAGAATAAAAAACTTACTATTCACAATCCTCCCAGCACTTCTGAGGTAAATTTCCCAGGATTATTCCTCATAGCCTCACAAGACGACGTAAAGTACATTAATCTGATTAAACTTGATGAGTTTTATCGAGTTGATGTGTGCGTTGACACGTTTGCATGTACTGACTCAGATCATTTGCGTTTGAATAGCGCGCTCTCCGTGGGCATGTTCACATTAGCAGATAATGAGCTGCAATGAGCTGAAATGAAAACGACTGACATCTCTCTCGTTTCATATATATTACATAAACAGAGAATATTTGTTTTTTAGTTTGAATTAGATAATTTAAAAGTACACACTTAAATAATTATAAAGATATATAGCTCATGCCTGGGTGAATAGTATTTGCTGAGTTTTGTTTAAGTTTAGAGACGTGCACCAGAAAAAAAGCACAATGTTTTGATTCGATTGTAAATGGACACATAAAAAAGTAGACATTTAACAGTTTTTTTTTTCATATTCTTTAGTCTGTATGACCAAAAATGACCAAAAATGAGTTTATTAAGTCTATTTTGCTGCTATGTGAAAAAAAAAATCAAGCAAGCGCCGGCGTGTTTGCCGACCATAGAGGGTTAATGTAGATTGTATTATGCAAAACTAAAGTCCTTGTTTCAATACTGGGTGCCTTTTACCCTGAGAGTGAACCCAGTCTTTTTTAACCATTTTGGCGTGTTCAATGTTTCACAGTCTCAAGTACTGCTCTTGTCAATAAAACTGTGTACTGCATCTAAAACAGAGGGGAATATGGAATGATGTAAGTAGGAGTTTGAGTGCCATTGCGTCCTGTGAAAGCGCCCTCTGGATTTATATATACTGAACAAAATTATAAACACAACACTTTTGTTTTTGCCCCCATTTTTCATGAGCTGACCTCAAAGATCTAAGATGTTTTCTATGTACACAAAAGGCCTGTTTCTCTCAAATATTGTTCACAAATCTGTCTAAATCTGTGTTAGTGAGCACTTCTCCTTTGCCGAGATAATCCATCCAACTCACAGGTGTGGCATATCAAGATGGCGATTAGACAGCATGATTATTGCACAGGTGTGCCTTAGGCTGGCCACAATAAAAGGCCACTCTAAAATGTGCAGTTTTACATTATGGGGGGGGGGGGGTATCTGGTGTGACCACCATTTGCCTCATGCAGTGCAGCATATCTCCTTTGCATGCTCAATGGTCTTTTGTGCACATAGAAAAAGTCCTAGATCTTTGAGTTCAGCTCATGAAAAATGGGGGCAAAAACAAAAGTGTTGCGTTTATAATTTTGTTCAGTGTATGTTTGACCTCATATCACAGCATGGTTTGGTGCGTAATATGAAGCAGATTAGATATGCCATGCATGCTTAATAGTCCTTACTTTTTCTGTCACTCATCAAAACAGAAATAAAGAAAGCTACAGGCACACTGGGTTCCCACTCATTCCAGAAAAATTGCTTCTATTGTGAGGACCCGACACATCCCTGAGAGCTGTGAACCGAAACTCAATTGGGATTGTTTGACAATGTTAATGAATCAACATTTTCTCATTCAGAACTTTATAAAATTAAACTTGAAATATTGTTCCAAAATACATATATCTGTATTATTCAGGAACTGAATGCACATTAAAAATTAAACAGAATTTATGGAAAATTTCTGCAAGTTTGAAATTAAACATTCTTCACGTTATAAACTTTGATGAATTAAATGTTTTTTTTTTTCAAATGACATGCTTAACACTGTATGAATACAAAATAAGTGTATTACTAATTGGACGTTGTACTGGTTAATTGGTTCATTCTTTTATATAAGGCAAAAAAAAAAAAACACTTAAGAGATTAATAATACTTATTAAAATGATTAAACCTAACTCTTACCCATCATCAATCATTTAAGCTCATGTAGTGAAATTTGTCTCAATTGTTTTACTGTAAGTGCACAGTTACCATGGTCATGCATCAAATTATATTGTACCTTGTTTTCTTCTAATAAAGATTATCTTTGGACAAATGTTAAATTGACTTTTAACATCTACCTTCCAAGCAGCACCACTACAATTCTGCTGTGCTTTCATTTTCAGACGTAGCAAATGGAACAGACAGTGTCACTAACAAATATGCTCACAATATACATGTTAGACACCATATTAAAAAAAAACAGCTTTTACATGCTATCTAATGTTATAAGGATGTGCTTAACAAAAAAATCTATTTGATTTGGAGACACATTATCTCATTTACATTTGCATGAGTGTAAATGATCATTTCTCTTCTGGGAACAGATTTAAGTATGCCGATGAAGGTCCAAATATTTTCAGTGTCAAAATGTATTTTGCTGACAGTCTGAACCATCGATAAAACATTGCATATATAAGTGGATTCATACCGGAATTCATGCATACGATCCAATCCATTACATTAATTATAAGAGAGTCATTTTCATTATGCCCCAAAGAAAGACTAGTTAAATAATATGGCATCCAGCAAAGAAGATAAACCAGTACTACAATCCCTAAGGTTCTTGTAGCCTTTTTTTCTGATTTGGCCTTTTTGTCTGTGACTGAATTTAAATGCTTAGCTTGATAGTTTGCTACAAAGCAGATTTTCACATATAAAGGAATAATTATACAACAAGGAGCCACTAAACAAACAATGGAATCTAGTATTATATTTTCCAACTTAACAGAGAGAATGCATTCTCCAATACATGTGTGGTTCCTCTCTGGATACATTACAAACTCATACAACAGATAAAAATTATATATGAAGGAGAATAACCAGTTTACAACAATAGAAACAATAGCTCTGTTATTACTGACTCTTATTGGATATCGCAAAGGGTCATTTACAGCAATGTATCGATCCACAGAAATAATAATCATGTTACCAAGAGATGCTGTGAGAACCACATAAAGAATAAGAGGAAATATTGAGCAAAATATTTCTCCAAAGTACCAGCATGGCTCAATCAGTTTCATTCCCTGCACTGGCATGAGAATCAGTCCTGTGATCAGATCAGCCACTGCCAGAGAGAAGATCAGCACATTGGTGGGAGTGTGGAGCTGCTTGAAGTGCGAGATGGAGATGATCACCAACAGGTTCAGAGACACGGTGAACACCGATGTTACAGCGATGAAAATGTACACAATAGTGTACTCTGCTTCAGATCGGATACTTCTGGTACAAGACAAATTGTTGTTTGGAAAGCAGTATTGGATTGTTTGATTGCTCATGTTTGTCAGTCCCCAGTTAGACATTTCCATGATAGATCTAACTTGGAGAGAAGACTCTGTGTGAAGATGCTTGCCACTAATATGACTCAGTTTTATACTTATGGAAGCTCAGCAACCACCTCATTTTACCATGATGTTTGAATATGCAGCTATCAACCAACCCACTACTACAATATTCATAGACCTATCAGATCTAATCTGATCTGTATTCTAAAAAAACTTTCATAAAAGACTGGTCCTTGAAAGCTTTTATATGGTTATATACAAAATACCAATTAAAGATGGAAGTTAAGTGAATTTGTTTTAAAATATTTATCTCAGTATAAGACCAATTGGAAACACTGTGTCAGGTAAATGACTCAGGATTAAATTGCAAGTGCAATAAAACAGTTAATTTCAGAAAGAACTTGAAATAAACAGTGCAATGGTTAGAAAGTCGTGGATGAAGATGATGAGCCTTGGCAACGCAAGGACTACAATGGGCAGACGATGACAGAATATCCAAGGCAGAAGTCCAGTGAGAGAAATCCACAAGGAGGCTTCAAATAATCCAGGAAACAGGCAGGAAGTGGAACTGGAGCACAGGACACAGAAGACAGGAGACACTGCACAGAGAACGAGTAGTGAGCAAAACAACAATCCGACACGGAATGAACAAACACAGGCCCAAGATATAGCGAGGCTGATGAGACACCTCGTATTCCAGGTTCTGAAAAATTGGTGGCTGCTAAACTACCTTCAAACGGAGAGAGGCTTGTGGAAAATACTGGTAACGAGTTATGCACATACTCAACCCATGAGAGCTACTGGCTCCAGGAGAATGGATTCTGGCGGTCCAGAAGATTTGCATTCCGCGGCCCGCCTGCCAGTGCGGGTATAAAGGCGGAAGCGAGAGCATACACAAATCGCTTTACGCTGAGGAGCCGAACGGTGTCTGGTCCTCTGCGAAAGGATACAGCAACCATGGCGACGGAATATGACGTCTCCGTTCCCTCACTCAGGGAACGAGGGTTACCATACGTAACCGAGACGTTCCCTTTTTATTCGGTCACTCCTACGTCACGTCGGTAGGTGTAACCAACGAATTGGGATCCCTAACAAAACGCCATGGTGCTGGCCCCTTCCAGCGCCCTGCCTAAGCTTCAGCCAGCAGGTTCTTGAAACTTATCTCTTATGTGCGGAAGCTTAGCTGGGAAGAGGTCACATTGATGTTCTGCAAGACCCACTCAGTGGGCATTAGATAACACTGGGGAAAGCGTGCCCATGATCGTAAGAGGGAACGCTGCAGAGCCCAAAACCTGCCCGAAGGGAGGCACTAGGAAACACATGTGCACTAGCCCGGAGGGTAGTGAACACATCTCTGAGGTAGTCCCAGCCCAGGAGGGTGTCCCAGGAGGGTGGGAGTCCCAGGAGGGTGGGAGTGTACTCAGCAGAGACGACAGAGCGGACTCTGTCGAGGGGAAGACACTGGCAAACCCAGGGGGTAACCGTATCGTGGAGAAAACACATATGGGGTCGCTGTAGGTACCAAAACATAAACCCCAGCCTGAACTCAGCTCAAGTGAGAGGTAACAAGCCTGGCGACCGGCGATTCGCCTCGAGGTTAGCCCACTGGCTAGTGGATGCTATCGTCCGGGCACGAAGCGGGCACGAGCGCGAACAGGACAGAGGAAAGCCAGGGCTGGGTCTGCCTCCTCCGGGGGCAGCGCTTGCAGGTTCACTACCTGATCTCTAAAAGGAGTGGTAGGAACCTTGGGCACATACCTGGGCCGGGGTCTCAGAACAACGTGAGAGAAGTCCGGCGCGAACTCTAGGCACGATTCGTTGACCGAAAAATGTCTGCAGGTCCCCTACCCTCTTGATGGAAGCCAAAGCGAGCAGGAGAGCTGTCTTCATTGACAAGATATTTAACATCGATTCGACTGCATGCAAGGACTCACATGGGGGATTCTGGAGTGCTCTGAGCACTAAAATTAAATCCCAATAGGGTACGGGGTGCGGATTACGAGGAGGATTCAATCTCCTAGCACCCCTAAGGAACCTGATGACCAGGTCGTGCTTTCCCAAACCTTCTACTTACCTTCTTACCTTCTACTGCATTGTGATGTGCGGCTATCACGGCAACATACACTTTGAGGGTGGAGGGAGACAGCCTTCGCTCCAACCCATCTTGCAGGAAGGAAAGCACGACACTGATCGGGCAAGTTCGGGGGTCTTCCCGGTGGGAAGAACACCAACCGAAGAATAGGTTCCACTTCAACGCATAGAGGCGCCTCGTAGAGGGGGCTCTAGTGGAAGTGATGGTGTCTACCACAGCCTGTGGTAGGCCACCTAGAACCTCGCGTCCCGTCCAAGGACCAGACATGGAGTTTCCAGAGGTCTGGACGCGGGTGCCATAGAGTGCCCCGTCTCTGAGAGAGAAGGTCTTTCCTCAGTGGAATCGGCCAAGGAGGGGCTGTCGCGAGGAGCATGAGCTCAAACCAAGTCCGATTGGGCCAATATGGGGCAACGAGCAGGACCTGCTCCTCGTCCTCCCTGATCTTGCACAGAGTCTGTGGGGCTCTGTGGAGTCAGAGGCTCACTGGGGGAAACACATAATTGCGAAGGCCATGGGGCCAGCTGTGTGCCAGTGCATCCGTGCCGAGGGTTCCTTCGGTTAGGGCAGGGGTGGGGAACGTCCGGCCCCCGGGCCGTAACCGGCCCACAAAACAGTTTGATGCGGCCCGCGAGTCAATTCCTCCCCCAAAAAAATAAAAAACTTCAGAAACAAAAATCTCAGCAATTACTTTTCCTGTGATAGAAAACTCAAAATAGGCAAAGTGGCAAGCAGCACGAGTCCACGAGCCGTAAGAGCAGGGCGAGGCCAGTAGCGCGAGAGTTAATGAGTCACCTGCGCGCCGCATCGGTTTCAAGTTTCTCACGGATGAGCTTCGGAGGCGCGCGCGCCGTACCGGTTTCAAGTTTCTCACTGATCAGCTTTGGGGCGCATAAAAGGATCGGAACGAAGACAGCGGAGGACCAGGCATGGACTTTACTGTGTGTGCGTGTGTGTGTGTGCCTGTGTGTGGTAGTCGTCCACGAGGGGCTGCTGCTTTTACTTTTGTTTTGTCATTTGCGTATTAAAGTGGAATGAGTGGCCGACTAAAAGTAGCAGACAGCAAATGGAATGAGAGGCCGACAGCAAGTAGAATGTGTGGCCGACTAAAAAAATTTAAACTTTAAGCAACCTAATTTGTCTAGATCTGTATTATTTCCTATGTATAATGTGCTTAAATATTGCTGCGCAGTCGTGTGATTTAGTCTGCTTGATTAACATTATTACAATGTATTCCTATTTAACTCTGATATGTAGCCTATAAGGTCCTCGAGTCTAATGTGTTGGAATATTTCACCAGCATCAGCCTTTTCACAGTTTGTATCACTCCGCTTGTCTGTGTTTGCGCAACTTGCATCATTAAGCCAGTAGGTGGTGACAAGTGACTGTCTTTATGAGTGAACAATTGAAATTTAATTGAACGGATTTAATAGTGCCAAAAACATTGATTAACTCAAGAAAGAAACAAGTTGCTGAAACCAATCTTTAATGCTAAAAAATTTACATCTATGCAAAATAATCCTTGAAAGATTTCTCATTTAAGGCCATTCCTGTTTGGACTATGTGATTGTTTATTGTCAACAATAAGCAGAAACACTTTGCATTTCCATTTTGTAGTGTGGATCATTCATTTCAACATTTATCCTCATTCTCATGTTTAAGAATCTGTTATCTTGACAAATAATTTATGCTACTGCCCACTGACATGCTTTTAAAGCTATTATCAAAAAATGTTGGCCTTCAAACACCTTAAAATGCACATATGTAGGTCAGAGAAATCAAAATTTTCTCGGGGGAGCATGCCCCCAAACCCCCAAAACTACCGCACATTTGAATGTGTGTCTCTGTGTGGTAATATGGGCTGGTGTGGCAACAGTGCCAGGACTGAATTTTTTAACCAGTCTGCCCCCCTGCATATAGGCCTAAAATATACATTATTCTCTGTATCGAATCATGTTATCTTGTTACCCACCCCCAGCCCCTGAAGTTTCGGGCTCAGCCCCTGATGTTTTTAAAACCTAGAAACGCCCCTGCTCATTACAATGGCCCTTAAAGAATGTAAAAAAATTGTAAATGGCCCTTGATAGGAAAAAGGTTCCCCACCCCTGGGTTAGGGAATAGAACCACTGGCAATGGGTTGTGTCCAGAAAGGCAAACAGATCTATCTGAGTGGCTCCGAAGATTTCCCATGTCAGCTGGACCGCCTGGGGATGGAGTCACCATTCTCCCAGAAGAGGCGGCTGCCGTGAGAGCTCGTCGGCTGCAAAGTTGAGCACACCAGGGACGTGAATGGCTCGAAGCGACCTCAGATGCTTCTGACTCCAAAGGAGGAGATGGCGGGCGAGTCGCGACATACGACGGGAGCGTAGACCACCTTGGCGGTTGATGTACGCAACGGTTGCAGTGCTGTCCGTATGGACCAGTACATGCTTGTGTCGAAGTAGGCCTCTGAGGTGGCACAAGGCTAAGCTTACTGCTTGCAACTCTAGGCAGTTGATGTGCCAATGCAGTTGGGGCCCCGTCCACAGACCCAAAACTGCATACCCATTGTACGTGCCCCCCCAGCAGAAGCATCTGTGAAAACCACAGCATGCCTGGACACCTGGACTAAGGGCACTCCGGCCCGTAGAAATGCAGGGTCTGACCAAGGGCTGAAGGTTTGGCAACAGTGCGGGGTGATGTTCACCCGGAACTTGCCGCTCTGCCACGCCCATCTTGGGACTCGATCGTGAAGCCAGCACTGAAGCGGTCTCATATGGACCAGACCGAGCGGCGTTACTGCAGCTGCGGCTGCCATATGCCCCAGGAGCCTCTGAAACTGTTTCAGTGGGACCGCTGATCTGCCTTGAAAGGACTTGAGGCAGTTGAACACTGACTGGACGCGCTCCTCCGTGAGGCGCACAGTCTGAGCGACCGCGTCCAACTCCATACCGAGATAAGAGATCATCTGTGTGGGGCAGAGTTTGCTCTTGTCCCAGTTGACCTGAAGCCCCAGCTGACTGAGATGCCGAAGCACCATGTCCCTGTGTTCACACAACAGTTCCCGCAAGTGAGCTAATATGAGCCAGTCGTCGAGATAGTTGAGAATGCGAACGCCACATTCTCTCATGGGAACAATGGCCGCCTCCGCGACTTTCATGAAGACACGGGATGACAGGGCCAGCCCGAAGGGTAGGACCTTGTACTGATATGCTCGACCCTCGAACGCAAAACGAAGAAATGGTCTGTGTCGAGGGAGAATCGAGACATGAAAGTACGCGTCCTTCGATCGCTGCAAACCAATCCCGGGGACGGATGCACTCGAAGATGCGTTTCTGCGTTAACATTTTGAACGGGAGCTTGCGCAGGGCCCGATTCAAAACTCGCAGGTCCAGGATTGGTCGTAACCCACCGCCTTTCTTGAGTACAATGAAGTAAGGGCTGTAAAACCCTGACCTCATCTCGGCTGGAGGGACCGGCTCGATCGCGTCCTTTGCCAGCAGGACGTCGATCTCTTTCCTCAGAACAGGGGCATCGCAGCTCCGCACATGGGTGAAGCGGACGCCCCTGAACTTGGGAGGCCGGCGGGCAAACTGAATTGCATATCCGAGCCGGATGGTACAGGTGAGCCACCGAGATGGCCTGGGAAACGCTAGCCAATCTTCGAAGAGCCGTACCAGTGAGCCCACCCGGACCACCAGCGTACCCGGGGTGGGGCAGCGAGGTGGAAGGCAGGGACTCGACTCCGGAGGCACTGAAGCGGCCAGAAGTAGAGTCTGGGTGTGCAGAGCAACACCAACCTGCTTCCACGAGGGGGCAGACGGCAGGGAAGGCCCGGAGGCGTTCGGCTGCTCGTCGCCCCGAGGCGGAGGAAGGAGGGGAAACAAGGAGCGAGGCCTGGGGCGTCGAGTCCAGGTTTCTGAACCTCCTTGCCCAGCGGGAGATGAGAGTGACGAGGCCGGGGCGGCGTCACCGGCATCTGAACGCTGGGGCGAGGGGAATGAGAGCGGCGAGGCAATGAGACGGCACACACTGTCATTCTGGCCCTCTTGGACGGGGGAGACTGGAAGCGGCGAGGCAATTGAGCGTCGTCCTGAACTACCAGTCTCGACCATGTGTGACTCAGGGAAAGTAGAAACCCTGCTGCCTAGATGGAGGCTGCTGCTTAGGCTGAGCAGGGGCGGGGGCGGCGGCAGGAGGCCGCCCTCAGCGACGAGCAGTCGAAGAAGCAACCAGCGAAGAATAGGCATCAGCAGCCTGTCTCCGGGGCATGATGTGCTTGATAATCTCCACCTGCTTCTGGGCGGTGGAGAACTGTTGGGTGTAGTCCTCCACCGCGTCGCAGAAGAGGCCACCCTGGGATATGGGGGAGTTCAGGAACTTACTCCCTTCCGACTCCTTCATATCAGCCAGGGTGAACCAAAGGTGTCGCTCCTGGACCACGAGAGTGGACATCGCCCGGCCCAGGGAACGTGCGGTGACTTTCGTCGCTCTTGCAGCACCTCTGGGTCGGTACCACCCTCCTGCATGTCACTGAGCGCTTTGGCCTGCTTTGGCCTTCACATTTTAGAGTGGCCTATTATTGTGGCCAGCCTAAGGCCCACCTGTGCAATAATCATGCTGTCTAATCAGCATCTTGATATGCCACACCTGTGAGATGGATGGATTATCTCGGCAAAGGAGAAGTGCTCACTAACACAGATTTAGACAGATTTGTAAACAATATTTGAGAGAAATAGGCCTTTTGTGTATATAGAAGAAGTCTTAGATCTTTGAGGTCAGCTCATGAAAAATAGGGGCAAAAACAAAAGTGTTGTGTTTATAATTTTGTTCAGTATATATAAATCCAGAGGGCGCTTTCACAGGACGCAATGGCACTCAAACTCCTACTTACATCATTCCATATTCCCCTCTGTTTTAGATGCAGTACACAGTTTTATTGACTAGAGCAGTACTTCTCAAACCTGTCCTGGAGACTGTGAAACATTGAACACACCAAAATGGTTAAAAAAGACTGGGTTCACTAAGACAGGCCTTGCGTTTATAATTTTGTTCAGTGTATGTTTGACCTCATATCACAGCATGGTTTGGTGCGTAATATGAAGCAGATTAGATATGCCATGCATGCTTGATAGGCCTTACTTTTTCTGTCACTCATCAAAACAGAAATAAAGAAAGCTACAGGCACACTGGGTTCCCACTCATTCCAGCAAAAATTGCTTCTATTATGAGGACCCGACACATCACTGAGAGCTGTGAGCCTAAGCTCAGTTGGGATTGTTTGACACTGTTCACTGAATCATAACATCTTCTCCCTCAGAACTTTATAAAATGAAACTATATTGTCTAAATATTGTTCCAATACATATATATATTTGTATTATTCAGGAATGGAATGCACTAGATTTCAAATGAAACAATTTATGGAAAATTTCTGCAACTTCGCAGAAAGAAAATTAAATATTAAATATTATTAAGATTAATGCATATTGTAAACTTTGGTGGATGAAATGCTTGTTTTAAATGTACATGCTTAACACACTGTAGAAATACAAAATGAGTGTTTTAGTAATTGGATGTCATACTGGTTAATTGGTTCATTCTTTTTTATAAGGCAAAAAAAAAAAAAAACATGAGGAAAACCAGAGATATGAAGACCTTAATAATAATTATCATTATCACATAACTCTTACCCATCATCAATCATTTATGGGTTTGTCATTATGCGTTGTGAAAAATATATTGTACCTTGCTTTCTTCTAATACATTTCTTTAATTTAATTTGTAATAACTTTATAATGGAAAATGTAACATTTTCTATTAACATCTACCTTCCAAACATCTTTAATGTTCAGACGTAGCAAATGGAGCAGACAGTGTCACTAACAAATATGCTCACAATATACATGTTAGACACCATGTTTAGAAAACAGCTTTTACATGTCATCTAATGTTCTATAAGGATGTGCTTAAAATAAAAACTCTATTTGATTTGGAGACACATTTGCATGAGAGTGTAAGTGATCATTTCTCTTCTGGGAACAGATTTAAGTATGCCGATGAAGGTCCAAATATTTTCTGTGTCAAAATGTATTTTGCTGACAGTCTGAACCATCGATAAAACATTGCATATATAAGTGGATTCATACCAGAATTCATGCAAACCATCCAATACATTACACTAATTATAAGAGTGTCATTCTGCCCCAAAGAAAGACTAGTTAAATAGTATGGCATCCAGCAAAGAAGATAAACCAGTACTACAATCCCTAAGGTTCTTGTAGCCTTTTTTTCTGATTTGGCCTTTTTGTCTGTGACTGAATTTAAATGCTTAGCTTGATAGTTTGCTACAAAGCAGATTTTCACATATAAAGGAATAATTATACAACAAGGAGCCACTAAACAAACAATGGAATCTAGTATTATATTTTCCAACTTAACAGAAACAATGCATTCTCCAATACATGTGTGGTTCATCTCTGGATACATTACAAACTCATACAACAGATAAAAATTATATATGAAGGAGAATAACCAGTTTACAACAATTGAAACAACAGTTTTGTTATTATTGACTCTTATTGGATATCGCAAAGGGTCATTCACAGCAATGTATCGATCCACAGAAATAATAATCATATTACCAAGAGATGCATTGACAACAACATAAAAAATAAGACGGAATATTGAGCAAAATATTTCTCCAAAGTACCAGCATGGCTCAATCAGTTTCATTCCCTGCACTGGCATGAGAATCAGTCCTGTGATCAGATCAGCCACTGCCAGAGAGAAGATCAGCACATTGGTGGGAGTGTGGAGCTGCTTGAAGTGCGAGATGGAGATGATCACCAACAGGTTCAGAAACACGGTGAACACCGATGTTACAGCGATGAAAATGTACACAATAATGTACTCTGCTTCAGGTCGGATACTTCTGGTACAAGACAAATTGTTGTTTGGAAAGCAGTATTGGATTGTTTGATTGCTCATGTTTGTCAGTCCCCAGTTAGACATTTCCATGATAGATCTATCTTGTAAATTAGACTCTGTGTGAAAATGCTTGCCACTAATATGACTTAGTTTTATACTTACGGAAGCTCAGCGACCACCTCATTTTACCATGATGTTTGAATATGCAGCTATCAACCAACCCACTACTACAATATTCATAGAACACTTAGATCTAATCTGATCTATATTGTAATTAACCTTTCATAAAAGACTGTACCTGAAAACTTGTATATGGTTATACACATAATACCAATTAAAGATGGAAATTAAGTGGATTTTTAAAAATGTTTTATCCCAGTACAAGACCCATTGGAAGCACTGTATCTATTCCGAAAAGTCACAGCTGGTATTAGGATTATGTTATGTTTCATCTTAAGCCGGGTGCACACTGTGCGATTTTGGCTGCGATTTGGCCGTCAGAGACAAATTTAGCAAATCCTAAAAGAATCCTCTGATCCTAGGTTAAAATCTGAAGTCTTTGAACATTAGTTTGACATGTTCACTGACAGCCGATTAATGACCGTTGCGATCAAATTTTATCTCTGAAAGAAATTCTGGCAGTGTCAGAAGATTTGACTCATAGTCCTGCAGTGTGGCTTCTCCTAAGACGACCGTCAAATTGACTTTGTTTTTCAAGATAAGCTGTGACCAAAATTAACATTAGAGTTTTCTTTGTAACCACCATTTCTATCCTGCGTGTAATCCACTCTTGCGTGCTTCCGTTTTTAACGCGTCATACAGTCTGACATTAATGACAGCTGAGATCTTACAGTGTGACATGGATTACAGCGATGATCATGTTCGTCTGACAAGCAACAATCGTAAAGGATGATAATAAAAATCGCACGTGTGCACCCGGCTTTAGTTTTCTTTCTGTTCAGTCTTTCTGTTCTGTTTGCCTGTTTTCCTGACCCAGTTCTCCTGTGTTAATTATTGTTTCATCTCATTCACCTGTGCCCACTTAATTAACTCATTCGCTCCTTTGTTTGCCCTTTTGTATATAAAGAATCAGTGTTGCCAGATGTACGATAATTATCGTATTTGTACGGTCATTTTGACCTCTGTACGATGTACGATCAATAATGAAAAAAATCCCATAATGTACGATAATTTCAGAGTTTTCAGTCGTTCGTCCTCCAAACACACATCCTAACGCTTCTCTCTCTGACCCCGAATCATTTCGCAGGCTCGCCTGCCTGCACGCAAGCCTGTATACACACACACACACACACACACACACACACACACACACACAGGCACCACACGGTGTCGACCGCACATTGGACTGCACGACCAAACACTACTACAGTTTTGCCGAAGAAGACCGTTCAGTTCGGCATCCAATCTGTACCGTAAAAAGATTTCCCCAACCAACAAAATCTGCCAACATAGCACAAGCGGATGTGGTCGATGATGACAGCGACTTTTGGCAAAAAAAAGTTAAGTAGCCAGACTTCCTCCTAGTGTGAGCGTATTACACAGCATGTTTAAATTGGCTTTAAAATTATTTGAAAAATAAAATTGTTGGGAAATAGCTATATTTTATGCGTTTGGTTCGTGTACGATAATTTTTTTCAAAAAACGATAATTTTGAGGTTTTGGTACGATACTTCGACATTTCTAATCTGGCAACACTGTAAAGAATATTCATTCTTTGTCCTGTATCGTTTGATGTTTGTAGTAGTGTGGTTTCTCCTGCGTCTATCCTGTTCCCTGTGTATTTGTGACTAAAGTCTGTCTTCTAGAATTATTCTTCTTCATGAGAATCTAGCACGTCACATTACAGAATTACAGGACGGGCTGAGTTACAGAAACTGGTCGAAGATCATCTTCTCCTCTCCGTCCAACAGAAATGTAGGCCTCTGGGGCAGTATGTGGAAGAGCAGGCCAGCTGACAGTCTTGCCTGGGCCCGGGACGAGATAATCTTAGATGGGCCCCCCGCGCCCAGATCTCTCCTTTTCCCTTGCTCTTCCTCTCCTCTGCATTAACTATGTTAACAAATACAACTTTTGATTTCAATAATGTAGGCTATTAATAGCCTAAATATTAAAATGAAAATTAACAATGTTGTAGAAGTGCAGTTTATTAATAGTATGTTAACTAATGTAGTTAAATATTATATTTTATAGTTTAAAGGTGCTCTAAGTGATGTTGGGTGACGTCACTTCTAGTTGATGTTTAAAGTATTGTCAAACGAAATGGAGGCTAGCTGGACCCTCCCTCCTCCTCCTCATCCGCGCACTAACCCCCCAAACCCCACCCCAGATCCTTCTTGTCGGTTATTGGCTAGAGCAGTTTGTTATGTTTCGTGGTGCGGGTGAGCCCAGTTGGTTTTTCTTGCCGTTTGAGGAGCCTGGGCTGTCTACAGAGACCGCGGGTTTTTTTACAATGTGTTCAGGGGACAGCCAGCGAGCGGATAGTGAGGAGATGTTTGCTGTATGTGACAAAAAAAAAATGGCCTAAAAAACGCTTAGACATCGCTTAGAGCACCTTTAATAAATGAAACATTATTGTAAAGTGTGACCGATTTTTTTATACACCAATTCAGTGTTGGATAAATCAGTTGTTTTAACCATTTATTAAAGTGAATGGTTCAAAGGAATCACTCATTTGCATATACAACACGCATTGTGTGATTATCTGGGGTGTTTAGGACATCGCACAAGATTTGTGTCAACACAGAAAACATTTCATCACTGGATAGGTTTTTCGTATACTGAAATTGTGGTTTATGTCAGATGATTGAGCGGAATGCTTTTTGGAAAAGATAAGGCAACGTTTTTTTTAGCACACAATACACACCCCGCGGTAATTCAAGAGAAAAAATCTCCAAATGCTCCACGTGAAACTGCGGTCTTCCGGCGTTTTACTATCGTGTCGTGACTGATTAATATGCGCGAGGAGAGAGCGCAAGACAGCGCTCGTGTTGTTTGAAGACGTGAGGTGAATGCGCGCGCGCGGCCGGGGCTCTCTCTGCTCGTTATCGCAGGACAAAAAAAATTGCTTAAAAAAAATTCGATGCAGGAAAACACCTGACAAGTCTCGTTGGCTGCGCTGTTTCTTACCTTGCTCTACGTTGACTTTACTAGTTACAGCTTCACCGTCACCACCTTTTTTTAAATATTTGTTTAGAAAATCTCCCAGGGCTCTATTTTCTTCTTCTCTTCTTTTCCTCTTTTCTTTCCTTTTCTAAGCACCGGACTTGAGCTGACCGGACATTTTGAACTGAACTGAACTGAACTGAACTTCAAATCAAATGACAACATCAAATTTTGATCAGTGGCCAAACCATTTTTGTGTTGGGGGGGTGGAGGGGTTCTTGACCACGATTTCAAGGACAATTAGGAAGAAAACAAATAAAAAGCTTTTATGTAACTCAAATATTACATATTTATTTCCACAAATAGGCCTATTTAAACAAAATCATTTTCAATTATACCATAATTTAATGAGGGCCCAGTTCTGGGCCCCCCCCCCCTCTAACCTGGGCCCGGGACAACAGACCCGTTTGCCCCCCCCCCCCCCTGTCGGCGTGCGTGTGGAAGAGTTTCTGCATTACTACCAGAGCATGTGAGGGAACCCAGCAAACATTTGGACATGTAATGAACGTTGAAAAGACGTCCGTCCGACACGTCCAGTCATGGTTGAAAAATAGTTCCAAAATGGAAGTTGAACCGACGTCTTTGACGTCATCTGGCCGTGAATTCCACGTCTTTTCTGGCCGTGAATTCCACGTCTCTTCAGCGCGTCCCTGGACGTCAGAATTAGTCTTCTTCTGGATGTTTATAAGGTGTGTTTATGCATAAGTGTAGGCATATACGCCTGCATATAAAATAATCATACACTAATTGTGTTAAATCGTAAACAGGCGATTTTGACGTTTACACATCTAAACTTGACAAAGGTTCTAAAAAGGGCCAAAATCGGCCCAGTCATACCTAAACGTCTAGATAGAACACGTAATCACGTATAGATCAAACAACACATTACTTTACTATTATACATTTAAGTACTTAATATAATTAACTACATCTGAATATAAGGTTAAGGTTTGATACATGCAATTATGCATAATTTAGTTATTACAGTAACTACATGTAACAAGGTCACTGTAAAATAAAGTGTTATATTATTAACATTTTAGTAGTTCATTACAAATGATCAAAGATAACGGGATGAACTAAAGTCACAATTTATTTATCACATTTATTTTATGGTTTTAATACAAATTCACTTGGGAAACAGGACAAATTAACATGTTCATCACAAAACAAAACTAAACTTATTTAGTTTCATAACTAAATTGAAGGAATTGAGCTGTCACAAATATCTCCCACATCTTTTTCACCCAAAAACTTATTTTTTATAACCCCCACCCCCCGCTCTTCCAGGAGCATGTTTTAGATGTTCAGCCATAGCGCCATCAATTTCCGATTCCGCTGAATTGGGGTTCCACCTCTTCACAGCATCTAAGGAAAGAGAATATTACATTAATAGTAATAAACAAAATAAAAAGGAAAAAATGACATTCAATTATTTTAAAGAGGTTTTTATGGTCCTATAACTAAATTAAAATAAAACGAACAAGAATTTGCACCCATTTCATGAATGAAAAGTAAAAAAAAAAAAAAAAAAAAAAAAGATTAAAAGTGTGCTAGATTAGTAAAAAAAAAAAAAAAAAAAAAGCATATGCCCCAAATTACCTTGAATTAAATGATACAAAGGTGTGGCTTTAAATGGCTTTTTTTTTCAAGCTGGCCACCACCCCTCATGTTGAACTTGGCCATTAAAGCATTGGACATCACTCTTAACCTTCCGACAAAAAATTACTTAACCTTAGAAAAAATATCCAAATTAGGTCAATAAATCAATTAACAGTATAGTGCAGCATAGCAGTTGCATGCAATGTTAAAACAAACTTTCAAAACTACTCATCGATCATGTAACAAGTGCTTTGGTGACAAGTAATGAATGTCATTCATGGTTTACACTGAAATCATGTTTTGATTTCTTGTTTTCAGTCTGGCTGACTGAGCCAGTACGGACTTATTAAAACTTCAAAAAACCCAGCAAACATTTGGACGTTTAATGACCGTTGAAAAGACGTCCGACAGAGACGTCCCGTTATGGTTGAAAAATAGTTCCAAAATGAAAGTTGAACCGACGTCTTTGACGTCGTCTGGCCGTGAATTCCACGTCTCCTCTGCGCGTCCCTGGACGTCTAAATGCGTCGTCATGTGTTTAAATGTGTTGCTGCATAATTTAAGTGTATATATAAGCCTGCATATAAAATAATCACACACCTATTGTATAACATCGTGAAAGGCAATCAAGTCTTGAGGTTTACACATCTTGACAAAGGTTCTAAAAAGGTCCAAAATTGGTCCAGTCAGACCTGAACGTCAATAAAACGTTTTGATCACGTGTACATCAAAAACAATAACACATTATTTGTGGACATAAGCAAAAAAGGAGCATGTTCTGATTAAGCACAACATTTTATTGATCTTGAACAGCCAAAATTTCTCTTTATTTTTTTCAATGTTTAACATTTCGTGAGCTTAGAATTATAAGGTTCTATCTCCACTTTTGGTCGAAATTGAGTTTTTGACAATCTGATCCATTAGGTGTTTATTAATGCCTGTGTGGTGTTATTTTTGTAAAAAAATATTTTGTTAGTAGTTATTACTAAAATAAAAAGGTTCCATCTCACAAAACATAAACCGAGTTTAAAAACTTTGATCCTCAATAAACTACAATAAACGGAGATAGAACCTTATACTTCTAAGCTCTCGATTTGTTAACCAAACTAAAATACCAATTGCAAAATACTGAATTATTATATAAAGATAGTTCACCCAAAAATGAAAATTATGTAATTTACTCACCAAATTCCAAACCTGTATGAGTTTCTTTCTTCTGCTGAACACAAAAGAAGATATTTTGAAGAATGTTTAACCAAGCAAATAGAGCATCCATTGACTACCATTATTGGAGAAAAAATGATTATGGTAGTTAATGGGAAGCGACATCTGCTTGGTTACAAACATTCTTCCAAACATCTTTGTGTTTAGCATAACATAGAAAGGTATACAGGTTTGAAACATGAGGTTGAGTAAATGTTGACAATTTTCATTTTTGGGTGAACTATCCCTTAAACACATTGTTTGGCTCATTTTTTGTATCCACCACCCCCAGCTCTTCCTGGAGTGTGTTTCAGGTGTTCTGCCATTGCTGCATCAATTTCAGAGTCTGTAGCATGTGGGCTCCACCTCTTCACAGCATCTAAGGGAAGAGAATATATTTCTTTTTAAAATAAATGAAAATTAAAAATTTGAGGTAAATGACATGCACTTATTTTCAAAATATTTTTATGGTCTTCAGCTAAATTAAAAAAAAAAAAAACATGGAACAAGATGAATGAATCATGAATGAAACATTAGAAAAAGGTAATCAACATGCATTACATTTTATTTTATTGTATAAAGATGTTCTGCTTTAAATTGGTGTTAGATCAGTTGGGGGGGCGGGGGGAACAGCATTTGTCCCCTGCCTCTTCAATACCACTGTGGTGCCCTTGAGAAAGACCCTTAACTAGGTGTGTAACAGTGAGAAAGTGAACAGGACATTTCTGATAAAGACAGGTGGGCTGTGATGTCCCCTGAATAGACATGTTTAGCAATTCTAAAATTACAAAATATTTTTAAAGCAGTTACTGAAAACATACATGTTCAAATCAAGCTAAACATTTCATTCTACTTCAGATAATTTACTTTCTGAAAGAAACTCTCAAAAGGCTACATTAATAATTTACAGTAATAACTTTGACTGTATCATTAAACATACTTTATACTATGGTATACTGTTGTATAAGTTCAAATTAACTTTTAGCCTACTAGCTAATTTTAGCCAAACTCAGTTAGCCAATTTCAGTTGACAATGTGGGCATCATTTCTTTCGGTTCATTCATATCAAACAAGTAAAACTCTAGCACGTGAATCTAATAATACAAAATGTACGTACCCAACAGTAGATTTCTAATAATATGGACCTCAATTCCTCCTCTCTTCGTGGTTGTTCAAACTTCAGTGTTCCGGAGTGAGTCTATGGGGAAAACGCGTTAACATCTCGTGAGATAATCTAACCTATCACGGGATTTGGTAATGTCGGGAGATCTTTTGTTACATCTTGGCAGCACAGTTTTGGACATAAATGGTGACCAGATATATTTCTGTTTTACATGTATATGCATACATTCCACATTTTTTGCAGTATTTACCATGCAAGGATTAAGCACAGCTTTTGCATATTTCACAAGGATTTCATGATGGAGGGTCATTATGGACTATAAATGCACGTGTAAAAGACGTCGCCAGGTGACGTCCTCTCACCTGATACACTATTGAACTACACGTAGCTAAAAGTCAAAATAACAATTAAACATGCAACCCCAGAGAACTGTAGACATGTACAAATGTATCTGAATGCATTTTTAGGAAATGTTCTGTGTTACATATTTTTACCGATTTATGCCGTCATACCGCGACTATTTTTGGCCAGGGACACGACGTTGCCGTCGGACCAATGTTTGCTGGGCTGTAACGGTCTCAGGATTTCACTCACTGGAACAGCTCGAGTGCGCACTCTGGAGCAGAGGTCTTGATGGTAAGGACCGTGGAGGGCTTGGACGCAAGCGTGGGTTTTGCTGGAGTGCCTAACCGTTTTGGGGCTGGGAATGTCCTCATTCACTTCATCAACAACAAAATCAGAACCATTAAGCCAAAGGACATAGTTGATATAATCAACGAAGGATACTGCATTTACCTGGAGAAAGAAACTGAAAGCTCATCATCCAGTCCCATCCAAAAACAGGCCTTGAGTGCATGTGTACTCCAGCTTACCAGGTGGTAGTAATCAGAGCATATGAGTGGAGCAGAGCGTCTTTATACGTGAAAATTTGTTTTTACTTGCATATGATATACGCAGTTTTCACGTGCATATGATACGCGCTTTATTGTGTGTAATACACACGCATCCCACAACACTAATCCTACCCAAACGTATATTATATATGTACCCCGCACCACTACTAAACCTACCCATGCATATCATATGCACATGTGGCAGTATAAGTGTTTGGCTTCAGGCTACTATTGGTTGCTTCAGGTCTATTTATTAAGCCTATCACAGCTAAAGGCGGAGCATATATATACCTGCCCTGTATTGAGTCACGTCAGAGAGCTTCTTCCTTTCATTTCCGGTTCCGCATGCTGTGAAGAGGCATGCAGGAAAATTGTTTTTGTGGTCCCATGGTATGTAGGAGAACGAGTATGTGTACTATGGTTGATCTGGGGTCTGCAGCCTCTTCACAGGTAGGAACGCGGTTGTTTGTAGCATCGATCCTTCCCTTATAGGGCAGTGGGTAAATTTAAATGTCTTGTTTCAATTTACAGCGTGCACATTGATTTATGGGCACTTCGGACTGCCGTGACTGGGATTCCTCGCACTCCAAGTATGCAGGTTATTTGTATATGTGTGTCATGCTCTGGGAGATTTCTTTTAATTGTAGTTGTCGTTCCAGAGGTGCAGTATATTCTGCCGAGTAGCGGGGAGGATTCCGTTGCTGGGGTAACCTGTGATTCGCTCATTGATTACGAAGCGCTGCTGTTTTGCTGCTGTCTCAACTATGTTAAAACGAAAGGATTCGCGTCAATTTCATTCCACTCTGGCTGCGGCCGAACAAGAAACTGTTAGTGCTTTAATGGCGTATGCAGGTTGACAGGAGGAATATCGCCGCCCTGCAGTTTTAGCGTGTTTGTTTGCGTGTGTGTGTGCGTGCGTGTGTGTGTGTGCGTGCGTGTGTGTGTGTGTAGGTGTCACAGGTCAGGGATACGGTGGCACCACGCCGACCGACCTCCCCGTTAACCCCTTGGCAGAGCCCTTCCGAGGAGCTACCCCACAGCCCAGAGACGACAGACAACAGAGTAACAATTTAAAAGACTTTATTTAAATTATTCTAAAACTGGAGGCTGCTCTGAATGTGGACGGGGGGTAAGTATCTGGACACTAAGGTCAGGCCCTTTGGTGGGCGAATGTGGCACTGAAGGAAAGACTCTCGAACACAGGGGCGCAGATCCTCACTCTTTGTAACCTTCCTGTCTCTGACAAAAGAGTGGGCACAGGGGACTCGATGGTGGTACTCTTTATCGTTGCTTTCTACCTCACAGGATCGGGATTCGGCTGGCCAAGCGAGGCACCGCTACGGGAGGTGGGAACTCTCCCAAAGATGGGCCAGAACCAGCAAGGGAAGGACAGGAAAGTGGCAGCACTAATTCCACCGCAGCAGTTGGATAAGAGTAAATGCACTAACGTTAAGTATCTGTTCCACAGGGTCAGCCTGGACCACTGCCGAGAGAGATCGTCGGCTTGGACAGAAACGGCACTACAGAAGGTTCGAGACGACGTCGATGTAGGTAAGTAGCTATATCCTCTATTCTTCGGCTTTTGTGTTTCAGGACCAATGCGCCACCGGAACGGCCTCGGGTTGTGCACCTCTTCGAAGGCTGCGTGGAACCGCCACCCTGGCCTCTGGGGATCTGGATCGAACTCGGGTCACCGCTCCAGGTGGGCGGAGATCGTGATTCGGATGGTCAGGTCAAGCCGTCAATGGTGGTGCTTCAACATAGGGGACAAGACTCTCGGAGGTAGTGGCGCAAGACTGCGGCTTCAAAGCATACAGCTTATGAAGAAGGACCTTCAGGCTGCTCGGTATACTTCAGAAGAGAGTACTCACAAGGGGGCGTTCAGCGGTGATGGCTCAGCATAGAAGGCAGCGCTTTAGACTGGGATGACTCCGCTTATAAGCACCCATGCAACAGCGTGAAGAGAGGAGACATTTAGAACGTTCAGTATATCTTCAAGAGAGAGTACTCACAATGAGCGTTCAGCTGTGGTGGCTCAGCATGGAAGACAGCGCTTTAGACGGTGGGGACTCAGCATATAGACATCAATGCAACAGCATGGAGAGAGGAAACATTCAGAACGTTCAGTGTAGCTTCAAGAGGGAGTACTCACAATGGGCATTCAGCTGTGATAGCTCAGCATAGAAGACAGCGCTTTAGACTGTGGGGACTCAGCATATGGACATCAATGCAACCGCATGGAGAGAGGAAACATTCAGAACGTTCAGTGTAGCTTCAAGAGGGAGTACTCACAATGGGCGTTCAGCTGTGGTGGCTCAGCATATAGACCTCAATGCAACAGCATGGAGAGAGGAAACATTCAGAACGTTCAGTGTAGCTTCAAGAGAGAGTACTCACAATGGGCGTTCAGCTGTGGTGGCTCAGCATAGAAGACAGTGCTTTAGACTGTGGGGACTCAGCATATAGACATCAATGCAACAGCATGGAGAGAGGAAACATTCAGAACGTTCAGTGTAGCTTCAAGAGGAAGTACTCACAATGGGCGTTCAGCTGTGATAGCTCAGCATATAGACATCAATGCAACAGCATGGAGAGAGGAAACATTCAGAACGTTCAGTGTAGCTTCAAGAGGAAGTACTCACAATGGGCGTTCAGCTGTGATAGCTCAGCATATAGACATCAATGCAACAGCATGGAGAGAGGAAACATTCAGAACGTTCAGTGTAGCTTCAAGAGGGAGTACTCACAATGGGCGTTCAGCTGTGGTGGCTCAGCATATAGACATCAATGCAACAGCATGGAGAGAGGAAACATTCAGAACGTTCAGTGTAGCTTCAAGAGAGAGTACTCACAATGGGCGTTCAGCGGTGGTGGCTCAGCATAAAAGACAGCGCTTTAGACTGTGGGGACTCAGCATATAGACATCAATGCAACAGCATGGAGAGAGGAAACATTCAGAACGTTCAGTGTAGCTTCAAGAGAGAGTACTCACAATGGGCGTTCAGCTGTGATAGCTCAGCATAGAAGACAGCGCTTTAGACTGGGGACTCAGCATATAGACATCAATGCAACAGCATGGAGAGAGGAAACATTCAGAACGTTCAGTGTAGCTTCAAGAGAGAGTACTCACAATGGGCGTTCAGCTGTGGTGGCTCAGCATAGAAGACAGCGCTTTAGACTGTGGGGACTCAGCATATAGACATCAATGCAACAGCATGGAGAGAGGAAACATTCAGAACGTGAGAAAGTACTCACAATGGGCATTCGGCTGTGATTGCGTTCAACTTAGATGCTTGGACCCTCCGCCCATCAACACGTTGTTATTGCACTTTTTTTCCCTCGCTGCAAGCACGGTACTCCGCCCCACACGTGCAATCACCGCAATATCACTCTCATTAATCGTGCAAAGTTCAACGGACACCACAGTATCACTCCAATTCCCCCAAAACTAGAACAATGCTCAAATCCAGCGAGATATTTCCATGCCGGTCGATGGCGGACATCTAGTGAAACAACAGTTTTATTCCTGATAATAGTCAAAAATGTTCCTTTACTGTCGCCTCGTTTCTCACAACACAAAGTGGAACACTTATCTTTCTAGTGGTAGCTCCGATGTATATTCCTTCCTTCCTCAACTCCACAGCTGGTAATTCATCACCACATACACGGATCCACTGGAAGAAGCTGGCCAGATGAACTGAGCGCGTCCTCTCAACACTGCACTTGCCGATCTTTCCCAAGAAAAGTTTACGCCACGAAATATCAACGTCACAGCTTACGTACCCACACTCCTGTAGAATGCTGCTTTTATATCCTTCTCTCGCATATCACTCGCGTCTTTGTTCTCCCCCACAGGTGCGGACAATCTCTCATAATCAATGCGAGCCGTCTCGAGCTCATGCGCACTAACCACCGGAATCAGACTCAGGGTTTCCGGAAAAGACGTCCGGGGGAGGGGGGGGGGACAACAAAAGAAAGGTTCCGGCTTTTAGTCACCCCGTGACATCCCCCCCTACCGGACCAGACGTCCACTCGCCATACCTCACCGGCGGTTGTCCCCGATTATCGCGCTGTGAGCGTCGGGGTGGTGATGGCGGGGATGGTAAAGGTCCACGGTCCGCTACGGGTTCTGGTTCCTCAGGAATCACCCCCCAGCCTATCCCTAAGGGTTCAGGCATCCCAGGGGGCATCGGGACCGTCCTCGCAGGTCCCGGATAATTGGGACAGGGCCGAAGCAAGTTACGATGCAACACTCTTTCGGGGCCCAGCCTCCCCTCGGGTCGGAGGACATATACCGGCTGATTTGGATCTTTTTGCCGGTCCACCACATAAGGCGTAGCCTCCCACCGGTCACTCAACTTCCCTTTTCCTTGACGTCGATTATCCCTCACTACTACTCGTTCTCCCGGCAACAATGGGGCCTCTTTAGCAGTACGATCGTACAGTCTCTTACTCTTAGCTGCGGCCCTGCTTAGGTGTTCGGTGACTCTCTCATAGGCAGCGTGTAGCTGTTGGTGATGCCGACCCACCCACTCGGTAGTATTCGGGGTACCTGTTGTCGGTACGGTTCCCCAAAGGAGATCAACGGGCAACCTTACGTGCCTCCCAAACATCAAGAAAGCGGGGGCGAAGCCTGTGGTACTGTGAATGCTATTGTTATACGCTTGTAATAGGGAAGGGAGGCATTCTGCCCATGCGCTCTGTTGGTCCGCCTCTAAGGTCCCCAGCAAACTCAATAGGGTCTGATTAAATCTCTCGCACCCCCCATTTCCCTGGGGGTGATATGGGGTAGTGTGGGTCTTACGGCACCCGTAAAGTTGGCACAATTCAGCGATCACCCGTGACTCAAAGTTTGGGCCCTGGTCTGACAGGAGGACCTCTGGGCATCCAAAGGGTTGGAACACGGCTCTCCAGAGGGCTGTAGCTGTAGTAGTAGCCGTCTGGTCCGGAGTGGGAATGGCCCAAGAATACTTAGTGAATAAGTCTGTGACCACCAAGATGTTCTGAAAGGGGTCAGCCGGCCGGCTCAACGTCAAGAAATCTACCCCCACCGTATGTAACGGTGCCCGTGGTCGTATTGGGACAAGGGGGGCTTTCACTTCCTTTCGGGCCTTAAACAACAGACAGCGGGGACAATCTCGGACAAACTCACCCACCGTCGCTCCCATCCTAGCCCAGAAGAAATGTCTCCTCAATAGCGACAAAGTCCTATCCTGGCCTTGATGGCCCATCTGGGTATGGTAGGCGTGGAGTAATGGCTGTACCTGCCCTGCCGGTACTACCACCTGGTACACCGGCTCACGGGTAACAGGATCCTGGAAGGCCCGGCAGATCACCCCTTCCTTTAAACCGAGCCTCTCCCAGTGCCCACGAAGCAACCTCACCGTCTCCGTCTGTCTCGCGGCATCCCACGATAGGGAGCCCTTCTCCAGCCACTTCCGAACGACCATCAAATCAGCATCCCTCTCCTGCAGCTCCTTCCAACGCTTAGGGTCCCAGCCCCAACTCTCGGGAGCATCGCTGTTACCTGCTCCGGGGGCTTCCACTACTCCCACCAGGAATTCCTCTTGGTCCTCCCTCGGAGGGGCCTCGCCTAGGTTCTCCCCATAGTGCACCGGGAGCCTGGACAGTACGTCCGCGTTAGCATGTTCTCGTCCTGGCCGATACTGGATCTGATAGTCATAGTTAGCCAACTGAGCCACCCAGCGTTGCTCGACTGCGCCCAACTTTGCTGTATGCAAGTGTACCAAGGGGTTATTGTCCGTCACCACCTGCACCTTAGCTCCCCACAGATAGTCCTTGAACTTTTCGCTCATGGCCCACTTCATCGCCAGTAGCTCGATTTTAAAGGAGCTATAGTTGGAGTCATTCCGTTCCGCCGGGTGGAGGCTCGGACTGGCATAGGCGATCACTCGTTCCTCGCCTTGTTGTCGTTGCGCCAGTACGGCACCCAACCCCAAGTTGCTTGCGTCGGTATACAGGACGAATGGAAGCGAGAAGTCGGCATAAGCCAGGATTGGAGCCTGTAGCAGTTGTTGTTGGAGACTTCGGAAAGCCGTTTCACATGCGTCGCTCCAGGTCACCGAAGGGGAGCCGCGACCCCGCAACCGTGCCGTGCCCACCAGCAGTTGATTTAATGGCTTGGCTATCTTGGAGAAGTCTCGAATAAAGCGCCGATAATAGCCCACAAACCCCAGGAATGACCGCACCTGTCGAACCGTCTTCGGAGGCTCCCACTCCTGTACAGCCCTCACTTTCTCTGGATCGGGGGAGACTCCTGCCGCACTGACACAATGGCCCAGGAACTTGACCTCTTGCCTAAACAGCTGGCACTTGTCCGGCCGCAGCTTCAGCCCGTATTTCTCCATGGCCTGGAACACTTGCTCCAGGTGGAGTAGATGGCTAGCAAAGTCTGGGGAGAAGACGATTACGTCGTCCAGATATACCAACGTGGAATCCACCAACTGGCCTCCCAGACACCGCTGCATCAGCCTCTGGAAGGTGGCGGGGGCGTTGCAAAGGCCGAACGGCATCCGTTCCCACTCGAAGAGACCAAAGGGGGTCGTAAACGCGGTCTTCTCCCGATCCCCCTCCTCTACCTGGACCTGCCAGTACCCACTGGCAAGATCCAACGTGGAGTACCAGGCCGCTTTGGTTAAACTAGTCAACGAGTCTTCGATCCGGGGCAGGGGGAAGGCATCCTTCTTGGTCACACTATTCAGTTTCCTGTAATCTACACAGAATCTCCACGCTCCGCTCTTCTTTTGGACCAGGACAATCGGAGCCGCCCAAGGGCTACTGCTTTCGCGAACGATGCCTCTCTCTATCATCCCCTGCAACAGGGTGCGAACTTCAGAATATAAGGTCGGTGGAACCGGTCGATAGCGCTCCCGACTGGGTGCAGCGTCCCCCGTAGGGATCTGGTGCCTCACAATGCCCGTGCATCCATAGTCCTCTTCATGGGTGGAGAATATATGCTGCCATTTGTTCAACAAAGCTTGGAGCTGACGCTGTTGTTCCTCCTCCAGCCCCTCTCCCTGTAGAGCTTCGCTGGTCAGATGGTCAGGCACTTCGGTGTCACTCAGACCCGTTCGCTGGCCCTCAGGTGCAATAGCCACCTCCACAACTGCTGCATCCACTCGGCTAAAGCATACGTCTCGGCTTTCCCGTACCTGTTGAGGCTCCACTGTCGTTACTCGAGCCAGTTGTTGATGTCGGTAGAGACTGACGGGATAAGGACTGGTGTTCCTGACTTTGACAATTACTCGGCCCCGGCAGACGGCAGCAAGCCCTCGGGCGACCTCGACGGCCCGGCACGCCCCGTGTGGTTCCACAAGAACCCAGCCATCCGGCCCACTTGACCGGACTGGCAGACGAGCCCAGACGAAAGCCTCACTCCTAGCCGGAACGGAAAGGGCATACCTGCAGGCCACTCGTCCAGTTTCCTCCCAGTCCCACTGTGCTCGAGCACTATAAATCCGTTGACAATCTGCGATTATACCTTCCCACTCTCTTGCTTCTTCTGATGGGGGCCTCGGAGCGGGCCGACTCCGGAACAGCTCTTCCCAACACTCCGATATCACATTCATGCCCAGCAGGGCTCGGTGGGCTCCCAGACACTGGTCCCGGACGATGACAATGCCCTTCTGTTGGACTTCAACCCCTCTAATCTGGAAGTCAGCCACTACGTATCCGATATACGGGATGTCAAGTCCATTCGCCCCTCTAAGGGTGAGCCAGGGTGCTTCGGTCCCCGGGCTGCGACATTCATGGAAGAGTTCTCGAGACAAGCTTTCTGCGAACAAGGTGACTTGTGAACCGGTATCGACCAGACACTGAAGTTTGGTACCGTTGACTTGGATTTCAACCGTCGGACAACGTCCAACTGTTGTCGAATGCGCATGCGTCGCGTCTGAACGCGTTTTTGTCGTTGGAGCTCTATCGATTTGATTTATAATTCTTGATTTTACTCTTTAAACTTACTTACAACAAACATTTTCTACTTTTCCTCACTGAGAAGCACTACTGCTCAAACCTCATAGTTACAACGCGGACTGTTGAGCAGACGTGTCTCAAGCCTGTTAGTGATTCTACGCTGGATACTCTTATAGGTTACTCCCGGGGATCACGGCTGAACGCGTCTTCTCAACACTCACTTACAAACATTTTTCACCTATCGTGCGTCTACTCTACACCCGTACCACTTAAAAGACGGATTATATCTAAGACGCTTGTCAGAAATTAGTATTAATTGATAGCATCACTGGTAGTGTCGTTGCTAACTTACTGTACATCTGTTAAAATGGCGAATATATCAGATGCAAGTAGTCTACCTTTTGGTGCAGGTGAGGACACATTTGAGCTGCACGCGGTACAGTCTGAGCTGGAAGCTGTTGAGAAACAGATCCACGACCTTTTAGTGAGACAGGCCGAGCTGAGAGACCGGCGTTTGGCTCTTGAAACATCACGCGCTGATGCTCACAAATCAGAGATTAATGTTACTAACCCGCTGACTCCGACCTCGTCTACTCCGTGCGTTACTCGGCATCGGTCCCGAGCGCCAAGGTCGCGATCAGCCATGGTCTCGTTCACTCCGGCTCCAACACGCCACCACGAAGCCTGGATATTTCCGCAGCGGAAGACGCGAGTCAGGTCTAGACCAAGACCCTCTCCGACCCTCCCGGTTTTCGAGTTATCCACACAAAACCGCTTCTCCCCTCTTCGCGAAACAGAACGCGATGCTGTGATCATCGGTGATTCCATTGTTCGGCACGTCCATGCTACATCAGGTAAAAATAAGGTGCACAGTCACTGCTTTCCTGGTGCTCGTGTTTCTGAAATCGCTGCTCGCGTTCCCGAGATTCTGAACGATAACGAGCGCGTCGGAACTTTGGTATTGCACGCGGGAGTGAACGACATCAGGCTGCGCCAGACGGAAGTTCTGAAGAAAGACTTCAGGAATCTGATCGATACGGTACGCAGCACATCGCCTGATATAACGATCATTGTGTCAGGACCGCTTCCCACGTACCGTCTAGGACATGACAAGTTTAGTAGATTATTCGCGCTAAATGAATGGTTAACGTCATGGTGCAATGAGCAGAAACTGCTCTTTGTAAATAATTGGAATCTGTTTTGGGAGCGTCCTAGGCTATACCGTGCTGATGGCTTACACCCAAACAGATTCGGATCGGATCTTCTGTCAGATAACATCTCAAAAATGTTAAATACCTTTTGACTAGTAACCAAAAGTCCAAATCATAGTCTCTGCTGCACCAAATTAACTGATATAAATACTAGTGTAGAACATTGCATAGAAACTGTGTCTATTCCTCGTTTAGTGCGATCAAATAATAAATCTACTGCAGGATCTAGGAAAAATCTAATTGTTATTAAAACAGAAAATGTTGCTATTAGTAAACAAAAACAATTTCTAAAGCTAGGTCTTTTAAACATTAGATCACTCACACCTAAGGCAGTTATTGTAAATGAAATAGTCACAGATAATAGCATAGATGTACTTTGCCTTACTGAAACCTGGCTTAAACCAAATGATTATTTCGGTCTAAATGGGTCTACTCCATCAGGATACTCCTATAAGCACGAGCCCCATCTGATTGGTCGTGGCGGCGGTATTGCAACTATCTATAGAGATATTCTCAATGTTACTCAGAAAACGGGTTATAAGTTTATTTCATTTGAAGTACTTGTTCTAAATGTTACGCTCTTAGATGATAGAAAAACATCCCTATTATCTTTAGCCTTGGCTACCGTATATAGACCACCAGGGCCTTACGCTGATTTCCTAAAAGAATTTGCAAATTTTCTCTCAGATCTATTGGTCAATGTCGATAAAATATTAATTGTTGGAGATTTTAACATACACGTAGATAATCAAAATGATACGTTAGGGGCTGCGTTTATAGACTTATTAAACTCCTTTGGGGTTAAGCAAAACGTTACCGGACCAACTCATCGTTTTAATCATACACTCGATTTAATTATATCACATGGAACCGATCCAACCGATTTAGATATCATTCCGCAAAGTGATGATGTAACTGACCATTACATGGTAACTTGCATATTACGTACCCCGGTAATATATCATGCTGCGCCGCGTTATCGATTAGGCAGAACAATCCTTCCATCCACCATAGATAATTTTTCAAATTGCTTATCGGATCTGTCTCAGCTGCTGCCTGAACCTAAACAAACAGATGAACTAGACGAACTAACCAGCACTATGAGCACCGTTCTCTCTGGAAAATGGGATATTGTTGCACCTATGAGACTAAAAAAGGTCAGAGAGAAAATTAAAGCACCATGGTACAACAATACTACTCGTGTTCTAAAGAGAGAAACCCGTAATTTAGAGCGTAAATGGAAACAAACTAATTTAGAGGTTTTTAGAATCGCTTGGAAAGACAGTACGTCACGCTATAAAAAGGCCCTAAAAGCGGCCAGGGCTGAGCATCTCCGCAAACTAATAGAAAATAACCAAAACAATCCTAGGTTCTTATTTAACACCGTGGCTAGACTAACAAATAAACAAGCGTCACCTGAACAAAATATTCCGTTACAGTTTAGTAGTAATGATTTCATGAATTTTTTCACTGAGAAAATAGAAAACATCAGATCCACAATTGTAAACGTTCAATCTTCAATCGCGCCTTATAATTCAGCCTCGATTATCACCCCGCAAGAACAATTACAGTGCTTTACAACTATAGAACAAAAAGAGTTAAATAAATTTATCATTTCCTCTAAAACAACAACATGTTTATTAGATCCCATACCAACTAAACTATTGAAAGAAGTGTTACCTATAGTGGAAGAGCCTCTCCTCAATATTATTAACTCGTCTTTATCTTTAGGTCATGTTCCAAGAACATTTAAATTGGCAGTTATAAAACCTCTCATTAAGAAACCACAATTAGACCCAAATAACCTAGCAAATTATAGACCCATTTCAAATCTTCCTTTTATGTCCAAAATATTAGAAAAAGTTGTGTCTGCCCAACTGGGCTCTTTCTTGCAAGAAAATGACACCTATGAAAAGTTTCAGTCTGGGTTCAGGCCGCATCATAGCACTGAAACTGCGCTCGTTAAAATCACAAATGATTTACTCTTAGCTTCTGACCAAGGCTGTATCTCAATACTAGTTTTACTTGATCTTAGTGCTGCGTTCGATACTATAGATCACACAATACTCTTAGATCGGCAACAAAACTATACCGGTGTTCAAGGACAAGCATTAAGCTGGTTCAGATCATACCTATCTGAACGCTACCATTTTGTCTATTTAAACGGAGAAAAATCGATCATAACTCCAGTAAACTATGGAGTGCCGCAAGGATCTGTGTTAGGCCCCCTATTATTCTCAATATATATGCTGCCACTTAGAAATATTATAAGGAAACATGGAATTAGTTTCCATTGTTATGCTGATGACACTCAACTATATATTTCATCACGGCCGGATGAAAACGCTAAATTATCCAAATTGACAGAGTGTGTTAAAGATATAAAAGATTGGATGACGCACAATTTTCTTTTATTAAATCCAGATAAGACAGAGGTAATACTTATCGGTTCAAAAAACCGCCCACAAAACCTCTTACAATACAACTTTAACATAGTAGGGTGTCCTGTTACTTTATCCTCTACAGTAAAAGACCTGGGTGTTATATTAGATTGTAACTTGTCTTTTGAAAATCATATTTCATATGTTACAAAAACAGCATTTTTTCACCTTAGAAATATTGCTAAATTACGTAACATGCTATCTGTTTCTGATGCAGAAAAGCTAGTTCATGCATTCATGACCTCGAGACTAGATTACTGTAATGCTTTATTAGCTGGTTGTCCTGCATCCTCAATAAACAAGCTACAGTTAGTCCAAAATGCCGCCGCTAGAGTTCTTACTAGATCAAGAAAGTTTGACCATATAACACCAATTTTATCATCACTACATTGGTTACCTATAAAGTTCCGTATTAATTACAAGGTATTGCTACTGACTTATAAAGCCCTAAACGGCTTAGCTCCAGTTTATTTAACGGATCTTCTATCGCCCTATAATCCATCGCGCTCTTTAAGATCACTAAATTCGAGGCTTCTGGTCATACCTAGGATATCCAGATCCACCAAAGGAGGGAGAGCATTTTCACATTTAGCACCAAAACTCTGGAATAGCCTTCCTGATACTGTTCGTTGCTCAGATTCGCTCTCCCAGTTTAAAACTAGATTAAAGACGCATCTCTTCAGCCAGGCATTCATATAATATTTTAATCTTACAGTTAAATCCGGTCTCTACTTCATAAACGCCAGAGGAGAACTGGCCCCCGACTGAGCCTGGGTTCTCCCAAGGTTTTTTTTTCTCCATTAGGTCACCTAATGGAGTTTTTCGGTTCCTTGCCACTGTTGCCTTTGGCTTGCTCAGTTGGGGATGCTTAAATTGATTAATCGATTCACCAGTGCTATTGATCTGCATTACCAAACGTGGATGTTTTACACCAGAAACAAACACTGATGTACTATTTTATTTAATACTGTGAAGCTGCTTTGATACAATCTGTATTGTGAAAAGCGCTATATAAATAAAGTTGACTTGACTTGACTTGACTTGACTTGACTAACTGGTCTCTAGGAACAGGCAAGGAAGGGGGGTCGATTGTAGGGGTCCCGACCACTTGACCCACAGTGGCCGGTGACCTTAAAAACCCCCCTGCGACCCACGCCGTGAACCACACTGGCGACTCATGTGTCCCGCCTCTCCACAGTGATTACAAATCGGCCGTCCTTGATCATCCCACTGGAACCGAGCTGGGCCCGGTCTTCCCGGTCGGCGTCCCATCTCCCGACTTCCTTCGGAGTAAGACCGCTCCCGGAGCAAAGGCACCCCACTAAGCCGGCCTCGTTGGAGCTCACCGATCAAGGTCTTAGAAAGTTCAGCCATCTGTTCCTTAACGTCTTTCATGAGCTCTGCTCGTAGCTTCTGCTTCCAATCGACCACAGTCGGAGCAGTAGGGGGACAGGCCCCGCTCGCGGCCATGCAAGCGGGCGGATCAGGAGTCTCAGCGTGATCAGCTTCTTGGGCCAGAGCCTCGCGGCGAAGGGCTTCGAAAGTCAACGTGGGGTCCTGGCGAAGTTGCAGCCGTAAGCTCTGACGGATCGGTCCGTCACGAAGCCCCAACAGGAATTGATCTCGTAATAAGGTATCTTCTTCTCCCAAGCCATGATCCGCTCGTTCCTTCAGGCGGGTATACTGCTCTCGGAGACGCAAGGAATAAGCACGGAGGTTCTGTCGGGGTCCTTGCCGAAAATTGAAGAACTGGGCCCGGAGCGCAGCGACTGGAGTGGTTTCCCCATATAGTTCAGTAAGAAAGTCATAAACCGTCTTGGCGGTAGCTCTGACAGCTCTAGGTGCGGCCTGGACCTCTCTCTTGGCTTCCCCCTCGAGAGACCCCAGCACAAACTGCAGTTTCTGTGGTTCACTCAGCCCTTGTAACCCAGCCAAGTATTCGGTCCGAGTCTTCCACTCATATAAGTTCAATTCCGAGCCAGGCCCCCCGAATCGCTGCGCCCACGGTGCTCCCATGAAAACGGGCATAACTTGGGGCCTAGCGGCCAGTCCCTCTTCATCCGCCATCTCTTAGCTACGGGTGCTCAACTCAGATGGGCAACCCTGCCGACTACGCCAGATGTCACAGGTCAGGGATACGGTGGCACCACGCCGACCGACCTCCCCGTTAACCCCTTGGCAGAGCCCTTCCGAGGAGCTACCCCACAGCCCAGAGACGACAGACAACAGAGTAACAATTTAAAAGACTTTATTTAAATGATTCTAAAACTGGAGGCTGCTCTGAATGTGGACGGGGGGTAAGTATCTGGGAAGGGAAGGACAGGAAAGTGGCAGCACTAATTCCACCGCAGCAGTTGGATGAGAGTAAATGCACTAACGTTAAGTATCTGTTCCACAGGGTCAGCCTGGACCACTGCCGAGAGAGATCGTCGGCTTGGACAGAAACGGCACTACAGAAGGTTCGAGACGACGTCGATGTAGGTAAGTAGCTATATCCTCTATTCTTTGGCTTTTGTGTTTCAGGACCAATGCGCCACCGGAACGGCCTCGGGTTGTGCACCTCTTCGAAGGCTGCGTGGAACCGCCACCCTGGCCTCTGGGGATCTGGATCGAACTCGGGTCACCGCTCCAGGTGGGCGGAGATCGTGATTCGGATGGTCAGGTCAAGCCGTCAATGGTGGTGCTTCAACATAGGGGACAAGACTCTCGGAGGTAGTGGCGCAAGACTGCGGCTTCAAAGCATACAGCTTATGAAGAAGGACCTTCAGGCTGCTCGGTATACTTCAGAAGAGAGTACTCACAAGGGGGCGTTCAGCGGTGATGGCTCAGCATAGAAGGCAGCGCTTTAGACTGGGATGACTCCGCTTATAAGCACCCATGCAACAGCGTGAAGAGAGGAGACATTCAGAACGTTCAGTATATCTTCAAGAGAGAGTACTCACAATGAGCGTTCAGCTGTGGTGGCTCAGCATGGAAGACAGCGCTTTAGACGGTGGGGACTCAGCATATAGACATCAATGCAACAGCATGGAGAGAGGAAACATTCAGAACGTTCAGTGTAGCTTCAAGAGGGAGTACTCACAATGGGCATTCAGCTGTGATAGCTCAGCATAGAAGACAGCGCTTTAGACTGTGGGGACTCAGCATATGGACATCAATGCAACCGCATGGAGAGAGGAAACATTCAGAACGTTCAGTGTAGCTTCAAGAGGGAGTACTCACAATGGGCGTTCAGCTGTGGTGGCTCAGCATATAGACCTCAATGCAACAGCATGGAGAGAGGAAACATTCAGAACGTTCAGTGTAGCTTCAAGAGAGAGTACTCACAATGGGCGTTCAGCTGTGGTGGCTCAGCATAGAAGACAGTGCTTTAGACTGTGGGGACTCAGCATATAGACATCAATGCAACAGCATGGAGAGAGGAAACATTCAGAACGTTCAGTGTAGCTTCAAGAGGAAGTACTCACAATGGGCGTTCAGCTGTGATAGCTCAGCATATAGACATCAATGCAACAGCATGGAGAGAGGAAACATTCAGAACGTTCAGTGTAGCTTCAAGAGGGAGTACTCACAATGGGCGTTCAGCTGTGGTGGCTCAGCATATAGACATCAATGCAACAGCATGGAGAGAGGAAACATTCAGAACGTTCAGTGTAGCTTCAAGAGAGAGTACTCACAATGGGCGTTCAGCGGTGGTGGCTCAGCATAAAAGACAGCGCTTTAGACTGTGGGGACTCAGCATATAGACATCAATGCAACAGCATGGAGAGAGGAAACATTCAGAACGTTCAGTGTAGCTTCAAGAGAGAGTACTCACAATGGGCGTTCAGCTGTGATAGCTCAGCATAGAAGACAGCGCTTTAGACTGGGGACTCAGCATATAGACATCAATGCAACAGCATGGAGAGAGGAAACATTCAGAACGTTCAGTGTAGCTTCAAGAGAGAGTACTCACAATGGGCGTTCAGCTGTGGTGGCTCAGCATAGAAGACAGCGCTTTAGACTGTGGGGACTCAGCATATAGACATCAATGCAACAGCATGGAGAGAGGAAACATTCAGAACGTTCAGTGTAGCTTCAAGAGAAAGTACTCACAATGGGCATTCGGCTGTGATTGCGTTCTACTTAGATGCTTGGACCCTCCGCCCATCAACACGTTGTTATTGCACTTTTTTTCCCTCGCTGCAAGCACGGTACTCCGCCCCACACGTGCAATCACCGCAATATCACTCTCATTAATCGTGCAAAGTTCAACGGACACCACAGTATCACTCCAATTCCCCCAAAACTAGAACAATGCTCAAATCCAGCGAGATATTTCCATGCCGGTCGATGGCGGACATCTAGTGAAACAACAGTTTTATTCCTGATAATAGTCAAAAATGTTCCTTTACTGTCGCCTCGTTTCTCACAACACAAAGTGGAACACTTATCTTTCTAGTGGTAGCTCCGATGTATATTCCTTCCTTCCTCAACTCCACAGCTGGTAATTCATCACCACATACACGGATCCACTGGAAGAAGCTGGCCAGATGAACTGAGCGCGTCCTCTCAACACTGCACTTGCCGATCTTTCCCAAGAAAAGTTTACGCCACGAAATATCAACGTCACAGCTTACGTACCCACACTCCTGTAGAATGCTGCTTTTATATCCTTCTCTCGCATATCACTCGCGTCTTTGTTCTCCCCCACAGGTGCGGACAATCTCTCATAATCAATGCGAGCCGTCTCGAGCTCATGCGCACTAACCACCGGAATCAGACTCAGGGTTTCCGGAAAAGACGTCCGGGGGAGGGGGGGGGGACAACAAAAGAAAGGTTCCGGCTTTTAGTCACCCCGTGACATAGGCAACGTGCGAGTGTGTGAATGTTTACAAGGAGAGTGTTGTGTGTTACTGTGTTTGCAAATTGTATTGTTTTCTTTCAAATGTTTATTGTTTAATTAACTTGTTATTTTGTCTCCGTTTATTGTGAACTGTATTTGATCAATCTATGTGATTCCTTTCTTTGATTTCATTTTGGGTTGAGTGTTCAAAAGCAAAGGGGTGGGGCTTGACTTTCTGATTACTTTTGTGCTGTGTATGAGCACCAGTGTGTGAAGGTGATATTAATTGTGTGTTTGGTTTTCTTTTGCAGTGTTTTGGTGCTCACTGAGTCCCCCCCTGCTGGTCACACTCGGTCCTGTCATCTGAAAAAGTTGAGATTGTCCCTCTGTTTGTGTATTTGTGTATTGATGTTGTGAAGTCTCAGTGTTGAAGTATTATTTTGAACACTTTTCCTTGTATTGTCTTTGTTTTGAATTAATTATTATTATTGTGACTAGAAAAATTAAACAATTATTTATTCATCCACGTCTCTTGTCTTATAAGAGGGAAACGAATCTGTGCAGCCTATTTATTAGGTTGGTATTCCTGGGTTAAGAACTCCCAGGTGGCGTAGTCATTACATTAGATCTTTAGTAATTCCTCTTCATGCCACACACATAAAAATTACACGTTTTTGCATATAAATTGCACAATAAACACAATGCGGCTACAGAGACGCATTTAGTGTGACCGGGTTGCACCACGAATTAAGATATCCTTACCATGAATTTAAGAATTTGTTTCATTTAGGCTAAATCATGGCCACAAATTAAATATGTTCTCTGGATTTTAGTAAATTATGGCCACATTGTTGAAGTAATTAATTCTCTCATTTTATTCAGCCATAAGGCACATTCACGATTTACTAAACCAGCTAGGCTAACGAATTATATAGTTAATTGTGTGTTTGCTTTAATTAAAATGAGGAAATGAATTATTAAAACATGGTGGCATTGGGTGGGAGTAATGAATTGTTAATTTGTTATGCAATCATCATATCAGTGTGACTAAAAATAACCTATATGGCCATAGCCAACACACAAATATTATTTAGGGGCATGATAATCCAGATGTGTTTTGTGGAGTTCTTAGTTCTTTATGCATTTCATCTTGTTTTTATTTATTTTTTGTGTTCCTGTTTTGCAACGGCAGTTACGTTCACGGAAATAAAATAACGAAAATCTAATATTCTTTTTCAGATTGTGATGAAGAGAGATGAAGGACCAAAATGCGAGATTCTCAATATGCAGTCTTTAATGAGAAGCGATTCACAGAAGTAATATGAAACAAATCTTCACAGTATTCTCTGGAAACAGTCAACTGAAAACTTCGCTTTGTTGAAATCAACATAAACTGCTGGAAGCAGAAACGACAGGAACTCAGGGTGCGCAGCAGGCATCAGGCGAAGTGTGCTCCAAGAGGAGACAGTAGAGAGAAGATACCTCTGGCTGGATACCGCGTCTTGATCAGGAACTCAGCGTCTGAATTGGCAGGGCAGAGTTCAGTGAGCCAGCATGAGATAGGAAGAGAATACTTGACTCGAAGTGAGGCTTCCACACGAACCATACAAGACACGACACGACACGACCGGACAGGACTAGATTCACTTGAGAGAGGTAACCCAGCAAACATTGGTCCGACGGCAACGTCGTGTCCCTGGCCAAAAATAGTCGCGGTATGACGGCATAAATCGGTAAAAATATGTAACACAGAACATTTCCTAAAAATGCATTCAGATACATTTGTACATGTCTACAGTTCTCTGGGGTTGCATGTTTAATTGTTATTTTGACTTTTAGCTACGTGTAGTTCAATAGTGTATCAGGTGAGAGGACGTCACCTGGCGACGTCTTTTACACGTGCATTTATAGTCCATAATGACCCTCCATCATGAAATCCTTGTGAAATATGCAAAAGCTGTGCTTAATCCTTGCATGGTAAATACTGCAAAAAATGTGGAATGTATGCATATACATGTAAAACAGAAATATATCTGGTCACCATTTATGTCCAAAACTGTGCTGCCAAGATGTAACAAAAGATCTCCCGACATTACCAAATCCCGTGATAGGTTAGATTATCTCACGAGATGTTAACGCGTTTTCCCCATAGACTCACTCCGGAACACTGAAGTTTGAACAACCACGAAGAGAGGAGGAATTGAGGTCCATATTATTAGAAATCTACTGTTGGGTACGTACATTTTGTATTATTAGATTCACGTGCTAGAGTTTTACTTGTTTGATATGAATGAACCGAAAGAAATGATGCCCACATTGTCAACTGAAATTGGCTAACTGAGTTTGGCTAAAATTAGCTAGTAGGCTAAAAGTTAATTTGAACTTATACAACAGTATACCATAGTATAAAGTATGTTTAATGATACAGTCAAAGTTATTACTGTAAATTATTAATGTAGCCTTTTGAGAGTTTCTTTCAGAAAGTATCTGAAGTAGAATGAAATGTTTAACGTTAGCTGGATTTGAACATGTATGTTTTCAGTAACTGCTTTAAAAATATTTTGTAATTTTAGAATTGCTAAACATGTCTATTCAGGGGACATCACAGCCCACCTGTCTTTATCAGAAATGTCCTGTTCACTTTCTCACTGTTACACACCTAGTTAAGGGTCTTTCTCAAGGGCACCACAGTGGTATTGAAGAGGCAGGGGACAAATGCTGTTCCCCCCGCCCCCCCAACTGATCTAACACCAATTTAAAGCAGAACATCTTTATACAATAAAATAAAATGTAATGCATGTTGATTACCTTTTTCTAATGTTTCATTCATGATTCATTCATCTTGTTCCATGTTTTTTATTTATTTAGCTGAAGACCATAAAAATATTTTGAAAATAAGTGCATGTCATTTACCTCAAATTTTTAATTTTCATTTATTTTAAAAAGAAATATATTCTCTTCCCTTAGATGCTGTGAAGAGGTGGAGCCCACATGCTACAGACTCTGAAATTGATGCAGCAATGGCAGAACACCTGAAACACACTCCAGGAAGAGCTGGGGGTGGTGGATACAAAAAATGAGCCAAACAATGTGTTTAAGGGATAGTTCACCCAAAAATGAAAATTGTCAACATTTACTCAACCTCATGTTTCAAACCTGTATACCTTTCTATGTTATGCTAAACACAAAGATGTTTGGAAGAATGTTTGTAACCAAGCAGATGTCGCTTCCCATTAACTACCATAATCATTTTTTCTCCAATAATGGTAGTCAATGGATGCTCTATTTGCTTGGTTAAACATTCTTCAAAATATCTTCTTTTGTGTTCAGCAGAAGAAAGAAACTCATACAGGTTTGGAATTTGGTGAGTAAATTACATAATTTTCATTTTTGGGTGAACTATCTTTATATAATAATTCAGTATTTTGCAATTGGTATTTTAGTTTAGTTAACAAATCGAGAGCTTAGAAGTATAAGGTTCTATCTCCGTTTATTGTAGTTTATTGAGGATCAAAGTTTTTAAACTCGGTTTATGTTTTGTGAGATGGAACCTTTTTATTTTAGTAATAACTACTAACAAAATATTTTTTTACAAAAATAACACCACACAGGCATTAATAAACACCTAATGGATCAGATTGTCAAAAACTCAATTTCGACCAAAAGTGGAGATAGAACCTTAAAATTCTAAGCTCACGAAATGTTACATTATAAAAAATAAAGAGAAATTTTGGCTGTTCAAGATCAATAAAATGTTGTGCTTAATCAGAACATGCTTCTTTTTTGCTTATGTCCACAAATAATGTGTTATTGTTTTTGATGTACACGTGATTAAAACGTTTTATTGACGTTCAGGTCTGACTGGACCAATTTTGGACCTTTTTAGAACCTTTGTCAAGATGTGTAAACCTCAAGACTTGATTGCCTTTCACGATGTTATACAATAGGTGTGTGATTATTTTATATGCAGGCTTATATATACACTTAAATTATGCAGCAACACATTTAAACACATGACGACGCATTTAGACGTCCAGGGACGCGCAGAGGAGACGTGGAATTCACGGCCAGACGACGTCAAAGACGTCGGTTCAACTTTCATTTTGGAACTATTTTTCAACCATAACGGGACGTCTCTGTCGGACGTCTTTTCAACGGTCATTAAACGTCCAAATGTTTGCTGGGAGTGTGTGAAATCCTAGAGTCCGTTCCAGTGAGAGAAATCCCAGATTCATTCCAGTGAGAGAAATCTCTGAGTCCTTTCCAGTGATAGAAATTCCAGAGTCTGTTCCAGTAAGAGAAATCCCAGAGTCCGTTCTAAGTGTGGCAAATTTCTGAGTCCATTCCTGTAAGAGAAATTCCTGAGTCCATTCCAGTGAGGGGAAATTCCAGAGATCCTTCCTGGCTCCCTGAACTGCCAACGCCTCCCTGGTTACCTGCACAGCTGGCACCCCATGGCACCTTGCACTGCACTGCACTGTATGCCAGCACTGCCCTGGTTTTCTACCCATGACCTCACTACTCCAGGGTGCCTTATGTTCCGTTTCATCTTAGTTTTCTTTGTGTTATGTCTCTGTGTGCCTGGTTTCCTTTTACCCAGTTCTCCTGTGTTACTTATTGTTTCATCTCATTCACCTGTGCCTACATAACTAGTTAGCTCCTTTGTTTGCCCTTTTTAATGTACGCCCTGAGTTCTCCTTCATTCTTTGTCCTGTATCATTTGACATTTGTAGTAGTGTGGTTTCTCCTCCGTGTATTCTGTTCCTTGAGTATTTGTGATTAAAGTCTGTCTTCTAGAATTATTCCTTTTCGTGTGAATCTCTATCAACCATGTCATGTTACAGCTGGTACTCTGAGTGATGTAAACCGATGATTTACTGTCAGCTCTATTAATGACATGTCTGTCTTTGTTAATCTGGAATCTGAGTTGACAATTGTTTTTTATTGTTGTTGTTAAAGAGACAGGAGGGCAAATATGACCTGTGTAATTACATTATTTAGTTAATTTTTGTGTAATGTAATGTAATTGCATTACTTTTTATCATATGCCTGTGGCTTGCTGTCTTCCAGGCCTTGCATGTGTTCTTTTTTCGCAAGTGTTTAATGCTGTACTTAATCCTACTACTTAATTCTGAAAAAAAACAGAGATTCTAATTATTGGACAAAAAACTTCCTCACGTAATAACCTAGAATACTGTCTAACACTCGATGGCTGCTCTGTTAAGTCTTCGTCGTCGGTTATGAACCTGGGTGTGCTCTTTGATACCAATCTTTCATTTGAAAGTCACGTGTCTAGTATCTGTAAAACTGCATTTTTCCATCTTAAAAATATATCTAAATTACGTCATATGCTCTCATTGACAAATGCAGAACAATTAGTTAATGCGTTCATGACCTCAAGGCTAGATTATTGCAATGCTCTACTGGGTGGTTGCCCTGCACGCTTAATAAACAAACTAAAGCTGGTTCAAAACGCAGCAGCTCGAGTTCTTACCAGAACCAGGAAGTATGGCCATGTTAGCCCGGTTCTGTCAACACTGCACTGGCTCCCTATTAAACATTGTATACATTTTAAAATGTCCAGTTGATAATACCTAGAATATCAAAATCAACTGCTGGCGGTAGATCCTTCTTCTATTTAGCGCCAAAACTTTGGAACAGTCTTCCTAACATTGTCCGGGAAGCAGACACACTCTGTCAGTTCAAAGCTAGACTAAAAACACATCTCTTTGTTTAGCATACACATAAACATGCGATAGAAGTGCCAGGTCATCAGCGAGGTCATCCAGCTGTTTCCATAGGGTCCACTGAATACCATTCCTTCTCTGTGCTGTTGATGTCCTCATGACCCAGTCTATGGTAAGCAGAAACAGGAAAGGAGAAAGCAGGCATCCCTGTCTTACGCCAGTCCGCACTTGGAAGGTGTCCGTGGCTTGTGTGCCATGGATCACTCTGCAGGACAGTCCGTCGTATGAGTTCCAGATGATATTGGTGATCTTCATGGGTACTCCATAATGTTGTAGAAGCTTCCAGAGTATCTGCCTGTCTACGCTGTCAAAAGCTTTCTCATAGTCAATGAAATTGACATAGAGGGGTGTGTTCCATTCGAGTGACTGTTCGAGGATGATGCGCAGCGTTGTGATCTGGTCGGTACAAGATCTATCTTTGCGGAAACCCGCTTGTTCATCTCTAAGCCGAAGGTCTACTGTCTCTTTCAACCTGTTGAGGATCACGCAGTTGAATACTTTGCTTTGGATGGACAGCAGTGTGATGCCTTGGTAATTGGAGCAGCAGCTGAGGTCTCCTATAACACATTATAGACTTCTATAATTCCATGTTAGGCTGCATAGATTAGGTCAGCCGGAACCGGGAACACTTCCCATAAATCCTGATGTACTCGTTACGTTATAAGAAGAATGGCGTCCCTGTAAAATTAGTCTCTCTGTTTATCCTGAGGTTTACCGCAGTCCGCCGGATCCAGGCCGTATCCAGATCTGATGAAGGACCTGCGCCTTGATACGACGACAATGCAGTCCTGAAGTGTCAACTAGTCTCTCCCCTGTGAAGGCCTCCTTCCCTCCCTTTACCTCTCTACAGATAAAGCATTGTCGGGATAATTCTGGTTCGCGTGGCTACGTGGAAGCGATAAAAATTCTGTATTATAAATTTTAAGGCCAGAAAAGTAGTTTGTTGAGGGTTGATTTGTAGGGAAGGACTACACGCCTGCGCACATATATTCAAACACGCATACCTATAGACTGAACTCGTAATACACATATGCACGCCATCAGAGTTCTCACAGTTTTGCGTTTTTGAAAGTTTGCGTAGAAAGAACTTCAGTTTTTTAGTTAAAACGATGTTGTGTTAGCGGCCCCTAAGTTAATAACTAATGATCGTTGTGATGGAAGTGAATCAATCAAAACTAACTTTAGCTGGACAATAACTTTATTCTAGAGCTGCTATAAATCCAAACCAATCTCTGTTACTTTATTTTCCGAAGTATGTTACTTAATTATCAATGTAAAGCCACTTTGGAACAATCTACATTCTTAAAAGTGCTATAAAAATGAAGATGACTTGACTTGAATTAACTTGACTTGTAATGCATTCAACAACATAGCCTGTATAACACACACCTTAAAGCTGCAGTCGGCAAGTCTGGCAGATTGAGTGGACTTAGCCAAAATTTTGAATGTTTACAACTCTCATGCCCCTCCCCCACTACCAACGAGCACCCGCCCATCGTCAGTGCATGTGTACTCGGAGGTAGGCTGCCCTGGCTAATCTATCCATAGATAGCAATAACAGAGGAATTGGAAGCTTGTTAGTAGATTTTCTCTCCGCCATCACGCTTCGTACAATCTTCAGGCGAACTTCAGGCGTGTCGTGTGCATGTGATATTGTAATGTGCGCGTCTGCGTGAGGGAGAGGGGATCTGTGGCGTGTGCACGAACTGTGATTGACAGTCAGATCTCACACCCCCCTGCGCTGATTGGACCCGATGAGACGGGAGCGGTGGATTTTTGCAAAACAAATAACATGCTCCAGGTGGAGTTAGAAGCTCGGGTTTTTTTCTAAAACCAATTTATTTATGTTGTTCTGTCGGATTATAGTGTCGATTTCACTGAATATGATCAAAAAAAAGTTGCCGACGGCAGCTTTAATTTTATTTTAAATATTATTATATTTAGAGTGCTTAGAATATTTCCTGACCCCTAGAGTGATGCATGTCATACAAAAGTTCTTAGAGGTAACATTAAAGGTTATTACTTGACACAGTTATGTTCAGTTTCTCTGTCTTGTTTAGTTTTCTTTGTCTGTATTTGTCTGAGTTCTAGTTATTTTCATAGTTGCCATGGTCCCTAATTAGTGTATTTAAGCCTTCAGTCTTCCTCAGTTTATATGTTAACATTATGTCGGTTTGAATATAGTTCTCCAACTTCCAGCATGAAGGCAACCATATTCCCACGGTAAAGGCAACTGCCAAGCACCCGCCATCCATTCTACAGAGTGCTTTTGACTGGGAGATGCAAGTGGACCTGGTAAATAGGCTTGTCTTCCCACAAGACATCGCAGCAACCTCACTCCATCCGGATCTGGTCCTGATTTCCAGGAGCATCAAGACCATCTTAATAGCTGAACTTACGGTGCCACGGAAGGACAGGCTAGCTATCTATCGCATCAAATCAAGAAGGCTAAGTACCAGGACTTGATCGATGAGGCTCTTACCAAAGGATGGCATGCATACCATGTTTCCCATCGAAGTTGGCTGTCGTGGTTTCCCAGCAACATCTTTGCACTATTTTCTACAGAAGGTTGGCCTGGATCTAAAACATCTGAAGAAAGCCACCAGGGAGATAGCTGTTACGGGGCGAACAAGACATGAGGCGTGCGGATCCATGTGCAAGCTTTTATTCATAAACATAGTAAACAGGCAGGGTCAGACAACGGCAAGCAGGTTTAGTTAGGGCAAGACACAAGAGAAATCCTAGGGCAAGCGTGGGTCTACGATTAGCAAACAATATCCAACAGGGCCAGGCAGAGAGATAATCCAGGTACACAAGCAAAGATCCAAACGAGGGGCAAACAGAGTCCAAAGGGCAAGGCAGAGGGTTAATCCTGGAAACACGGGCAGATGTCAAAACACAAGAAAACAGGCAAGGCATAAACAACTCGGCTCCGTAGAGTAGCTATCGCTAGGATAAGCGCTAAACAATACTCGGCGATCACAGAGAGAAAGTCCAAGGCTTATAAAGAGTGTAATTGGTGATAGTGATTGTGAGATAGTTCTCAGCTGGGAGAGTGATTAGTGTAATCAGCTGGGTGTGTCGTCCGTGCAATGAATGATGGGAAATGCAGTCCAGTGTGCTGTGTGAGTCAATATGATGGAGAAGCGACCTCTGGTGGCTATCGGGCAGAAGGCCACAGACCGGATTCGTGACAATAGCTTTGGCAGCCGAGACTAGCACAAGATGGTTGTGGCTGAAGAGAGCCCACAGTTGGAACCCCTCTGCAGGCAAAGGCTAAATGTTCTTTGCTGTCCCACTCAGGTGAAGCGTACAGGTCAAGGGGCGAAACGCTAGTGAACCTGAGACACCTGCTGACGATGCAGAGGGGTCCTCAACAATGTGGATGCTCCGCCCACCTTCTCACAGTGGAATACCATCACATAGACACCATATCCAAGTAGCTCTTGCAATTCCTGCTTGCAGCAAAGCATCTTTGATGTTTATCTCACCTCATGTTCTATATTAATATAAAGACTAATTCTCTTTACATTCTGCGTTACACATCATTCCTTAAATTTTAATACAAGCAACTCCTGAAAGAACACAAGAACGCAAGATAGGGTTTTTATGGTGAATTTTAAACATGTAAATCTCCAATGTCCAACTCCTCCAGCTGGAGCAGGGAGATCACTCCCTAGAGGATCACATGAGGGACTTTCTTGATCTAGCTTGCCTCACCCACTACCCCACTGCTGCTGCCTATGTGTTTTCTACAACACCAGACTCAATGAGCGGTTGAAAGACGTCTGCCTGTTGATGGTCCTCGAGGGAGCTTCACTGAATATGTGAGTTGGGTGCTGGTGCAGTACAACTCACCCATCACCATCTGCATCTTTGATGAGGACATTGTCAGCCCCACTCTAGATCCAGATCCCAGCCAACCATCAACCATGGCCCACTGCTGAATCGGATCCTAAGCCCGCCACGAAGTTTGAGCCAGAGCGATCGCCACCTACTCTTTCACCGCTGAGGTACATACGCAAAGATGGGGTACTGAGGAACAGAGCATGTGAGCGAAGTGGAGCGGAGTGGAGCGGGAGCAAGCGGGGAGCACAAGCGGGCAGATCTTGGACAGAGCGCAGAGCGGCATTTTTAAAAGGACGGAGCGTTGGTTTCCCACTCCAATTTCGCTCCGCTCACACCACGAGTCTGAAGCATGCTCGTCAAGCCTGATCGACTTGAATCCGTCTTGCACAGTCATCAACAGTAGACTATTTTCAGTAAAAACTCGGCTCAAAAATGGAGTTCAAAAACTTAAAAAAGGAAAATGAGAAGTCATACAGGTGTACTATTAATATAAAACTAGCAAACAATGATAATGTGGTACAAGAAAACGAGTGTGGAGACATCGTTTCAGTCAGTAAAGATTAATTTTGGAATCTAAAAAGACACATCTCTTGAAAACATGAAAGTATGCTACGTGAACCCGCTGGGAAGAAAGCAAAAGGTTAGCAAATTGAATACGGTAACTTGTAACAAATTGTAAATTAAATATAGCGTAATATTCAAACAATTGATGCAAGCCAATTTAAATTTTAATCCTGCGCGTTGCGCAAAAGTTCAGTCATAAGAATTTTGGCCTAATAGTTAATTTACTTTTATGTAACGTTTATGTAAGCTATATATTTTTATATTTTTGTTTATATAAATTTTATTTATATTATTAGGCCCATTTATTCATTTAATTTTACAGCAGTTTGTGTGTACAATGGATATAAGCCAATTTAAATTTTAATCGTGCGCGTTGCGCAAAAGTTCACTAATTAAAATTCTGGCCTAATAGTTAATTTACTTTTAAAACTTTTATGTATATTTTTGTTTATATAATTTTTTATTTATATTATTAGGCCCATTTATTCGTTTAATTTTACAGGACTTTTTGTGTAGGCTATATTCCTTCTTACATAGGCCTAATTTGTAATTTGAAATAAAACATTTTTATTTGAAAAATGTTGTTGTTGCTTGCTCATTAGTTCTTTAGGAGGTAAGGCTGTGGTCTAAGCTAAAAGTGATATACATGTAGATTTTTTTTTCCTTTTTTGGAGCGAGCACTATATAAATCGCTTATTAAGCCCAGCTTCAAGTCATTGCTGGTTAAGCCCATTACAAAGTCTTCATTACCCCGCTCCAGGTATCGTTTGTTGCAGATGATCCCCCCAGCCTCCTTCTCCCTCCTCACTGCCAAAGCCATCCGGTTCATCAGCCTCTTCTCCGATGTCTCCCTTCAGTCCCTCGGCTCCTCCAGTGGTTCTGCTCTGCTCAGAATACTAGTTGTATAAAATGTACATGTGCATTTATCAAAAAGCAGTCATAACAACATATTATTAAAGTGACACTCTTGTTTGTTTTATGCAAAGTTCAGTAAAGTTTTAGGTGTTTTCATGAGTAAACTACTCCCAAGTGAATGGATCTACGCTGCCATCTCTACAACAGCACTAATTGCGTCAGCACAAGCCTGTTTATCTAACACCTTTGATTGTTAGGCTTCTAACACATTTAATGAGACATCACTACCACTGACAAATAAGTGATAATAGACACTTTGGAGAGTTAAAGATTTCGTCAGATAAATAACATTGTTCATTGGTCAGAAACATGTTGATCAACACAGATGACACTGAGGACTCTTTCCCTGTTTTTCTTATACACTTACCTTCATGTTGAAGTGGGCTAATGTAAATGTTAAGTCATTTCAAACAGTGCTGTGTTCCCCTTGTTTTTGGTGAACTTGCAAATGAACTAAAAGTGAAGTCCATTATAGTGTACATTTTCATTGCTGTAACAAAATTTGCATAACTACAGCACTCTTCATACAACATTCACCTCAACCTAGCGCATAAACTTCTAAGGATTTATACACAATCACTCTTCTACATTCTGAATTTCTTTTGAAAATTCCAAATTCACACAGAAATTGTGTGATTTTGTGATTTTTTTTTTCCTTTTTTGGAGCGAGCGCTATATAAATCGCTTATTAAGCCCAGCTTCAAGTCATTGCTGGTTAAGCCCATTATAAAGTCTTCATTGCCCCGCTCCAGGTATCGTTTGTTGCAGATGATCCCCCCAGCCTCCTTCTCCCTCCTCACTGCCAAAGCCATCCGGTTCATCAGCCTCTTCTCCGATGTCTCCCTTCAGTCCCTCGGCTCCTCCAGTGGTTCTGCTCTGCTGCATGGATCCGCTTGGGGCTTCCCAGTCATCAACTCCTCCTTGGCCCGTGAATCCCTCAACTTCACCTCAAGCCTCCAAGCCCCCGACTCTACCTCGGCCCTCTGACCCATCAATTACACCTCAGGTTAACTCTCTCTCTCTCTGGCTCCACCTTGATCCATCATCACCCTGGCTCTGCCCTGGACTTCCGAGTCAGCCGCTGTGTCTTGAACTGCCACTAATTTCCAATTGTCCAATTCTGATTTAGAATATGATTTAGAATATAATCACAGAAGGCTAAAGGCCCTAAGACTTGTAAAGGGTGCCAGTTCTCTGAACAGCTACCATTCAGAAATCACATAATAAATGTGCAGTACTGTACCTAATATTTATAAAATGATTTACAACATTTAAAAAAATATATATAATTACTACATAATTACTGCAGTTTGTTTCCAATGACAGTAAATGCAAGGCATTTGGAAACATTTAGTTAGCCCTAGCCTGCATGGATGCACTGCAGTAGACCAGTGGAAACAAAGACTGCCTGTAGAAACCAATTTTTGATTTTGATGTGCTTTCTAGATTTTCTGATGTCCAAGATCCAGACATGTCAGTTATATGTGTCTGACGTAAAGTGAAGCATGTTAATAACTGGATTAATTTCTGAAGTTTCTCGCATAGACAGTCAAAAAATAAATAAAGCATTTTTATCTAATGTTGTGATAAACAAAAATCTCAGTGTTTAGTAAAGATGGAACGGAACATATGTTCGTACCGGAAAATGTTTGGTGCGGGTCTTTCAGTTTGGTATGCTTGTGTACCAGAAGCGTGAACAGTGATGTTTCAACAAATGTAACTTCTCCGTGTGTGAAACACCATTTCAAACTCTTACAAATTTAGGATGAGACAATATTGTTTATATCGATATACTTGGATGTTGCAAACACATGTGAAAAAGGACATGAAGTGAGTTACTGTGGAAGGGCACAATCCATTGTCTTAAACATGAGATGTGCTTTATATTAAGCACTTCAAACTAAATCATAAACCTACATGGCTTGTCCTGCTGTCAGATGTGCACGTTGTTTAATGCTTTTGAGATGGGTTTTTCTCAGTGCACAATTTCCATCTTACACTTTTGACATTACCTGTAAATGTTAGAAATTCATCCAAGTATTTCCAATTTGCATAAAGGACTATACTGACAGCAAGCGAGTCTAGGGTTTACCTTCGCAGACTTCAATGAACGAGTGCCTACTTTTAAGCTTAGAATCCAAAGTGCAGATCCATGTACACTTTAACGGCTAATATTGTCTACAACCAATTGCACGTTGAACGAGGATTCGATTAGAACTACAAACACGAATAAAAAGTGTTAAAAACTAAAAACATGGCAGATATGTGAGACTGACGGTTGAAAGGATGCATGTAACCAAGGCTACGTTCACACTGTCAATCCAAATCCGATTATTTGTGTATCCGTTTGGAAGCTGATCTAAAATTGTTGACTGTCCTCATTGTGCATCGCAACAGTTCAGATCCGATTTGTATGTCCATGCTGCTCTTTAGTTTTCCAGCATATCTACATTGGTTTTAATGGCAATGACTTTGCGTTGGTAGGCATATGCCTAAAACAAATACAACAACAACAACAACATGGAGGGGTTCGCAATTCAGATGCGGTCTTATTTACAACATGACCATGTGTATCCGCCGCGCTGCAATACTGCGTGACAGTACCGTATGCATGGCTTTATTCTGTACAGTCGACTCCACCGGTTTCAAAACACTTCTCAGTTATACTGTCATTTTCTGCTGTCCGGCACTTTGCAACAACACAATCTTGTTTCTGCAGCAATTTTCAGCACGTTTCCTATAACAACTTCTGACGTTTCCATTATAAGCGGCATGAGACGTATAAACCATGAACCATGTAAAATCCGATCAGAGCAGTACAGGCAGAAGCGGATTTCCAGAAATGCAATTTGATTTCAAACCATATATGAATGTAGCTCAAATCGGATTTGTAAAAATCACATTTAATGTGCCAATCACACTTGTTAAATATTTTTGGACATCAATTGCATATGCACAAAAAAGATTTGGACTGACAGTGTGAATGTAGCCTATGCGACAGAGCGTCAGTTAAAGATGCGATTATGACGAAGTAGTTTGTCCCAAAGCTTGCCTACACTTCTGCTACCAACTCAAAAGTACTTTTTCTTCACAAAAATAGCACATGCTTTAAGGGCGTAGTGTAAGTAGATGAATTGGGAAGCGGCACATATGACTCTTTTTGTGATCCACCGCTTTCATTGTTAAAGCAACCTCACCTGATTCCACTTTCTTACAAAGAGAGTTTTCGGATACATGTATCTGCTTTAGGCAAACTCTGACTATATCAGTCTTGTCACCGATACAACAAACACTAGTGACATCATCTGCCAGAGACAGACACTAAACTGAGACTGCAGTTAGATTAAAACACACACACACAACAGTACTAGAATACTAGTTGTATAAAATGTACATGTGCATTTATCAAAAAGCAGTCATAACAACATATTATTAAAGTGACAATCTTGTTTGTTTTATGCAAAGTTCAGTAAAGTTTTAGGTGTTTTCATGAGTAAACTACTCCCAAGTGAATGGATCTACGCTGCCATCTCTACAACAGCACTAATTGCGTCAGCACAAGCCTGTTTATCTAACACCTTTGATTGTTAGGCTTCTAACACATTTAATGAGACATCACTACCACTGACAAATAAGTGATAATAGACACTTTGGAGAGTTAAAGATTTCGTCAGATAAATAACATTGTTCATTGGTCAGAAACATGTTGATCAACACAGATGACACTGAGGACTCTTTCCCTGTTTTTCTTATACACTTACCTTCATGTTGAAGTGGGCTAATGTAAATGTTAAGTCATTTCAAACAGTGCTGTGTTCCCCTTGTTTTTGGTGAACTTGCAAATGAACTAAAAGCGAAGTCCATTATTGTGTACATTTTCATTGCTGTAACAAAATTTGCATAACTACAGCACTCTTCATTCAACATTCACCTCAACCTAGCGCATAAACTTCTAAGGATTTATACACAATCACTCTTCTACATTCTGAATTTCTTTTGAAAATTCCAAATTCACACAGAAATCCAGGAAAAGACAAATAATAATAAATGTTGATATTCCAAACAGAGAGTTAAAATGACGAACATGCAATGTTTCTGAATCTCACTAGAAAAATTAACAGGTGAATGACCTTGAAAAAAAAAAAATCTAAAATAAGTGTAGTGATATTCCTATAGGCATCAATTGTGTAATGATTTTAATTCACATAAGGTAAGGTATGTTGATCCTTGTCTTAATAAGCATTGTGTGTGTCTTATGCTTTAGTGCAAGGGTTCTCAACTCTGGCCAAGGTCCACTTTAGAGTCCATCTCCAACCCTGACCAAACTCACCTCCCTGTAACCTTCTAGTAATCCTGAAGACCTTGATAAGCTTGTTAAGGTGTGAATGATCAGGTTTAGAGCTAAACACTGCAGGAAAGTCGATCTCGAGGGCCAGAGTTGAGAACCCCTGCTTTACTACATACAGTACTTCAGTTGTAGAAGGAACATCTGAAAATGCTAATGGTTAAGAAATAGTAAAATAGTAATAGTTAAGAAGGCCTCAGAATTTGGCAAATGATCAGTAGTGATGTAAAGTCCGATTCATTTCAGCGGACAGTTTCATTGAACCAGTTCAAAAAACAATATCAAAGAAACATTCCAATAAAGTCATTTGTGTCAACGCACATTAAAACATTAAAATAAAACCTTATTTGAGTGAATGCACATTGCTGATTATTGCCTTTCATTCAGTTAAAGGAATACTTCACTTCAAAATGAATATTCTGTCATCATTTACTCACCCTCAAGTTGTTTCAAACCTGTATGAATATCTTTGTTCTGCTGAACACAAAAGAAGATATTTTGAAGAATGTCGGTAACCAAACATTTGATGTACCCCATTGACTTCCATAGTATTTTTGTTCCATCAAATGTCTGATTACTCATATTCTTCAAAATATCTTCCTTTGTGGATAACATTCAGCAGATGAAAGAAATTCATACAAGTTTGAAACAACTTGAGGGGTAAATTATGACAGAATTTTCATTTAAGTATTCCTTTAAGTTAATGGTGTTTGTGGTCACAGTTTCATCCGTGGATCCTTTGAGTAACATCTTAGATAAGATTCCTAAAAGTTTTGCAGCTACAGCACGCATTGCAGACATCGATACACAAAAGCAGATATGATCTAAATGTCTTAAGTGCACAGAAAGAATAAAACTCCTTGATTTCACAACTTAAAATATAATCTGCATGCACAATAAACTATAGTAAAATGTATGTTCCTCTTTCGACAGAAAGGTTCTTGTACGTTTTAATAAATGCTCATTAGTAGAGACTGCAAGACTGGGGACGTTTCTCAATACCAAGTACGCAAAGTTCAGACTTGACACAGGAGAACGAACTCCAGAGGACGGGAGGACGTAAGTCTGGTAATTCTGCAAATGGAACAGCGGCGTTCTTGATAGCGTCACTCAGCTCGCTCTGGCTACTCCGGTTATCTCTGTATGTATAATTTAGTCAACAATAAAACAAAATATGTTATAAAACACCCACTCAGCTCTTTTCTTTTTAATAAAGATATTAAAGGGTTAGTTCACTTTAGAATAAAAATTTCCTGATAATTTACTCTCCCCCACGTCATCCAAGATGTTCATGTCTGTCTTTCTTCAGTGGAAAAGAAATGAAGGTTTTTGAGTAAATCACTCCAGGATGTTTCTCCATATAGTGTCTTCAATGGGGTCCAACGGGTCGAAGGTCCAGATGTGAGTTTCAGTGCAGCTTCAAAGTCTCGACACGATCCAGCCGAGGAATAAGAGTCTTATCTAGACAAACCAGCGGACATTTTAGAACAAAATAAACATTTATATACTTTTTAACCACAAATCGACAGAGTTTAGCATAATGTTCAATCTTTTTACACTTCTTGCATGTTGTGGTTGCAGCCAGGCAGTTCGCAGCGTTCACTATGTCTTCCTCCGATCCACAGCAAAAGCATGACTTCCTCTTCCCCACCTGAGCAGAATTAAGCCTCCTAGCGGTCTAACCCTAACCCTACCCCAGACCTAAACCTACCCATAACCGAACAAAGCTCTGTGCGTCTCATATTGACGCTAAAGGGTGCCATGTGCGTTCAATGTAGACGAAATATCAAAAGCGTCAGTATATGACGCCCAAGGATGAGAATGCATTGTATATACACAGTAAGTCCATATATCTGTGTATGGATGCTCCAACACCCGACTGATTTAATGGCCCTATATTATGGAATGATATTCCGGACAATATACAAAAGGAATTGCAAATTGCGCATTACCGTTTGCATTTTTGTTTACGCGAATGCACAATGACTGCCAAATTTCAAATGGAAAAGCAAAGTCCGTTTGCAACTGTGTTTCCCATATCTTACGAGTTATGACCTTATCATATTTAAATAGCTATTTCAATTACCACGTTTGCTTTTTCACTTTCTCAGCATCGCGAATGTAGCCTATGTAGTTATTGTCTGAAACAAGCAAAATGACCCCGGCCTGGCTATGTGCCCAAGATTCCTACCACTCCCTTCAGGGACCAGGTGGTGAACCTGCAAGCGCTGCCCCTGGAGGAGGCAGACCCAGCCCTGGCTTTCCTCTGTCCCGTTCGCGCTCTGCGTCTGTAAGTGGACAGAACTCAAAGCTTCAGGACCTCAGATCAGCTCTTGTCTGTTACAGAGGCCAGCAGAAGGGAAAGGCGGTCTCCAAGTAGAGGATGGCCCACTGGATAGTGGATGCCATCGCCTTGGCTTACCAAGCACAAGGCGTGCCCTGCCCGCTCAGGTTGCATGCTCACTCCACGAGAGGCGTTGCATCCTCCTGGGCGCTGGCACGTGGCTCCTCGCTAACAGATATCTGTAGAGCTGCGGGCTGGGCGACACCTAACACGTTCGCTAGATACTATAGCCTACGTGTAAAGCCCGTGTCCTCCCGTGTTCTCACCCTAAATGGGTAGAAGCACTGAGAGGCCCGGCTCTGTCGGCTTGCTGCACCCTACTGTGCTCCTTATTTCTCCAGAATGAAAAACCTGTGAGTCCTCCAACACCCTCGGCCCAGACATGACGGAGTGTCCGGTGCCAGGCCTTTATCCGTTGAATCCTTGAGAACCAGGTCTAGGCTGGGTTCCATATGTGTGACCCTATGGAGATCCCATATGTGTATCCTTCCACGGCTGCTCCTAATCGAAACCCTGTGTCTTTCCCTTGGGCTAAGTCACCCAGTATATTCATATGTAGTACAACCTTCGGGCTAGTCCATATGTATTTTCCACATAACTCCTTGAAGTCAGTGGCTTCCGCAGCGTTCTCCTTCCCACAGAAAGGGTTTCCAATAATCTCACTGTATCATGGAACAACAGTGTCAGATACACTCTGTGTAAGCCCTCTCCTATCATCCTTCCAGGCAAGTAGGTGTGGAGGCTTACACCTGCGCTGGATGGGGTTCAGCAGCTGTGGCGCTTTGGTAGGGATTCCTATCAGTCGGTCACTAGGTACGTCGAGAGTGACCGACCGCTAAAGGAACATCTCGGTTACATATGGTAACCCTCGTTCCCTGAGGGAGGGAACGGAGACATACGACCTGTCGCCACATCTGCTGCTGCCCGTTTTTTTTGTTGTTGTTTTTCAGCAAAAAACTGAAGTGCAATCACACCTTCTGCTCATTATATACCCGCGCTGCGAGGCTGAACAGCTGATGCAAATGATTGCACGTCAATGTGTATTGGCTCGTTTTAGTTTCACTCAATTAAATTGGCCTCTCTAACGAGATTCCTATTAATCGGTCACAGTTTTCCTCCAACACCCAAGAAATGCTTTTTAAATAGAAGTCCTTCTTTCCACAGCATATCATAGGCCTATTCTGTATTTGCTTGGGCTTTTCTTACATCATTCTCTAGACATTCTTTTGGATCCATTGTACATTTCTGAATGAACTTTGATATATTGCTATCAAATTTCTACTCTCCTGATCATATGTTCCATTAATTTACAAATGTGTGATGTCAGGGCAATAGGTCTGTAATTTCCAGGGCTGATGTCATCCTTTCAGGCTTCCTTATCTGTAAAATTATGACCTCTTTCCAGCTTCCTGGCATTCTACCTTCTTCCCACACTTTGTTATTTTGCAATTATAATTTCTCAAGAGTTTCAACACTTAGGTGTTTTATCATGCTGTAGCATATTTCATCTTTACTAGGAGCTGTTTTTCTCTTTCCGTCTTCTTTCTTCTCTGGTCTCATGCATCTGCAGATTCAGAGACTTGCTTAAAAAATTTAGAATTAATTTTTATTCTATTAAATATATTCCATGACATAAGTAATCATTAAGTTATTTATTTTTATTTGTCAACCTCATTAATTCATATAACTATACATTCTTCTTTTTTGACCCTCAATTAGTCTGGGTTACATTTAGGTCATTTCAAGATTCTCTAGAATTCCCTGTAAGCCATGTTTATAATAAAGCAATAATAAACAAAAGTTATGTTTAAAGGTGCATTGCGCAAGTCTCTGAGTTTTTGCAGAACTATGCCCCCTTCTGGCGACACGCGAAACTGCAACCAGAGTTGTGCACGCGGTTACGTGGAGTTTGCATTGGGGTTTGGGATGAACTAGAAGCCGGTCTCTTTGAATCCATCTTCTACTTTTGCCAAAGTCGCTTGAGTTGTCTTCGCTGATGCGGATAATGGCGGCGAATACACAAACCTGCCAGACATAGCCAGGTGACCGTGAACACGCATGACGTCACGCCCAGTCGATTCCGTCCCGAATCCCTCTTATTTATTTTACTGTACAGGATTATAGAGGCAATCGCAGCGATCATAGAAGGGCTCATTCAGCCCATCAGGCAATTGTTTAAGCATGTATGGGTTAGAAAAACGGGTATTTTTTACATGAAAAGTTGCTTAATGCACCTTTAAGTGAGGATAAATAATGGATGAATTTGTAATAATAACTGGAAAGACTTCCGATTGAAAAGTAGGAAGTAGGATGCTCAGAAAATTAATATAACACAAAATAAGTTAAATGAGTTTCAGTAAATAAATAAATAAATAATCAGAAAAGGTTTGAGAGAATTGAAATTCTGAAAAAATCTGGGTTAACATTAAAATATTAGGAGTCAGTTGTAGAGAGGTTAACAGTCCACAATATGTGTAAAAATTATGGACTATAAATGTTTGATTAGGTCATATGAATACTATAAAGGCCTTGCGTAGAATCTAATGAGCCAGACTCTGAGCTTCGGCCTTTCTGTGTTGTGGTGAACAGGCAGATGGACAATAATGTCTCAAATATTTTTTCATCTGTCTGCATTGCTGGCAGTAGTTCTTTCCTTCTTCGCTGGATGATTTCAGGGAACTCCTCATTAATAAAGATGCCTGAAACTATCAAGTTTTTAGCTTTATCGGCTGAAATCTGACCACACTGAATCAGGGCTTTTCTGGTGACTCCATTGGCTTTCTGCAGTCCTATGAGCTCAATCCAGCTCTTCACATTTCCAAATGATCCAGTAGTTTTCGCTGAATAGTTTTCTCATCTTGTCTTCTGATTCAGAAACTAATGCCATTTATAACAATATTATGGCTTCTTGATTGAGTGTCCCTCCCGATTGTCATGGCTTGGCAGATGAAGGTACAGTACCAGTCAAAAGTTTGGAAACATTACTATTTTTAATGTTTTTGAAAGAAGTCTCTTATGCTCATCAAGCCTGCAGTTAAAAATAAAACAAAACAAAAACAAAAAAACAGTAATATTATGAAATATTATTACAATTTAAAATAATGGTTCTCTTTTTTAATATATTTTAAATGTAATTTATTTTTGTGATGCAAAGCTGAATTTTCATCAGCAAGTACTCCAGTCTTTGGTGTCTTATGATCCTTCAGAAATCATTCTAATATGATGATTTAATACTCAGTTATTATCTGTTACGGTGGGACAGATGCAAGAGGCGTGCGGATCCATGTGCAAAGCTTTTAATCAGCGAGATGCGTTCAAAACAGGCAGAGACTTAATCATGAACAAACAGGCAAAGGTCAGAACCAGCAGAAACAGCCATGAAGACTGGGCCAAAACGTAGTACAAAACCAGGCAGATGATCAGGACAGGCAGCAAACACTCAGAGTCGAAGGACAAAGCAGAGGTATCAGAGGCAGGCAGCAGACAGGGAGATATCCAAAACAGAAGGGTCACAAAACGGGCAGGCATACACAGAAATGAACATTCAGTAAAGTTCACAATAGTTAACCAATACTCCACAACCAGTGAGCTCGTGTATCAGTAATTTATAGTCCCTGATATTGACTACAGGTGTGGAAATAATCAAAGCAATGAAATATGGGAAATGTAGTACAAAGTAACCTGTAACTGTGTGTGCAGTGAAAAAGTCTTAGGGAACAGGTGACCTCTAGTGGTGATAGAATGGAAACAGCAGGTGTAGAATGTGTCACATTATCAATGATGGAAACAGTTGTGCTGTTTAATATATTTTTTTGGAATACTTTTTTCAGGATTCATTGATGAGTAAAACGTTAACAGCATTTATTCATAAAAACAGCATTTATTCAAAATAAAAACATTTCTAACAATATAAATCGTTACCATCACCTTTTATCAATTTAACGCATCCTTGTTGAATTAAAGTACTAATTTCTTAAAAAAAAAATAGTTATTGTTCCCAAACTTTTGAACGGCAGTGTATATTGTTACAAAAGATTTCTATTCTAAATAAATACAGTTCTTTTTAACTTTTTATTCATCAAATAATCCTGAAAAAAGTATCTCAGGTTATAAAAAAAAATATTAAGCAGCACAACTGTTTCCAACATTGATCATAAATCAGCATATTAGAATGATTTCTGAAGGATCATAAGACACCAAAGACTGGAGTACTTGCTGATGAAAATTCAGCTTTGCATCACAAAAATAAATTACATTTTAAAGTATAAAAAAGAGAACCATTATTTTAAATTGTAATAATATTTCATAATATTACTGTTTTTTTTTGTTTTTTTTTTAACTGCAGGCTTGATGAGCATAAGAGACTTCTTTCAAAAACATTAAAAATAGTAGCGTTATCAAACTTTTGACTGGTACTGTATATTTCCAGCGGAGATAAGTTTTAATGTAACAAGCAGGTTAGTGGAATGCAACAGCGTGTCCACAAAGACATGCACACACGGACACACAACCTTTAACCGACAATAAGGGACAGAACTGAATGGGAGAATATATACACAGGGTAAACGAGGGAACTAACTGATGAAGGTTAACTAAATCAGGGACTAACGAGAAGATGCAGACAGACAAGACTTAACTGTGACACCGATATTCTGATTTCATGACTCTGAGATCAAGATTTGCTTATTGTGTCCAGATCTGTCCAAGTTTCTCTGCATGTTGCACACTTGTTGAGGCTTGTTAAGCATTACTGAAAGATAACAGAGATATTGCATGACAGAACAGGAGCAGGAGAATAGACCCGTGGACCGGATTAAATCCGGCCAGTCGTTTGCCAGTTTTGATCTAGCCCAAGATCTTTTGTCATTGTATCAAAAACTGATGAATACTTTGCATTTTTAAAAATATACTTTTACTATGCTTTGTGTAATAGCCTAATCATTAACATGTAATAATATTGTTAATGAATCAATTGCAACTGGTTGCCGATTTATTTTATTTCCATAATGAAAATCACTTTAATTTCCATTTTAATTTCACATGGGACGTGAGCAACAGCGGCCAGACATGGAAGTTCATGAACAACATGTTATCCTGCTTGATGAGAACATATGTCTGTCAAAATTCAGGAAACTGAAAGCATCTTAAGGTCTTTAGAAATGGATGTTTAGGCCTCCCATACACAAAAGAAATATATTTGAAATATATTTTCAGAATATATTTTGGAATATATGCAAATATTTGAAATTGGCCCAATAAATATATTTCACACTTAACATCATATATTTTTGTTATATTTCAGAATATATTTCAATGTATTTTTTTCTGTATGGATCCCCAAAAGTGTCAAAATATATGTGGCATATATTCCAAATACATTGAAATATATTCTGAAATATAACAAAAATATATGATGTTAAGTGTGAAATATGTTTATTGGGCCAATTTCAAATATTTGCATATATTCCAAAATATATACTGAAAATATATTTCAAATATATTTCTTTTGTGTATGGGAAATAATTGGTTTGTAAATAACTGGATCCATCAGTTTTAAACAAACTGGCATAATGCAAAGACATAATAACACTGACGAGATGTAGAAAAATGTAAAATGAGTTGATAGATGATGAAAGATGTCTTTCATTCCACAAGATTCATTCCAGTGAACTGTCACATCCACACAGACTTTCCTTCAGATGGCCACCAGAGGTCACCATCGACCCACTGCTGACCCAGGCATGCAGAAACCATTCATTCAAAAAATCATGTTCAAACATATTTTACACTGTATAGAATTAACAAGATGTAGAAAAACCCATAATGTTTAATAAAGTCAATAAACTTGATTTAGTGTATACAAGAGGCAGAAGAACGTGTGCTGTCTGTGTGTGCTTGTATTTGAAAGTTGTGAATGAGAGAATGACTAAAATTAACCATTGTAAAGTTTAAGCCATTGTAAATATATATACAAAATTCAAATTCTTTCACGTTTCATGCTTTTTGCACCTCACATGCTTGAGTGTGTTAATGATTGATTTTCATGCAGAAGTTTATGTATGATCACACTGGAAACAACATCCACACCTGCATTCCAGCAGTCAGAATACATTAATCTTTCTATTCCTGCTTCAGCTGTCATCGTTTAAACCCTTCAGAATCCTGTAATCCTGCAATCAGAGCCTCGCTATCATTAGCAGAGTTTTACTAATCCTCTGAATGAAACCAGCATGCTTTGCATCAGACTGCATGAGGAGAATCAATGTTGAATTTCATTTCAGAGTTATTTGTGTTTAATATATGAAGAGATGTGTTAGTGTTTAATATTCTCTTATGTTGTATATTACAATGTGTCAGTGTCATTGTTTTGTCTCAAGATTCACACCAGTATTGTTTTTTCTAAGGCATGTTTATTAAAGCTTCTTAATCCTGGTGTAACCCCTCCACCCGGGTCCTACTCGCCCCGCTCGGGCCTCCGGTGTGACAGGGAGGCTAGACTGCAGCCTCTAGCGTCTGTCGCCAGAGCGCCTGTTGAGATCAGAGGAGTGAGGTTTACCCGCACAGCAACTACTAGCTGGCCTCCGTTACACTGGCTTAATCTAAACCCTGTCTGTGAAACCGGGACTTAGTTTTATAAAGAACTGAAGAAGACCACAATATCAGCAGCCAATGCAGGGCTGTAGGAGTCACGAAGACCTTTTTATGTAAAATCTTCTTTGCTGGACTTCCTTCGTCAAAGTCGTTAAAGTGAGTGATTGGACTTTAGCTGCAAGAAAGTTCAACAAAGCTTTGATTATAATACACATGTTTGTTTTTGTTTTTTTTTTTTATCATAAAACCCCTAGACAGAGAATATGCCTTTTACCAACTCATTATTTTGTACATGAATTTATTGCAATATTGACTTTACATTTTTAACTTTCATAATGGAAATCATTTATTAACCTTTTTTTTTCTGCTAAATATCCCATCAACATACCAGCTTTATACGAGGCGTCCTTTGGGACACTCGTAATTTTTCCTCATATTTGAGCACTACTTACGTAAGATACCAAGTTAAACAAACCATAAAGGCCTACAGATGAAACCTCCTCCTGAGTGGAGCTGCATGCCTGCAATAATATTTATACTCGTCTCAGGGACCAAACCCTGCAGCTCCTGAGCAAATCTCTGCTGCTTCATTAGTTCTGAGCGCAACACAAGTCAAGTCAAGTCAAGTCAAGTTTATTTATATAGCGCTTTTCACAACACAGGTTGTATCAAAGCAGCTTCACAGTAATAAATTAGAACAATACATCAATGTTTGTTTCTAGTGGACGTCTACGTTCGGTAATGCTGATCAATAGTATCGTTGATTGATTAATTCAATTAAATATCCCCAAATATCCCCAACTGAGCAAGCCAAAGGCAACAGTGGCAAGGAACCGAAAAACTCCATCAGGTGACCTAATGGAGAAAAAAAAAAACCTTGGGAGAACCCGGGCTCAGTCGGGGGCCAGTTCTCCTCTGGCGTTTATGAACTAGAGGTCGGATTTAACTGTAGGATTAAAAGTATTATATGAATGCCTGGCTGAAGAGATGCGTCTTTAATCTAGTTTTAAACTGGGAGAGCGAGTCTGAGCAACGAACAGTATCCGGAAGACTATTCCAGAGTTTTGGTGCTAAATGTGAAAATGCTCTCCCTCCTTTGGTGGATCTGGATATCCTAGGTATGACCAGAAGCCTCGAATTTAGTGATCTTAAAGAGCGCGATGGATTATAGGGCGATAGAAGATCGGTTAAATAGACTGGAGCTAAGCCGTTTAGGGCTTTATAAGTCAGTAGCAATACCTTGTAATTAATACGGGACTTTATAGGTAACCAATGTAGGGATGATAAAATCGGTGTTATATGATCATATTTTCTTGATCTAGTTAGAACTCTAGCGGCGGCATTTTGGACTAACTGTAGCTTGTTTATTAAGGATGCAGGACAACCGGCTAATAACGCATTACAGTAATCTAGTCTCGAGGTCATGAATGCATGAACTAACTTTTCTGCGTCAGAAACTGATAGCATATTACGTAGCTTAGCAATGTTTCTAAGGTGGAAAAAGGCTGTTCTTGTAACATATGAAATATGATTTTCAAAAGACAGGTTGCAGTCTAATATAACACCCAGGTCTTTTACTGTAGAGGATGAAGTAACAGGACATCCTACTATGTTAAAGTTGTATTGTGAGAGGTTTTGTGGGTGGTTTTTTGAACCGATAAGTAGTACCTCTGTCTTGTCTGGATTTAATAAAAGAAAATTATGCGTCATCCAATCTTTTATATCTTTAACACACTCTGTCAATTTGGATAATTTAGCGTTTTCATCTGGCCGTGATGAAATATAGATTTGAGTGTCATCAGCATAACAATGGAAACTAATTCCATGTTTCCTTATAATATTTCCAAGTGGTAGCATATATATTGAGAATAATAGAGGGCCTAACACAGATCCCTGCGGCACTCCATAGTTTACTGGAGTTATGATAGATTTTTCTCCATTTAAATAAACAAAATGGTAGCGGTCAGATAAATACGATCTAAACCAGCTTAATGCTTGTCCTTGAACACCAGTATAATTTTGTAGTCGATCTAAGAGTATTGTATGATCTATAGTATCGAACGCAGCACTAAGATCAAGTAAAACTAATATTGAGATACAGCCTTGGTCAGAAGCTAAAAGTAAATCATTTGTGATTTTAACGAGCGCAGTTTCAGTGCTATGATGCGGCCTGAACCCAGACTGAAACTTTTCATAGGTGTCATTTTCTTGTAAGAAAGAGCCCAGTTGAGCGGACACAACTTTTTCTAGTATTTTAGACATAAAAGGTAGATTTGAAATGGGTCTATAATTTACTAGATTATTCGGATCTAATTGTGGTTTCTTAATGAGAGGTTTTATAACTGCCAGTTTAAATGTTCTTGGAACATGACCTAAAGATAAAGACGAGTTAATAATATTGAGGAGAGGCTCTTCCACTACAGGTAACACTTCTTTCAATAGTTTAGTTGGTATGGGATCTAATAAACATGTTGTTGTTTTAGAGGAAATGATAAATTTATTTAACTCTTTTTGTTCTATAGTTGAAAAGCACTGTAATTGTTCTTGCGGCGTGATAATTGAGGCTGAATTATAAGGCGCGATTGAGGATTGAACGTTTACAATTGTGGTTCTGATGTTTTCTATTTTCTCAGTGAAGAACTTCATGAAATCATTACTACTAAACTGTAATGGAATACTTTGTTCAGGAGACATCTGTTTATTTGTTAGTCTCGCCACGGTGTTAAATAAGAACTTAGGATTGTTATGGTTGTTTTCTATTAGTTTGCGTAGATGCTCAGCCCTGGCCGCTTTTAGGGCCTTTTTATAACGTGACATACTGTCTTTCCATGCGATTCTAAAGACCTCTAAGTTGGTTTGTTTCCATTTACGCTCTAAATTACGGGTTTCTCTCTTTAGAACACGCGTAGTACTGTTGTACCATGGTGCTTTACTTTTCTCTCTGACCTTTTTTAATCTAATGGGCGCAACAATATCCAATGATCCAGAGAGAATGGTGCTCATAGTGCTAGTTAATTCCTCAAGTTCATCTGTTTGTTTGGGTTCACTGAGCAGCTGAGACAGATCCGATAAGCTGTTTGAAAAATTATCTATGGTGGATGGAAGGATTGTTCTGCCTAATCGATAACGCGGCGCAGCATGATATATTACAGGAGTACGTAATATGCAAGTTACCATGTAATGGTCAGTGACATCGTCACTTTGTGGAATGATATCTATATCGGTTGGATCGGTTCCATGTGATATAATTAAATCGAGTGTATGATTAAATCGATGAGTCGGTCCGGTAATGTTTTGCTTGACCCCAAAGGAGTTTAATAAATCTGTAAACGCAGCCCCTAACGCATCATTTTGATTATCTACATGGATATTAAAGTCTCCAACAATTAATGCTTTATCGAAGTTAACTAATAGGTCTGAGAGAAAATCTGCAAACTCTTTTAGGAAATCAGCGTAAGGCCCAGGCGGTCTATATACGGTAGCCAAGGCTAGAGATAATAGGGATGTTTTTCGAACATCTAAGAGCGTAACATTTAGTACAAGTACTTCAAATGAAATAAACTTATAACCCGTTTTCTGAGTAACATTGAGAAAATCTCTATAGATTGTTGCAACACCGCCGCCACGACCATTCAGACGGGGCTCGTGCTTATAGGAGTATCCTGATGGAGTAGACTCATTTAAACCGAAATAATCATTTGGTTTAAGCCAGGTTTCAGTAAGGCAAAGTACATCGAAGCTATTATCTGTGACTATTTCATTTACAATAACTGCCTTAGGTGTGAGTGATCTAATGTTTAGAAGACCTAGCTTTAAAAATTGTTTTTGATTACCAATAGCAACATTTTCTGGTTTAATAACAATTAGATTTTTTCTAGATCCTGCAGTAGATTTATGATTTGATCTCACTAAACGAGGAATAGACACAGTTTCTATGCAATGTTCTACACTATTTATATCAGTTAAATTGGTGCAGCAGAGACTATGATTTGGACTTTTGTTTACTAGTCAAAAGGTATTTAACATTTTGGAGATGTTATCTGACAGAAGATCCGATCCGAATCTGCTTGGGTGTAAGCCATCAGCACGGTAAAGCCTAGGACGCTCCCAAAACAGATTCCAATTATTTACAAAGAGAAGTTTCTGCTCATTGCACCATGACATTAACCATTCATTAAGCGCAAATAATCTACTAAACTTTTCATGACCTAGTCGATACGTGGGAAGCGGTCCTGACACAATAATCGTTATATCAGGCGATGTGCTGCGTACCGTATCGATCAGATTCCTGAAGTCTTTCTTCAAAACCTCCGTTTGGCGCAGTCTGATGTCGGCCCCTCCCGCGTGCAGGACAACGGTTCCGACGCGCTCGTTCAGAATCTCGGGAACGTGAGCAGCGATTTCAGAAACACGAGCACCAGGAAAGCAGTGACTATGCACCTTACTTTTATTTAACGTAGCGTGTACGTGTCGAACGATGGAATCGCCGATGATCACAGCATCGCGTTCTGTTTCGCGAAGAGGGGAGAAGCGGTTTTGTGTGGATATCTCGAAAACCGGGAGGGTCGGAGAGAGTTTTCTTGGTCTAGACCTGACTCGCGACTTCCGCTGCGGAAAAATCCAGGCTTCGTGATGGCATGTTGGAGCCGGAGTGAACGAGACCATGGCTGATCGCGACCTCGACGTTCGGGACCGATGTTGAGGAACGCACGGAGTAGACGAGGTCGGAGTCAGCGGGTTAGTAACATTAATCTCTGATTTGTGTGCCTCGGCACGTGATGTTTCGAGAGCCAAACGCCGGTCTATCAGCTCGGCTTTTCTTACTAAAAGGTCGTGGATCTGTTTCTCAACAGCTTCCAGCTCAGACTGCACCGCGTGCAGCTCAAATGTGTCCTCACCTGCACCAAAAGGTAGACTACTTACATTTGATATATTCGCCATTTTAACAGATGGACAGTAAGTTAAGTTAGCAACGACGCTACCAGTGGTGCTATCAATATTAATACTAATTTATGGCTTAAGTCTTGGATATAATCCGTCTTTTCAGTGGTACGGGTGTAGAGTAGACGCACGATAGGCGAAAAAATGTTTGTTTGTAACTTAAATGAGTGCGGAGAAGACGCGTTCAGCCGTGATCCACGGACGTAACCTATAAGAGTATCCAGCGTTGGATCACTAGGCTTGAGACGCGTCTACTCAACAATCCGCGTTATAACTATGAGGTGAGGAAAAGTAGAAAATGTTCGTTGTAAGTGAGTTTAAAGAGAAATCAAGAATTATAAATCAATCGATGGAGCTCCAAAGACAACAACGCGCTCAGACGCAACATGCATTGAAGTCTGAGACTAGGCTTAAGCCCTTTCAGTAAATCAGAAAATATACAGATTGTCCACTCTCACTATTCCAACCTTCAGCAGATTTCTCACTATTCCAACCTTCAGTACCTTTCTCAATCTCCAGTTTCCATCACAGATTGGCCACTCACAAGTACAGAGAGATATGATGAGACGTGCAGGTGCACGTGTAAATAAACATGCGTGTTGTGAATAGTTGACAAGTTTTTCCAAACGTAGCAAAAGTATTGTACAAAAATAATATTATATAATAATAGTATAAAAAATAATCAAAATTATATCTCAATATTTTCTGGAATTTTATCGATAACGAAAATTAGACGATATTTTGCTGAGTGCTTTTATTGTGTTGGTACCTTGGCAGGTTTAGGACTGCCGTGGACAGCTGACTCCTTTTGATATTCTTCATAATCTGTATGGTGGTCAGTTTGCAGAAGTGACAGAAATCATCTTTAATCAATAAGAGTAAACAGATTTTTTAACTTTTATGGATATTTTTTACCTAATTACCTAAGCCATTTTTAACCTAATTAAATGCATGCATCATTTTTTTTTTTTTTTTTTTTTTTTTTAATTCTTCCTAAATCAAATTCTATTAGAATAATAAGCCACAACAGGGCTGTTATCAATCAAATGAAATCATTATCAACAATTGAGGAAACACAGAAGCTGCATCTGAAGTGGCATTTAAATGCGTTTACACAGACTGTTTAATGCAGTATTTGTATTTGTGTACACAATACACTGATTCAGGAGCTAAGGAGATGATTGAGACGCACCCTTAATTAGCCACAACCACAAAAACTCAAAGCGTGACTTCCAGGCATCGGATTGACAAAATGCATCATGTCATATGTGAGCTTCTATTTGTTGCAACACGCAGCAAAGGTAATGAATGCTTCCAGAAATGTTGAGTGGGAGAGAAGTAAAGCAGAGAAGTGTTGGAAAGCAGATAAATGACAGCGGAGGTCAAGGGTTTATCCCCACAGCGGAGGCTGACTGTGCTCAAAGGAAACGGTGAGTTTTGCACATTAAATCCAGAGAATTGCAGGAGTTGGGCTGCAGGCAAGTATTAAAACAAGGGACATACTGTGAGCGTGTCGTCCACGCAGGGAATTGGGTTACTGATGGGTGGGGGTGCCTGAAATCATAGACCTTTTCAGCTTTAAGCCTAGAGGGGTGAAAGGATTTAAAGAGAGTATTTTTGCCTTTGCCTTAAAATTTCCCAAACCCCTTTGTCGTAGCAGACATTCTTGAAAACAGACATTTTGGATTGCCAATGGCTATAATATATCCTAATGTAGTACAGTAATTTGTGGTACTTCTTGAACATTAAGATGATGACTGACAACTAAGAGATGATAGGAAATACCTTGCTTTCTGTTCCTCAATAAACTTCATATGCTCTTGCCTCATTATGAGAAAAAATAACTACCGTCACCTCCAGGAAAACACACTTTCACCTCCACATTAACCCGCCAACTCTTACACAAGATGATTTTAACTCTTCAAAATTAAGACTGGCCACCAATGCATTATTCCACTTTCACCAACATGTGTTCCTGCACACAAGCGCCACCATGCAAGATGAACATGCAGTGCCCACTGTGCTGATGTCTCCTAATTTTTTTTAAACACCTGACCCTTACCTAGAATCACATATTTGAGTCTGATACAGTTTGTTTCAATCCTAACACACTAGACTGCATGAGGACCATTCATTTTGTGCCCCACACACTCACCAAAACCTGGACATACAGAATATTTGCTGAGTCAGTGCATTCCTTCTCAAAGAAGCCACCCAGATCATCATACAGATCCACTCTCCTCTCATGGAGACGGACATCTCCAAAGTCCTTCATACAGCCTGTCCTTTAAATACTCCCTCCCATCTTCTACAGCACGCTTACCTGTTCTCACCCCTATCATCAACACATCTCTTACAACTGACAATATTTTCATCACATTTACTGAAATTCTGAAATTCGGCCACTGAAATTCTGCAGCGGTGTGCCTCAAGGTTCAATGCTTGGTCCTTTTCTGTTCTTGATATACACACTCTCAATGGGCATAACAGGCACACGACTTCTTCCATTACTGCTACATACCTCTTGCCTGTCATTTCAACCTGTTGACCCCACCAACATTTACTCAACTTTACCACACTTACATAAGATCAGGATGTTATAAAACACGAATCATGTAGATTCATGCTTTTTTTAAACATCGGGAAAATCAGACTTGTCCAAGTCTACTGCACTCCAAGTCCAAGCACTTGTCATACTCATCACACTATCATATGACTGAGAGTCTGCAGATGATCCAGAATGTGACAGAAGTATTCAACCTGCTGATCTTTTTTTACATTTTAATTACATTTAAAAATAAATTCCTGTATGTCAACACATCTGTAACTAAATTTGAATTTAATTTCTGTAATTACATCCATAAACACACTTTTGAACCTATCTCTTCCCCTTAACCAGTGGTTTTCAGTCCTGGTCCTGAGGACAGCACATTTTGAATATCTCTTTTCCGACACGCTCAGTTGAGTTCATGGAGCTCTCTGTTGACAAGCTGATGATCCGAGTCAGCTGTGCAGTACACATTTACGTATTCATCTAAACATTGCTCACAGCAGTGTGAATGGCGTCGAGATGTTCGTTAACAGTATATCACTGCAAAGGTATTTCACAACTTATAGCCCTGATATACATTTGTAATCAAAATTGTTCAACTCCCATTGCAAATCAGGTTTATAGGCAAAATGTACAGACTTTCAGCTGTTTGCAATGAACAAATCAAACAAAAGTAATTGAAATAGCTCAACACAACAAATGTTTCAAGAGTTAAGAGAAGATATCATTGCCCTTCACAAACAAGGAACAGGATATTAAAAGATAGCGAAGGCACTTAATGTTCCTAGAGACATAGTTGGAAGCATAGTTCGCAAGTTCAAAGCTAAAGGAACAGTGGTTACTCTACCTGGACGGGCAGAAAAGGGAAGCTATCAACAGATTTCTGAGAAGGCAGGTTCAGAAAAACCCTCAAGAGACTGCCAAACACCTGGTGGCAACAGGCACTGAGGTTTCAGCTGCACAGTAAGGGCTCGTACTAAACGCATGCCAGAACTCCAAGACGTACACCACTACTGACCCAAAAGCACAAGAAAGTGCTCAAAATCATATAAATAAGCCACAGAAATTTTGGGATTCTGTTCTGTGGAGCGATGAAATGAACTTTTCGGCCCTCTGGATCAGTGCTGTGTCTGGAGGAAGAAGAATGAAGCATAAGCTGAGATGAACACTCTGTGTACAGTTAAGCATGTGGGTCTCGTGATGCTCTATGGCTGATTTATATCCTCTGGCACTGGAAACCTGCAGCGTGAGGAAGGAGTGATGGATTCATTGAAGAATAGGAAATCCTAGGAGAAAACGTTGTGCCATCAGTGAGGAAGCTGAAGCTTGGATCTTCCAACAATGATCCCAAGCATACCTCAAATTCCACCAAAGCTTGGTTGCAGAAGAAGTCCTGGAAGATTCTACAGTGACCATCACAGACACCTGACTTGGACCCATGGCTGGACTGGCCATTGGGCATACCGGGCATTTTCCCGGTGGGCCGACGTGCTTTTTGGGCCGATACATCTCATACTCATACATACTTTTTATTATTTTTTTTATTTTTTTAAATGTTAACGGCCCGTAAAATTTGTATATCGGCGGCCCATTCGTTTTGTTTTGCTTAATTGGCGGCGCTGGGTTTGTGCCGGTGTAATGCATTGGTCAAAAAAAGTCAGTGTTAGTTTTTTTTTTTCTGACAGACCAGCCCATGAAACACGTAGATCAGCGGCCCATTGGCTCTTTTCTTGATTGACACTGGGCTGGCCCAATCACAACTTTAAACGAGTGAGCGAGCGCGCAGCACTGTCAGTGTCAAAATAGTCAGCGAGATGGAGAAGAAACGCAAGGAATGTGCAGAGAAATAGCGTGAAAAAATAGAAACAGGCCCTTAAAGCAGACACTGTAAACTGTGTCAAAATATATGTTTTCTGACCTTCATCAGCTCCTGTGATGATGAGGATAGTGAGGAAGATCAGGAGAGAGATGAGAAAGTGTAGAGTCCGCGGTAAGCAGAACTACTTTTAAAACACTTGAACACTTGAACACTTGCTATGTCATGAGTGTAGGAATCCATAACCCAGTTACAGATTATTTCCACATCTCCACGATTACCGCAATTCACTAGAAATTTAATGAGACGCGTTTGTAAACCATGTTTTCCGCCAAAATAAAAGCTTGATGCAGTTTGCGTCAAAATAAAAGATCATGTGCTTATCTCTTTCAAGTATAGAAATTGGTACAACACTGATTATGAAAGTTTCCTTTATTTTTTTAGTGCATTTGTTTTACAAAATATGGCTATTACTGTCATTGGATTAATATTATAACTATTATTATGTAGTAGGTGTAATTTAAATAGACACTGTAACTAAAAGAGGTTTGAATTTTTCTTTGTTTAATTTGCACACTGAATATGGGTTGGAGCTTTTAATTTTGAACTCTCAAAGTGCACCAGATTGATGAATTTAACATTAAAATGCACAAAATTTTCTCATTTCTCATTTTCTCATGCCCCCGAACCCCCCTAGAAGGACCGAGGTCCACCCACCATAGTTTTAACAAAAATACTGTAAGAAACACTTGTATTGCTATGCCAATGCAGCTTATAGCTTGTTTCAGGATTCATCACTGTGGAGTATAGTTCAACTGTATTAATAAATGTCAAATTTTTACTTATTTCATCTGTTAACTATCAGTCGTTCCTATACTCACTCATTACATGACATTAGTGGTTTTAATGAATAGGAGTTGGTATGCATATAATTAAGGCCGTGCAAAGATGGGTGGTGTTTATCATCATATAGTGGGCCGGTCTGGGCCAAAATGCCCGGGCCGATTTTTTGTCCCAGTCCAGCCCTGCTTGGACCCCATTGAAAATCTCTGGTGGTATTTGAAGAAGGTGGTTAAGGCACGCAAACCCAAGAATATCACTGAACTGGAGGCCATTGCTCATGAGGAATGGGCTAAGATTCCTCAGAAATGTTGCCAGAAGATCTTTGATTTGTTCATTGCAAACAGTTGAAAGTCTTTACATTTTGCCAAAAAACCTGATTTGCAATGGGGGTTGAATAATTACAATTACATCTGTATTTTAAGCGAAATTGAAGAATTAACTAAGTTTGTTTTGAGTTGGAACTTTATGGAAATGTTTGCTACGACTGGTAAACACCCCTGTACTACCATTGGTCTGTGGTGATGACGTAATAGGTGGGTGTGCACAGAGGCTCCGCCTTCTTTAAAGTTGAAATCTTTTCCGGTTGATTTCTCCTGTTCAGTTCATAGAGGTCAGACACAGGTAAAATCATGAACACACTGGAGAGCCACTTTATAGTAGAAAATGAAGTTGTACTTCTGATGAAATGAGACACTGACACTGTTCATGTTTAATATAGTAAAGCTGCTGCTTTAAATCAATCTATTGTACAAAGTGCTGTGATGTGAGTGGAGATCTGAATCTCAGAGCTGAAGCAGACATATCCACTTCACTATGATCAGATGCTTTCTAAACTGCTGCTTTCTCACAGCTGGAATTTTTGTTGTGTGTTTATTCTGTTAACAAGAGGAAAACATGGAGAACATATTTGCATATTCATCTAACTGTCGCTGGATGTTGGATGCTCGATAACAGTATATCGCTGATCAAGTATTTCAAACATCGTTTTATCCCTAAGCGAAGAACGAAAAGGAACTTCGCCGTGAGTATATCGGGGCCTTAACGGAGACCCACCCTTAAACCCATACAACAAAACCCATCCCTAACCTTACCCGTG